>NC_088410.1:90028841-90360841 GCF_034236695.1 Oncorhynchus nerka
AGACGTGGCTCAGCTGATAGCCAGGTGTAGCGGTGATAAGGATTCACTCCATGGTGCTTAAAGGAAAGCTCTGCTGTTGGGACAGCTGTATGTAGGCTCTAACAGTTTGTGGGCATCGTTTGTCACAGTTAAAGTACATTAAATGCATTGTTTATTGTTGTGTTGTGTAGTGGCTTCGCAGGCCTGCATCTATAAAAATTGGTTGAGTTTGACCCACCAAGAGACACTCACACTGTAAACACTCCACCACAACCACACAACCATGTAGTGAAGACCCCCAAGGGGTGGTCCTTACCTTGAAGAGCCGCAGTATGTTGGCCACCATGATGGACACAGAGCTGGACGAGGCTCCAATGACTCCCACTACCCTCTCAGGCTTGGTGATGATGGGTGCTCCCCCGCCAAGACACTTGACGTCCGTCCCGTCCTTCTCGATGAGGGCCTGGACGAAGGTAAGTGACTGCTCCAAGGCGTGGGTGTCCCGGGAACACGTGTCTAGAATGCGTGCTCCCAGCGTGATGTTGGGCAGCAGGGAATGGTCGTTGTTGATACGGTCCAGGGCAAACAGCATGGCCTCCAGACGATGGATCCCCTTCTCCTTCTTCAGCTCCCCACAGGCCTTGCCTTCGTTGCCCCTGGCGTGCACAGGGAACAGGCCTCCCAGGGAGATGTCTCCGTCGATGCGGATGGAGTTGAGGTGTGTGCCACCTGGGCCTTTGGGTTTGGCAGCCTGGGTGGTCATGAGAGAGCAGTAGAGTAGAAGTAAGAGCCTGATCAGGCTGCCTCTGTGACAGATCCTGTCTGTCCGATGCAAAGCACACCCCTGGAGCTGAGACACCATGACCACAGCCCAGACACGAATTCTGACACACTCTAGAACCCAGCGGAATCAGGAACACAGAGAACACTACTTTATGTCATGGGGGTTAACCTTAATAATACTTTTCGAAGAGGTGGGCACAGAACAGGTGATGTGTCTCGTTGCTTTGCTCTAAGTTTGGTTCTTCAAAGGATATATCCTCTTCTTTTCTTATCTTTTTCTTTCCTTCTATTCTCCTCACTCCATGGTCTGACTAGTGTGGTGGGCAGCTACTCCTCTGCCCGCTGTTACTCACCACCCTGCCTATGGCGATCCCTCACAGGGGGCATTAAGAAGAGCAAAGGTGTATGATAAGCTCTTTTTTTCCCCTCTCTCTCTCCCTCCTTCTCTTACTCTCTCCCTCCACGTCGATCAGGAGTTTTTAATCTCTCCCCTTCCCTTGGGGGTGGGGGGGTTGGTTGATTCGTGTCAGAGCCTTCAGGCCACTCGGCTCAATTCTCCGGGTTGCTGAGTGAATTCCTGCAAGATAAAGCAGAGGAGGAGCGATGAGAAACACCACACAGAATGAGAGGGGCTAGAGATGAGAGAAGGGATTTGTGTTGGTTTGAGCTTTTCACTGCTTTCTTTTTCTGTCAAAACTCCTTTTGCTGGAATCCTGTGTGGAATGATGAGACACATTTTTTCTCTCACATGCTGTCTTTCACTCTCACATGCTCTCTCTCTCTTTCTCTCTCTCTCTCTCTCCCTCCTCCCTCCCTACCTACCCACCCACCTCTCTATCTTGATTTTAAAAAGGGTTGCCATGGACTCCCAAGGTCGAAAGGCATGAAAGTTAGCTCCCACACGCCTCTTTTCAACATACTCAATAGGAAAACTAGCCTACTGTACTAATGTGCCTAGCATTGTTATGTTGCAACCTTTTTTGTATGACATCTATTCTCATGTCTTGATTACATGTACTATATCTCTTTCGGTTCTTACTGTCAGTACTTAAATCAGATATTTCCTCCATACAATTATGTTGCTTCTGTTGATTAGTTCTTAACCTCTTCCCGACCGTTCCCGATCCAAAGATGACATTAAGGCAACGTCAGACCAACATGTTAAGATGACGCTAAGGCAACATCAGACCAATATGTTGTGTCTTTTATAGAAATTCCACATTCCTCTTGACACCTCTTATCCCTTCTGTCGCATGACAGATCAGAAAGGAGGAAGATATTGGATGAATCATCACACTTTCTCCTATTGGAGTCCTCCTTTCCTATTCTTCCATCAGCACGTTTCCCACTCCTTTCTTTCCCACAAAGCTGTCATATCGGAGTCTGCACCTTGTACGGCATCAAACCATTGGGATGGTTTCTCTGAAGAGACTGTGAAATGGTAATTGCAATATTACTACAGGAGCAGAGCTGCTTTGATACAGGAGTAGGTAAGAGGAGAAATGTCCCCAGAAGAACTAGCTCTTCAAAGTTTAAACCCATATAGCGTGACTTGGTTCTTTAGCTGTACACGCCCACATTCACTTGTGGGAAGATAGCCCAAATTGCATTCAATTCCATCTCTATGCCACTTGTCATTTTCATATAATTTTAATGATTTGGTTTAACTTGACGTGAGTACGTTCACACAAATCCTAGTCAAGCACAATGTAGAAGCAGTGTGTCATTGGGAAATCTGCCACGCAAAATCTGCCACGCAAAATCAAACATTTTTGATAGTCCAAGGCAATATCTATCTGTGATGGGCGCCCATTAAAAAAGTATAATATTGAGGGAATTGGACACAATATACTGTTGCATAAGAAACTATATCACCAAAGGTGTAGCCCACCGATCTGCTGCACCATCCCCAAATCGAAGTCACTAATCCCATGCCTTCTTCAGTGTAGCAAATATAATAGGCTAGTGGCCATTCCTGAAAAAGGGCTTTAGTTTTTGAGATCCCCCTACCTGAGGTAGAACAAAACACAACCATGGTTTTTCACATCTCTTATGTCTCCCATTTATGAAATGTATGGTTGTGAATAAATATTATACTGCAAAAGTGTGTCATGACTGTCCTGTGAGGATCAGAATGGGTCAGATCAGACCGGGGGGGATGGTAACCAGGCCTCTCTGTCTCCCACAGAGGGGGAGCTGCTGGATGATCGACCGTTTACACCCTGTCTTAAATTACAAGAGAGGGAGACATTCTCTCTTTACACGCCAGTATTGGTTAAAGGAATGTCGCTTTGTCTCCAGAGAGTTTTGCCTGCTCTAAACTCTAATGTCCAAAAAGTGGATAATGGAACAATAATTCTAACATAAAGAATGTGGAAAACAAATATAATATTGCTTTTCATTTTGTGATGTCATTAACAACTGTATGCATGAAATTGAAATACCGTAACTGGGAAAGTATATACACTTTAAGGAAACTGTCAAGTTTCCATCCAATATGTTGAGTATATAATATGAACATTTATGAACGTATGTATGTTAAGATTGGAATGTGATTTTCAATTTCTAATGAGATGATCGTTTTTGACATCCTTTGCACATTAAGTAGCCAAGCCTCAAGTGAGCTCAGAGAGCTTGTCCACTTGCTCTAGACTACATGACAAGTCATTGAAGCCATGGACAAATAAGAAGAAGAACATTGTAACCTCTTGTGCACAATCAGAGCCTTACACTCAAGTCTGAGAGAAGGCCAACCAAAACTCTTTGTCGGAACCAAGAAGGCTTGGTTCCAACAGAGATAAACGATGAACGAAGGCATTTCACACGTAAATACATTCATGATTTCTTACTCCAAATGGGCAGCGATTTGTGTGCAAAGAATATTAATTAATGGGTGAATAGTTATAGAATATATCCACAATAAGTGTCCATCTATCTCTCTCTTTTTCCCCCTCTCCATCTCTGTGTTATAAGCCGTCATATTGTGTCAGTCCACTACGGACCCTTGTCTGATGTAAAGGGCGTATGTTTATTTTGTGTTATTATTTAGTTAGCTAGTAAATAAATGATTAAAACAATTAATGTAGTACTGAATCATGAGCAAGGCTGGAATTTTTGCAGATCCAAGAAGGTTACGATTGTTCAGAATGATGATATGATAAGAGGTTACAATTCATATGTTGACTGTTTTATGGATGTTATAGGTAAAGACATTATAGAGTTTAATTTGGGAAATGGTAACTCTTTAACTTCGCTAGGGTAGGGGGCAGCATTTGGAATTTTGGATGAAAAGCGTTCCCAAATTAAACTGCCTTCTACTCAGGCCCGGAAGATAGGATAGGCATATAATTAGTGGATTTGAATAGAAAACACTCTAAAGTTTCCAAAACTGTTAAAATAATGTCTGTGAGTATAACAGAACTGATTTGGCAGGCGAAAACCTGAGAAAAATCCATTCAGGAAGTAACAGTATCCATTAACTTAGGACTCAAATTGCAGTTCCTATGCCTTCCACTAGATGTCAACAGTCGTTAGTAATTGTTTCAGGCTTGTATTCTGAAAAATGAATGAGTAAGAGCAGTCTGAATGCGTGGACCCTGCCGTGTCCCAGAGCTTTTTCATGCGCGCGACCGAGAGAGTGCCTTTCTTGTTTACCTTTTAAATTGACGACGTTATTGTCCGGTTTAAATATTATCGATTATTTAGGCTAAAAACAACCTGAGGATTGAATATAAACATTGTTTGACATGTTTCTATGAACTTTACGGATACAATTTAGATTTTTTTTTCTGCCTGCTGTGACTGCGTTTGAGCCTGTGGATTAATGAAGAAAACGCGCAAACAAAACAGAGGTTTTTGGATATAAAGAGAGACTTTATCGAACAAAAGGAACATTTATTGAATAAATGAATATCTTCTGAGTGCAATCATATGAAGATCATCAAATTTAAGTGATTCATTTTATCTCTATTACTGACTTGTGTAACTCTTCTACTTGGCTGGCTACTGTTTGTAATGATTTGTCTGCTGGGCTATGTTCTCAAATAATTGTAAGGTATGCTTTCGCCGTAAAGCATTTTTTAAATCTGACACCCAGGTTGGATTCACAAGAGGTTAATATTTAACATTTGTAAAATAGTTGTATCTTTTCTGATTTTTTATAATGGGTATTTCTGTATTTGAATTTGGCGCTCTGCAATCTCACTGGATGTTGGCCAGGTGGGATGTCCCACATATCCTAGAGAGGTTAAACAACGTCTTCCGTGGTGTCCCAAATCCTAATGAGTTAATTGTTACATGATTCATTTAATCGGGTAACAATTAAACATAGTTAATGGATTAAACAAATAATAGTCATCAGATTAATGAAAGTAAAGTTATGACAAGTGGTTAAATTGATCAATATTGTGACACACCCTCTAAACTCAAATCATGCAGAATAATGCCTGGCCGGAAGGGGGATGGGCTCTATAATCTCATTAACCCAATATTGCAAGCACTAATATTGCTGCAATTTGGAATACAAGTGGTATGTTGTTTGCCCTACATACACAAACAAACAGATTAAGGATATCTTAATGTATCTTGGAAATATAGACCTGTAAACCACAGGAGGCTGGTGGCACCTTAATTGGGGAGAAGGGGCTCTTGGCAATGACTGGAGCGTCATTAGTGGAACGGAAACAAATACTTCAAACACATGGTTTCCAGGTGTTTGATGCCATTATATTTTCTCCGTTCCGGACATTCTTTTTGAGCCGTTCTTCCCGTCGTCAGCCTCCTGTGCTGTAAACACAGAGATACAATAGACGAAAATATCAGATTAACTCTCATTCAGTGCTGTTTGGTCCAGTCTGACAAAAATACATACAGTTACACATGTTCTTTTGGTGATGTAATTATTTTAATCTAATGGGCTCTGAGAAAAACAACTGGGCTCAGACATAAATTACAGTTGTCTATTTCAGTGAAAGATTATATTTGTTCAGCTCCTACTCTTACAGTTACTTTTCGGGCCACTCCCAGATTTGACCACTAATTCTATATGGCATACAAAATTGAATATGGCTGCCACAATACCATTAAATTGTGATACAATCACCTGTATATACACATGTTTTAAATGAGAGACATCTTTCAGATTTGTGTACTGTCCTTATGACCTGCACTCAAGACTATTTCTGTACAATTCAAACTTTGTTTGTTGGAAATCCAATATTCCTGCTATAGTTACACAAACACTTTTGTCTCGAATACAGAAAAGGCAGCAGACTGCTTGGCATGGCAACACCAAGTATTCCACACCTCTTTGAGGATCAATGATTCAACTTGGACGCTCCAATAAAAGGAAAGAGAATCCAACCCTGGACTCTTGACACCCTCATACTAACCCTAACTTTACATCTTGTCCCCATTGTGGTATAATTGCTAGTCCAATGACCTTCCGCTGGCTCCCTACATTCGTGATGCACAATAGAATTTACAGGGCACTCTTCTACAGTTATGGTTGAGCGGGCACATGACCTTTTCCAGAAAACCATGACCACCATCCTGGCTGTCTACCCTGGAGTTGCCATACATGTTGACTTGGTGGCAGGTATCCTAGTGGTTAGAGTGTTGGACTTTTAACTGAAAGGTTGCAAGATTGAATCCCTGAGCTGACAAGGTAAAAATCTGCCATTCTGCACAATTCTGAAAAAATGCCTCTCATCTCCAAAATTCATATTTACACGTGCTTTAACCTCCATTAAATGGCACTATGGCAGCCATATTGGATTTTGGAAGACATCTATCTATAATATCTATACATATACTGTAACCACTTCTGCAGTAAACTATTTTTAGACATTAGGGATGTGTTTTGTTCTACCTCGGGTAGCTGTATCTCAAATTTTGGCACCTTGCCACTACCCTACAAATGGAACTCTACAACAAACTGGCAACTTTGTAGTGCTTATTAGTGCACAGATATAGTTAGGCCTACATTGCAACAAGGATTACACACACAACTTCCTATTGAAACATTGTTTCAATTTGTTGTAAACCAACCTATTTTGGTGCAGAGAGGAAGAGGCGAAGCGAGACGGTTTACTTTGCTCCAAAAATATGCACGAAAATAAGAGCATCAAGTGAGGAATTTTCGTATGTAGCTCAATGAGAGTCACAAATTTGGTCAACAAAATAATTGAACTGCTAATTTGCTACGTGAGGCTTATTTGATCAAATAGAAGTTTCATAATGGCTAGGTTGTTTGCGAATGAACTAATATAAGTGGATGCTGTTATGTATGGTGTGACATGCTGTGACATGCTGTACATTGAACTGTACATTGCTATGGTTTACAACAGTGTGCTGCTTTATGTATGAATGGGTTGTGGCACGTCATTAAACGTCAGAGTGATGTAAAAATGTTTTTTTTTAATACAGACTTGCGTTCTTCTACAGCTAAGCTAGATACAGGCGCACGTACCATTTTGGAAACAAAAAAATTACTTTCTATCGGAGTTGTTCCTGTGTTCACACGAATATCTGCCCTCTCATTGGCTCAAATGGTCCCACCTGATTGTGCCTCCTTCCGCCTAGGGCTGTTACCATGACCGTATTATCGCATAGTCATGATCGCAGTCAAATTCCACGTGACCATTTAGTCACGTTAATTAGGCTTCTTGAAGCTCTGATGCCGCTGATGGTCATTTGTAGCCTACCAAACTTGCTAACTGCCTAGCACTTTGCACTCTAATGTCCCTCTAATCGCTCTGACATCAATACAAATCTGATCGAAAATCTAATCAAACACTTCATGAGAGGACATTAGAGTGCAAAGTGCAAAGCATTAGGACACACTTCATCAGCTCATGTTGCGCAACATTTCTATAGGCTATTAAATTGTATGAAAAAACAGAGTGATGGCCTCTATTAAAAAGAGGAGGATCCCATCAGCTTTCTATAACCTAGGCCTACGATATTTATTTATCAACTTTCCAAATATTAAGCACATTGCTTCTCTTTATAACAGGAGTTTAGCCAAACTGCCTGGCATGAAAATGAACCACGGGAAAATTGTCCTCCATTCTCTATTTAAGTGAATACATTACATTTATTTTTTCCCCTGCCCCCGTTTCGAGACAAGTGCATGATAATCGTCAATGCTAAATCAAAAGAAATTTCGGACATATATTATTTAGCACATGTAAAGACAAGATTAAGTGAAGAATACTCTGATGGGTGACAATATTAGCCCATCACTTTTTAATTATATATTAGCACTTGAATGATGTCCAGCCTGTGTACACACTTCATCAGTCTCTCATTCACAATTCGACAAGCACTTGATAATGCCTCGATTTTCCCGGCAGCATCCCCTTTCTGTCGCGGTAATGCCCCATAAAAAAACATGCCTTTTGCTGGCAGAGGACATTGTGCTCTTGGACTGAATATATAATTTTAATTCCATTCTCCCATCTGTGTTTTCCATACCTGTCACGTTCTGACCTTTATTTCCTTTCTTTTGTATTTATTTAGTATGGTCAGGGCGTGAGTTGGGTGGGCAGTCTATGTTTGTTTTTCTAGGTTTTGGGTATTTCTATGTTTCGGCCTAGTATGGTTCTCAATCAGAGGCAGGTGTCATTAGTTGTCTCTGATTGAGAATCATACTTAGGTAGCCTGGGTTTCACTGTGTGTTGGTGGGTGATTGTTCCTGTCTCTGTGTTTGCACCAGATAGGACTGTTTTTGGTTTTCCACATTTATTGTTTTGTTAGTTATTTCATGTCTAGTTCCTTTATTAAAGAACATGAATAACCACCACGCTGCATTTTGGTTCGCTTCTCCTTCACCACAGGAAAACCCTTACAATACCACCTCTCATTCAAGTTTAAAAAAGCAATGCGTGTCTATTTTAGTAACTTTTTCAAATTATAGTCTCACACCTCATGTAGCCTAGGCCCTGCTTAGCTTCAAGTCAAGGCAAGTCATCAGTGGGATGCAGGGTGGTATGCTGCTGTAGTCAGGGAATGCATTAATCATTATTGATGTTGTCTAAATGTTTGTCTATTTGCTTTTGTTATGCACATTCTTTGCATGAACCTGTTTCTTAGGCAGTGGTGTGTGTTCACGGATGCCAAGGAGAAGTCAGGCTTCCCCAAAAATGTGAATGAAAGAAAAACAATTATACAACAATTTCTCTTTCGACTCTGTTTTAAACATTTTCCTTCAATTCGCAAGTGGCTGAATTAATCTGCTCTGCTCTGATCTGATCTAACCATACATTCATATATTGTGCCACCGGCCTTACATAATTGAAGTTCAATATGTTGCCTAAAATTTTTGTAGGCTCGTGTTAACTAGCTAGCTAATTTAGCTGGTTCATTGTTGCCTCTGCGAGGAAGTTAGGCTACGAATAATTTTGCCAGGTAGATTAGTCTAGGACAACAAAAACTGAAAGTGTGTACTATTGTATGACAGAGGCATAGACCCTTTTGCCAACATGAAAGAGAGGGGAATGGCATCTAGTCTACAAGTAGGGTGAGTCAACAAGTTCTTTCTACTTGCGCACACACACAGACACACAGATAAATCAGTGCCATGGACAGCCACATGATATAGCTATGTTGATTGGACTAAATTGTTTTCACTGTATTAGACTAAGAATATAGCCTAGTTGATTTGATGATGTTTAAGTAGAAATGGTGCTGGAATAGTGGAGGCAGTGCTCCTGTTGTCTTTGTGCTGACTTGCGGTAACTCTCTGTGGTTCTAAATCAGTTGTTGTTTAGTAAACTGTCAGAAACATTAACTTGCTTGATCATAGGTCATGTAACTTGTTTTAACTTGTTACATGAAATATTTTCTTTGGGGACTTCACTGGCCCGATGTGGCTCTCCGATTTTGTGATGAAACAAACGTGTGGTTGAATTCATTCCGCCACTGTGTGACTTGTCTTTTTGTTGTCTCTGCCTTATTGTATATCACAATGGTGTATGAACTAATGGGTTATGGAGCAAACAATGCAATTATCACAACATAGGTTGTAATATGGCTTTTTTCCCAGCTTGGCATCCTCCATGATTTTACCCACTCACCATTGCTGTTCTTAGTTGTTAGTGGTTTAGCCTGTTTTGGGAGTTTAAACCAAATATGGTGCATAAATGAAGATACTGTAGTTCATTGAAAAAAATGGTCAGTTCTAGTCTACTAAATAGGGGGGGGGGGTCTCCCATAGACACCAATACAATAGCAGTGGGGTCTGGTCTACTTAGAAATTCAATTAATTGTCTCTGTTTAAAGTTCAGGTATATAGGCTAACCTCTATTCGTCGTTATTGTCACGCCCTGATCTGTTTCACCTAACCCTGAGCCTGCCTGCCATACTGTAACTTTGCTCCACTTCTGGATCACTGAACTCCCCCTGTCCCTGTACTTTGCCTCCCACTCTAGATTGTCGACCCCTGCCTGCCTTGACCTGTCGTTTGCCTGCCCTTGTTGTAACAATAAACATTGTTACTTCACACCGTCTGCACTTGGGTCTTACCTGGATTCATGATTGTACGAACTGGTCATGACTGACCCAGCAGACTTGGACCAGCTCCGCAACGCCATCTCCTCCCAAGGAGCCACCATTAGTAGACACGAGGAGATGCTTTGCAGTCTGATGGAAGGGTTCCAGGCCGTGGCCGAACATCACAACCAAACCTTGGACGCATTGCGGGAGCAAATCCGTTGGTTGCCTACTAGGCGGCCTACCACGACGGTAAACTCCCAACCCTTCTGTAACCCGGCTGGTAAGCAGCGCCGTCACCCCGGGTCCCAGGGCACCCCGCTTAACTCCCCCTTGAGTGCAACGACGGAGATTCCAGAACATGCCGGGCCTTTCTCTCCCAGTGCTCCCTCTTTTTTTCCCCTCGGACCACTCAAAGTTAGTGTACATTATTACGCTTATGTCCGGGAGGGCACTCGCCCGGGCCATGTCGGTGTGGGAGCAACAATCCACCATCTGCCTCAGTCTGGATACCGGCTGGTTGACTCGCCTCAGGTTCCTGTGGTATTGGAATTATCTTGGCTCCAGTGACACAATCCCTCCATTGACTGAACTACTGGTGCCATTGTGGGCTGGAGCCTCTCCTGCCTCACTCATTGCCTGAAGTCAGCTCTGCCTGCCCCGGGACGTCTTTCTGGGGGCTTGGAAATTGCCGCGGACCGCTCCGCGGAGTACCAGGACCTCCGGGAGGGGTTCAGTAAGGTCCGGGCCACTTCGCTTCCGCAGCACCGACTGGTATCCAAGAAGGTCAAGCCTGAGGCGCTGGCAGGCCGCTATAGTCCCGGAAGCCGAGACATTTCCCCCCGCTCCAAGATCGTTAGCCCCTCTGCTGTTCGTCCTCTTTTTCCCCGTACCCTCCGTAGATTTTGTCTAGATTTTGTCTTTTCTATGTCTAGATTCAAAACTATGTCTGATTGCCCCTTGTCTTCTGTTTCTAGGCCCATCCCTCCCCCCGTGTCATCGATTGCCAGCCAGCATACACGGTGAGATGCCTCCTGAGGGTTCGAACACTGGGCAAAGGTTTTCAGTACCTTGATGACTGGGAGGGTTACGGCCCGGTGGAGAGGTGCTGGGTTTCCACTAATCTTGGACCTCATCGTTGACTTTCACCGCCAGCACCCCAGTCAACCAGGTATCCGCCCAGGTGGTGTCCCTAGATGGGGGTACTATGATGCCCTGATCTGTTTCACCTGTTCTTGTGCTTGTCTCCAGCCCCCTCCAGGTATCACCCATCTTCCCCATTATCCCATGTGTATTTATACCTGTATTTTCTGTTTGTCTGTTGCCAGTTCATCTTGTTTGTCTCATCCTCCTGGTTTTTGACCCTTGCTTGTCCTGACTCTGTACCCGCCCGCCTGACCACTCTGTCTGTCCCTGACCCTGAGCTTGCCTGCCGTCCTGTACCTTTGCTCCCACTCTGGATTGTCGACCCCTGCCTGCCTTGACCTGCCGTTTGCCTGCCGTCCTGTACCTTTGCTCCCACTCTGGATTGTCGACCCCTGCCTGCCTTGACCTGCCGTTTGCCTGCCGTCCTGTACCTTTGCTCCCACTCTGGATTGTCGACCCCTGCCTGCCTTGACCTGCCGTTTGCCTGCCGTCCTGTACCTTTGCTCCCACTCTGGATTGTCGACCCCTGCCTGCCTTGACCTGCCGTTTGCCTGCCGTCCTGTACCTTTGCTCCCACTCTGGATTGTCGACCCCTGCCTGCCTTGACCTGCCGTTTGCCTGCCGTCCTGTACCTTTGCTCCCACTCTGGATTATCGACCCCTGCCTGCCTTGACCTGCCGTTTGCCTGCCGCTGTTGTTACAGTAAACATTGTTACATCACACCGTCTGCACTTGGGTCTTACCTGGATTCCTGATAGTTATGGAGAACTGCTTGTGAAACAATGTGGACACTGGGCACACACTGGTGGAATCAATGTTGGTTCATATAATTTGTCTATGTATTGTGACTTGGAATCAATGTGGAAAATACATTGTATTTGAAAAAAATCATCGTACGGTACTATTTTAATCTCATTTCAACTAGCATTGTAAACATTGAAATTCGGGTAAAACTTAAACTTATATACATTGACTTTACCTGACTAACAGTTTTTACATCTATCTAATTTCAACATAATCATCAGAACTATGCATACATTGAACATTGCACATAGAAATGGAACAAATATTTTTCACTTTCCTAATATTGAGTTGCACCCCCTTTTGCCCTCAGAGCAGCCTCAATTTGTTGGGGCATGGACTCTACAAGGTGTCGAAACCGTTCCACAGGGATGCTGGACAATGTTGACTTCAATGCTTTTCACAGTTGTGTCAAGTTGGCTGGTAGTGGATCTCTACTCCAAATAGCTCGTTCCATCTCGTCCCACAGATGCTCAATTGGACTGAAATCTGGTGACTGGGCACCAGGCCATTGCAGTAAGGTGAATTCACTGTCATGTTCATGGAATAATTCCTGGACAATCCTAGCCTTGTGGCATGGGGCATTATCCTGTGAATATTTATCTTTGTGGCACCAGACACACAACTAGACAGTAGTCCAGGTACGACAAAACTAGGGCCTATAGGACCTGCCTTGTTGATAGCATTGTGTGTAGGCCAGTGACACAATATCTCAATTGAATCCATTTTAATTTCAGGCTGTAACACAACAAACTGTGGAAAAAGTCAAGGGGCGTGAATACTTTCTGAAGACACTATATATACACACCACATGACGGGATACCCACTCGTCGAATATTTCATTCCAAAATCTTGGGCATTAAAATGGAGTTGGTCCCCCCTTGCTGCTATAACAGCCTCCACTTTTATGGGAAGGCTTTCCACTAGATATTGGTATACTGCTGCGGCGACTCACTTCCATTCAGCCATAAGCGCATTAGTGAGGTCAGGAACTGATGTGGTGCCATGTAGGCCTGGCTCGCATGTCGGTGTTCCAATTTATTCCAAAGGTGTTCGATGGGATTGAGGTCAGGGATCTTTGCAGGCAAATCAAGTTCATCCACAGCGACCATTTCAAACCATTTCTGTATGGACACCACTTTGTACACGGGCATTGTCATGCTAAAACAGGAAAGGGCCTTCCCCAAAATGTTGCCACAAAGTTGGAAGCACATAATCATTTGGAATGTCATTGTATGCTGTAGTGTTAAGATTTCCCTTCACTGGAACTAAGGGGCCTAGCCTGAACCATAAATAACAGCCCCAGACCATTATTCTTCATCCACCAAACTTTACAGTTGGCACTATGTATTGGGGCAGGTATCGTTCTCCTGGTATCTTCCAAACCCAGATTAGTCCGTCAGACTGCCAGATGGTGAAGCGTGATTCATCACTCCAGAGAATGCATTTTAACTGCTCCAGAGTCCAATGGCGGCGAGCTTTACGTCACTCCAGCCGACGCTTGGCATTGCGCCTGGTGATCTTAGGCTTTTGTGCGGCTGTTAGGCCATGGAAACCCAAACCCGATGAACAGTTCTTCTGCTGACATTGCTTCCAGAGGCAGTTTGGAACTCGGTAGTGAGTGTTGCAACCGAAGACAGGCGATTTTTAAGCAGTATGCGCTTCTGCAGTCCCATTCTGTGAGTTTGTGTGGGCTACCACTTCGCTGCTGAGTCGTTGTTGCTTCTAGATGTTTCCAATTCACAATAACAGCACTTACAGTGGACCGGGGCAGCTCTAGCATGACAGAAATTTGACGAACTGACTTGTTGGAAAGGTGGCATCCTATGACGGTGCCACGTTGAAAGTCACTGAGCTCTTAAAGTAAGGTCATTCTCCTGCCAGTGTTTTTCTATGGCGATTGCATGGCTGTGTGCTCGAATTTATACACCGGTCAGCAATGGTGTGGCTGAAAAAGCCGAATCCACCAATTTTAAGGGGTGTCCACATACATTTGTATTTATAGTGTATGTTGGATTCACGTGTCCATCATAAAAAATCACATTTAAAGAATATCACTAAATCAAATCCAACTTTAAATGCACTTCAAATAAAGTTTGATTTAGTCCTACTTTTCAACAAAGATTTTTGGGTGAGATGGAAAACGTGAATCCAACATATTAATAACGTTTAGATAAATTTGAAATCAACCAACCATCCTTCATATACAAGAAAACATCCAAAGGTAAAATTGTGTGATGATGTGTATTTATGCCCACTCGTCACAAACGGTGCACACTGTCTAATCTGCTATTAGGCCCTACATTAAAATATTCTGTCTCTTATGCATTTTGCCATTTCTTTCTAGGAGCATTATACTGGACATATAGTAACTGTATTATTTTTTAGCTCCTTTGTTAGCAGTAAGCTACTGTTTATAGTTCATGCCCAGTTCGGTAGGAAAATGTTGTTAGGAAAATGTTTGTATGGAAAGGTATTTTGGTATAATCGGTCCCAGACATAAATGCGGTTATTTTCCTGTCTCTAGCCTACAAGAGTGAAATGTTGGTTCGGTGCACAGAATCATTGTAACACAAGTTAAAGACTCTGTGTGTTTCATTCTGTTAATGCTTTCATTTGTCCATACTTCCCACGTTGTGTCAAAGCTCCGTGTGTCCTGTCTTGTCTGTGTCATTTGGGTTGTGTACCGCTATATGTTACTGCACTCCAAAAATGAAGGTATCAACAAGGGTTCTTCTAAGATCATCAAAGTCATTTGTTATAACCAAGCGTTCTTGGCACTGAAAATTGCCCCAAAAAGGTTCTTCCGAGAACCCCATAGGAGGTGGGGTTCATCGAGGAACCTCCTTAGTTGGTGGGGGTTCTTGCAGGAACCTAATTGCCCAACTGAAACAGTTGGATTTGAATTTGAAAGGACAGCAGGTAAGGCACTTAACTGAACATGTTAAAGATCTCCTCAATTTAAGGTAAGGAATGGCCCTTGTATGATCTAAATTGAAATTGTTTTGTGATGACACTGCCTATCTTTTCATATTTGTGCAAATCTTTCTAAAACAGAAAATGGACACAATTCAGTAGATATCAATAAACAAAGAGGTAAGAATATGTACTGTAGTCTATAAGAATATGTTAAAGGAAAGCTGTAATGGGTGCAGATGACTGAACTGCTCACTTTTGTCTGTCTGCAGGTATACAGATGAGGCATACAAATGTATGTCAGTTGGTATTGGTACAGTATGTAATGCAGATCAGATTTACCATTGTCCTCCCTTACCTCTTCAATGAATATCGCATAGGCCTCTACGTTATGGACAAGGTATGTTCAAAATACAATTTATTTCATTCACATTTACCACGTAAACCAAGGTATGTATACTGTTGTGTGTATGTTTTTTAATCATCTCTATAACTACTATTTTTAGGATTCACAGACTTCACCCTCCCTACACCTCTGATGAATATAACAGGAAACCTGTTCGTTCACCATGCACTGCAAAATCATTCTGGCTATGGATACGGAGAACATCAACACATCAATACAACATCAACACACGCCAGAGGATATACCCATTGGACTTGGGACTCTGCTGGGAGTTTACCTCATATATGTTTTTTTATTCTGCTTTGCCACTAAAATCATAATAAACACTGACAACTAAAATAAAGTGTTGTTGTTGTTATTGTTACTGTAATGCATATTATTATTATTAATAATAATTAACCCAAAAGGTTCTTCAAAAGGTTCTTCAAGGATCCATTCAAAGGGGTTCTTTGAAGAAAGGG
Source organism: Oncorhynchus nerka (assembly GCF_034236695.1). NCBI lineage: Eukaryota > Metazoa > Chordata > Actinopteri > Salmoniformes > Salmonidae > Oncorhynchus > Oncorhynchus nerka. The sequence goes on from NC_088410.1 coordinate 90,044,826, forward strand.
TTCTTCAAATAACTTATAAGGGTTCCCCCACAGTTTCAATTTGAAGAAGCCCTAAAATATACTCCAGGAACCTTTTCTTTTTAGAGTGTAGGTTGCTGCCATTTGCTGGTTCCATTCAGGTAACAATTCATGATTGTTGTTTAACGTGTGCCTAATTTAAAGTGTACATGGAAGTGGTCACGTCTGTTTATGAGTAAGCCAGATACATTTGTGTGAGCCACATTTTGGCATTATGTCGCCATACATATTGGTATGTTCCAGGAAGTGTACCTCGTATGTTTGGTCTCCTTTTGGAGCGCAATGGAGTTCTGTTTTAGAATTCAAGTGGGGAGGCTGCTTGAGCCAACCTGCAAGAGCTTTGGAAGCTACATGGAAAGCCTGTTTTAGGCTTAGTGCGGTTCGTTGTTTTGTATGAGAAGTAAGTCTATTGTCTACCAGTCATTGCCGGCTATCACGCTGTGAATAAATATGGACACCTTTCCAACAGAACCTTCTGCATCCTTCTGAATATCTGCCCTTAAGACCTCATCTCTACGTTACCTATTTCACAAAGTGTATTATTAATATCATGAATTTGGCATCATATTTTAAATGGAAAATGGTAACTACTTCTTAACTTCCAAAGATCCAATCAACCATGGATGAATGATAGTATACATAGCTTCACATTGAAATGATGTCCATTTGGCAAATCAGATATCAATGTAGCCTACATAATCCCAACTTCGCTCCAAATTTACTTTCACATACAGCTTGTGTAAAACAGTCAGAGGAGTTACTTTCAACTATTCAAGTTATTTAGGTAGTCTATGCAAATGAGCATGGAAGCTGATCAGTGTCTAAATGTGTTGATAGCTCAGCTGAATCGCACACAGCTGATTTTCCAAAGCTAAGCATTGTACACAGAGGCAGTCATCTTTGGACTGTGGCTTGCAATTTTATTTCAAAATACGTCTTTATTTAGGTTGATGGCATGAAGTTGAAACAATGATGCTGATTCAAACATAATTTGACTATCAACATCGAAACAACGTCAAATAACATACACCACCGTTCAAAAGTTGGGGGTCACTTAAAAATGTCCTTGTTCTGAAAGAAAAGCACAGTTTTTGTCCATTAAAATAACACCAAATTGACCATAAATACAGTGTAGACATTTTTAATGTTGTAAATGACTAATGCAGCTGGAAACGGCTGATTGTTTCTATGGAATATCTACATAGGCGTAAAGAGGCCCATTATCAGCAACCATCACTCCTGTGTTCCAATGGCATGTTGTGTTAGCTAATCTATGTTTATAATTTAAAAAGGCTAAATGATCATTAGAAAACCCTTTTGCAATTATGTTAGCACAGCTGAAAACTTTTTTTTCTGATTAAAGAAGCAATAAAACTGGCCTTTAGACTATTTGAGTATCTGGAGCATCAGCATTTGTGGGTTCAATTACAGGCTCAAAATTGCTAGAAACAAATAATGTTCCTCTGAAACTTGTCGGTCTATTCTTGTTCTGAGTAATGAAGACTATTCCATGCGAGAAATTGCCAAGAAGAAACTGAAGATCTCGTACAACGCTGTGTACTACTCCCTTCACAGAACAGCGCAAACATGCTCTGACCAGAATAGAAAGACGAGTGGGAGGCCCTGGTGCACAACTGAGCAAGAGGACAAGTACATTAGAGTGTCTAGTTTGAGAAACAGATGCCTCAACTGGCAGCTTAATTAAATAGTACCCGCAAAACACCAGTCTCAACGTCAACAGTGAAGAGGCGATTCCGGGATGCTGGCCTTCAAGGAAGAGTTGCAAAGACAAATAGTTATCTCAGACTGGCCAATAAAAAGGAAAGATTAAAATGTGCATAAGAACACTGGATAGAGGAACTCTGCCTAGAAGGCCAGCATCCCGGAGTCGCCTCTTCACTGTTGACGTTGAGACTGGTGTTTTGCGGGTACTATTTAATTAAGCTGCCAGTTGAGGACTTGTGAGGCGTCTGTTTCTCAGACACTCTAATGTACTTGTCCTCTTGCTCAGTTGTGCACCAGAGCCTCTCACTCCTCTTTCTATTCTGGTTAGAGACAGTTTGCGCTGTTCTGTGACGGGAATAGTACACAGCGTTGTACGAGATCTTCAATTTCTTGGTAATTTCTCGCATGGAATAGCCTTCATTTCTATAGACTGACAAGTTTCAGAAGAAAGTTATTTGTTTCTAGACATTTTGAGCCAATAATCGAACCCACAAATGCTGATGCTCCAGATACTCAAATGGTCTAAAGGCCAGTTTTATTGCTTCTTCAACCAGAACAACAGTTTTCAGCTGTGCTAACATAATTGCAAAAGGATTTTCTAAGGATCACTTAGCCCTTTTAAATGATAAACTGGGATTAGCTAACCCAACGTACCATTGGAACACAGGAGTGATGGTTGCTGTACACCTTTGTAGATATTCCATTTAAAAAAATCAGACGTTTCCAGCTACAATAGTTATTTACAACATTAACAATGTCTCCACTGTATTTCTGATCAATTTGATGTTATTTTAATGGACTTTTTTTTGTGCTTTTCTTTCAAAAACAAGGACAATTTTAAGTGACCCCAAACTTTTGAACGGTGGTGTATGTCTAATAAAATGTCAAATTCAAAACAATTGAATATAGGATAATTAAAAAAAGACAACGTTTCTATGTGGAATTTTCCACTCAATTTCCACGTAAACATAGTTCTGATTGATGTAATTAGATTGATGTAACAACCTGTTAGTCAGGTTAAGTAATTGTATTTAAGTTTAAGTTTTACCCTAATTTCAATATTGAACAACGTTGAATTCAACCATTGTGTGCCCAATGGGTGTGTTGTGTAGCTATCAAATGTGTTATGCCCAACTGAGTAATAGACTGTCAAAGGCCTCGCCAGTCTCGCTGAAATCCTTCCATTGTTGCAATATACTGTATGGTGGATATTTAGCAGTTTGTCTGGTTCCCTGTCTAATGGGTGTATTAGACACATTTGATTATATAAATATATATATTGTTATTATGGAGTTTATTATCTACTCTGTTAATGCCATATCTGAGATCTACCGTGTCCCGGTCCCTTTCCAATCCTGGTTTATGATTACAATGGTATAGTATAATTACTGTATAGATAATTAACATATATTGTACGCTCTGCTGAACAATGCAACACTGTGTTGTTTCAGATGTATAGTTCCTGTATCGAGAGAGACGTGAACTAAATGATGCAACATATCTGCATATTGACATCAGGTCTGACAGGATTGTGTTTTTTATATTTCACCACCTTTTGACCAATCTCCCTCTCTCTCTCTCTCTCTCTCTCTGTCTCTGTCTGTCTCTCTCTCTGTGTGTCTCTCTCTCTCTCTCTCTCTCTCTCTCTCTCTCTCTGTGTCTCTCTCTCTCTCTCCCTCTCTCTCTCTCCCTCTCTCTCTCCCTCTCTCCATCTCTCTCTCTCTCACTCTCCCTCTCTCTCACTATCTCTCTCTCTCCCACCTAATTGCTGATGTCCTGAATGTTCCTGACACTGTTCAGTCTCGGCAGTAGGATCAGTAAAGGAGTCTGAAGGAACAATCTCCGAGCACACATCCACACAATAGAGGTGAAGGCGCTAGTTGGCCCAGAGGAGTGGGTTAGTCAGACGATGGAAAGCTGCACAAAGTTCCGAGATTCATTGTGAGCATATTGAAAGAGACAAGGTCCTTTGAATACACCCAACTATCTCCTAGTGAGTGAGAAGTCATTTATCAGAGTTCATTCACTGCAGATTCACTTTAAATGCAGCAGAAAGGGCAATGACACAGAGAGGGGAGGGGAGGGGAGGGAGGGAGAGCCCAGGAAGCACTACCCCCAACACCCTCCACACATCCCCAGCACAGCATACCTAACTGAAACTAAATAATGATTCTATAAGGAATCTAATTCTCAAAATTCAAACAGTTTTCACCATAGACAGATTCTATAGTATTTGGAAAACAATGAGAGAGAAAAGGTTCTGAGGAAAATTAATGTTGTAATAATACATACTCTGCTGTTCTACTATCGTGGATGAAATTATGTCAGAGGGAATAAAACAGTGATGTCAGAGGGAATAAAACAGTGATGTCATAGGGACTAAAATAGTTATGTCAGAGGGAATAAAACAGTGGTCATTGTTTGAAGTAGCATCTTTGTTGTTGTAATATCCCAAAACAGATGTGGCATTTTCACTGCAACAGATTCTAACTTTAAAGGGCAGGTTTCTTTTGGCTTACAAATTAAAGGGCAGGTCTCTAAAGGGGTACAAATATTATTTCCAGATATATAATCGAGTTGAGTCAGTAAAGAAGCGTGTCTCCCAATAATAGAGTAAATATGTTTGTGTTCCTGGAACCTGACCAGTTTGTTCATCATTAGTTGCTTGGCATTCTTCTTTTATATTTTCTTGAATGAAGATGTGAGAGAAGTATTATTATGTTTACTCAATTAACAAGATCACAACATGAGAGTGCATCAAACAATATGGTCGACATCACAATGCCCCTTTGTTGTCTCCCAGTTTAAGATGGATATTGAGTAATAATCCCACTTTGATTGTGATGAGAGTGTTTTAAGCTCACAGTCTTGTTTTTTGACTGTCATGTCTATTTAATTGGCCTGGTTTTGAATCTCTGTATCTCTGAATCCTATGAATATCTTTACAACCCACCGCCACACGGTCTCCAGAGACCAGGAAAATTCTGATTTAAATCATCAGTCAGGCATTGGGATAACCACAGGACAGTGGGATTATACTTAAATTAGAATTTTAGAAATTGGCATCTAGTTTCTTGCAAAAGTATTCATCCCCCTTGGCGTTTTTCCAATATTGTTGCATTACAGCCTGTAATTTAAATAGATTTTTATTTGGATTTCATGTAATGAAAAAACACAAAATGGTCTCAATTTGTGAAGTGAAATGAAAAGAATAAAGGAAAAGTGGTGCACACATGTATTCACCCCTTTTGCTATGAAGCCCCTAAATAAGATCTGATGCAACCAATTACCTTCAGAAGTCACATAATTACTTAAATAAAGTCCACCTGTGTGCAATCTAGGTGTCACATGATCTCAGTATATATGCACCTGTTCTGAAAGGCATGAAGACCAAGGTGCTCTCCAAACAGGTCAGGGACAGATTTGTGCAGAAGTATAGATCAGGGTTGGGTTATAAAAAAAATATCTGAAACTTTGAACATCCCACAACGCACCATTTAAATCCATTGGTAAAACATGGAAAGAATTCGGCACCACAACAAACCTGCCAAGAGCGGCCACCCACAAAAACTCATGGACCTGGCAAGGAGAGCATAAATCAGAGAGGCAAGAGACCAAAGATAACCCTGAAGGAGCTGCAAAGTAAATGTCCATAGGACCACTTTAAGCCTCGCACGCCACAGAGCTGGGCTTTACGGAAAAGTGTCCAGAAAAAAGCCTTAGCTCTAAAAAATAAAAAAAAGCACACACATTTGGTGTTCGCCAAAAGGCATATGGGAGACTCCCCAAACATATGGAAGAAGGTACTCTGGTCAGATTAGACTAAAATTTATCTTTTTGTCCATCAAGGAAAACGCTATGTCTGGCGCAAATCCAACACCTCTCATCACCCCAAGAACACCATCCCCGTGGTGGTGGCAGCATCATGCTGTGGGGATGTTTTTCATCGGCAGGGACTGTGAAACTGGTCCAAATTTAAGGAATGATGGATGGCTTATAGAGACATACCCCAAGAGACTTGCTGCTGTAATTGCTGCGAAAGGTGTCTATACAAAGTATTGACTTTGGGGGGGATGAATAGTTTTGCACTCTCAAGTTTTCTGTTTTTTTGTCTTATTTCTTGTTTGTTTCACAGTAAAAAATATTTTGCATCTTCAAAGTGGTTGGCATGTTGTGTAAATCAAATGATACAAACCTCCCCCCCAAAAACAGTTGATTCCAGGTTGTAAGGCAACAAAATAGGAAAAATGCCAAGGGGGATGAAAACTTTTGCAAGCCACTGAGACCAAGATTAGAGCAGTAAATGGGTCTTTCTATAATTAAAGGGGCCAATGTGTGACACAGGGTCAACATTTCAAAATGATTTGATATACAGTGCCTTCAGAAAGTATACAGACCCCTTGACTTCTTCTACATTTTGTTACGTTACAGGCTTATTCTAAAATGTATTAAATAAAACAATTTCCTCATCAATCTACACATAATACTCCATAATGAGACAGTGAAAACAGGTTTGTTATGAGACTCAAAATTGAGCTCAGGTGCATCCTGTTTAGATTGATCATCCTTGAGATCTTTCTACAACTTGATTGGAGTCCACCTGTGGTAAATTCAATTGATTGTACATGATTTAGAAAGGCACACATCTGTCTATATAAGGTCCCACAGTTGACAGCGCATGTCAGAGCAAAAACCAAGCCAATTAGTTAAAAGGAATTTTCCATAGAGCTCCAAGACTGTGTCGAGGAACAGATCTGGGGAAGGGTACCAAAATATTTCTGCAGCATTGAAGGTCCCCAAGAACACAGTGGCCTCCATCATTCTTAAATGGAAGAAGTTTGGAAACACCAAGTCTCTTCCGAGAGCTGGCAGCCCGGCCAAACTGAGCAATCGCGGGAGAAGGGCCTTGGTCAGGGAGGTGACCAAGAACTCGATGACCACTCTGACAGAGCTCAGGAGTTCCTCTGTGGCGATAGAATAACCTTTCAGAAGGACAACCATCTCTGCAGCACTCCACCAATCAGGGTTTTATGGTAGAGTGGCCAGTCGGAAGCCACTCCTCAATAAAAGGCACATCACAGTCCACTTGGAGTTTGCCAAAAGGCACCTAAAGACTCTCAGACTATGAGAAACAAGATTATCTGGTCTGATGAAACCAATATTTAACTATTTGGCCTGAATGGCAAGCATCACATCTGGAGGAAACCTGGCACCATCCCTACAGTGAAGCATTGTGGTGGCTGCATCCAACTTGACAGAGCTTGAGAGGATCTGCAGAGAAGAATGGGAGAAACTCCCCAAATACAGGTGTGTCAGGCTTGTAGCATCATAACCAAGAATACTCAAGGCTGTAATCGCTGCCAAATGTGCTTCAACAAAGTACTGAGTAAAGGGTTTGAATACTTATGTAAATGTAATATTTCCTGGGGGGTTTTCAATATAAATGAGCAAACATTTCTACAAATCAGTTGTTGCTTTGTCATTGTGGGGTATTGTGTATAGATTGATGAAGGAACATTTTAGAATACGGCTGTAACCTAACAAAATGTAGAAAAGGTTAAGGGGTCTGAATAGTTTCCAAATGGACTGTATTCAAATATGATTTTCTTGCAGCTTCAAATATGTAGTTACGGGAATAAGAGTTTAGATTGGCACCATGAGACCATGACCCTTAGCAACAACAAAACATTTACATGTCATTCTAAATGTCACATGAAACATGGACATTGCATGTTTCTTCGTCATGCCTGTGGCCAAGACTGCTTTAGTCAACTTCTTTATCATTTATAGCCATGCTAAACCTTCCCAGAAGAATGAAAAAGACAAACAACAGCATTTCTATATTTTTTAAGTTGATATAATAATTGAATTCAATAATATAATACAATGGGTTCTGTCAACAAAATCTTTGATGATAATAATAACAAATAATGATTTCATTATAACTCTTCAAGCAGTGTGTGTGTGTGTGTGTGTGTGTGTGTGTGTGTGTGTGTGTGTGTGTGTGTGTGTGTGTGTGTGTGTGTGTGTGTGTGTGTGTGTGTGTGTGTGAAAACTAAACATCACATTCTTGCTTCCTCTACTCCTTTCCTCTCCTTGACATTGCATTGGATCCCGACTATAGGAACCTTCCTTCCCCTCCTCCAATGTGCTTTGAGAGGGAAGAGGAATGGGGGAAGCACTCACATCCTATCTCCTCGCCTCCTTTTCAAAACCCATTGGATACGAGGGTGAGAGGGGAGGGACCTCTGACCTTCTCATCCAATGGGCTTTGAGAAGGAGAAGAGGAATGAGAATGCAACTAATCTAGGTTTGAGAATCTCACAAGGACAGAGGAAGCAAGAATTTGACAGCTATTAAAATGTTTTTGACAGTGCCAGACTGACTGACTGACTAAGCTACCATAATACCCATGGCCTGTCTAGAAACAATCCCTAGCCCCTACTGCCCAGAGTCTAGACACTTGTGGAGATCTGAGAGGGAATGATGGGTGGTGACATTGTGAGAGCTCCACCTTACCCTCTGATATTGGTGGAATTTCGGTTACACCTGTCCAATTCTCTCAGATCTCCACAAGTGTCTTGGGGTAGGGGCTAGGGGTTGTTTCTGGACAGGACCCCCAACTTTTTGGGTGTGTGGTGGACCTACAGCATGACACGTGAGGCATTGGTTGGATGTTTAATCCCATTTCTATACACTCAAGTCTATGACTTGGGTGTCTGGAGTCTTTGACAATTTTTGGTGCCTTCCTCTGACACCACCTAGCATATAAGTCCTGGATGACAGGAAGCATGGCCCCGGTGATGTACTGGGATATATACAAGAGTCGGCTTTCTATTCCGCAACAAAGCCTCCTTCACTCACGCCGCCAAACTTACCCTAGTAAAACTGACTATCCTACCGATCCTCGACTTTGGCGATGTCATCTACAAAATTGCTTCCAACACTCTACTCAGCAAACTGGATGCAGTTTATCACAGTGCCATCCGTTTTGTCACTAAAGCACCTTATACCACCCACCACTGCGACTTGTATGCTCTAGTCGGCTGGCCCTCGCTACATATTCGTCGCCAGACCCACTGGCTCCAGGTCATCTACAAGTCCATGCTAGGTAAAGCTCCGCCTTATCTCAGTTCACTGGTCACGATGGCAACACCCATCCGTAGCACGCGCTCCAGCAGGTGTATCTCACTGATCATCCCTAAAGCCAACACCTCATTTGGCCGCCTTTCGCTGAAGTTGGAGACTTTTATCTCCCTCGCCAACTTCAAACATCTGCTATCTGAGCAGCTAACCGATCGCTGCAGCTGTACATAGTCTATTGGTAAATAGCCCACCCATTTTCACCTACCTCATCCCCATACTGTTTTTATTTATTTACTTTTCTGCTCTTTTGCACACCAATATCTCTACCTGTACATGACCATCTGATCATTTATCACTCCAGTGTTAATCTGCAAAATTGTAATTATTCGCCTACCTCCTCATGCCTTTTGCACACAATGTATATAGACCCCCCTTTTTTATACTGTGTTATTGACTTGTTAATTGTTTACTCCTTGTGTAACTCTGTGTTGTCTGTTCACGCTGCTATGCTTTATCTTGGCCAGGTCGCAGTTGCAAATGAGAACTTGTTCTCAACTAGCCTACCTGGTTAAATAAAGGTGAAAAAAAGTGAAAAAAAATACACTACTTTCTGTAGTGCCTTGTGGGTCAGATGCCGAGCAGTTGCCATACCAGGCGGTGATGCAAACCTTCAGGATAATCTCGATGGTGCAGCTATATACATTTTTGAGGATCTGGGGACCATGACAAATCTTTTCAGTCTCCTGAGGGGGAAAAGGTGTTGTTGTGCCCTCTTCATGACTGTCTTTGTGTGTTTGGACCATGATAGTTTGTTCGTGATGTGGACACCAAGGACCTTGAAACTCTCAATCCGCTCCACTACAGCCCATCGATGTGAATGGGGGCGTGTTTGGCCCTCATCGTGCACCAGTTGTTACTCATAAATAGGCACACACCCCTACCCCTCGTCTTACCAGATGTAACTGTTCTGTCCTGTCGACGCATGGAAAACCCAGCCAACTGTATATTATCCATGTTGTCAGCGACTCAGTGAAACATAAGATATTACAGTTTTTAATGTCCATTTGGTAGGATACACTCAAACGGAGATCATCCAGTTTATTCTCCAGTGATTGCACTTTGGCCAATAGAAAGGATGGCAGAGGCGGGTTACCCACTCGCCAAAGAATTCTCACAAGGCACCCCGATATCCGCCCCCTGTATTTCCATATTTTCATCACGCGAATGATGGGGATTTGGGCCTGGTTTCGGACTCATTAAAGAAAAATCTTTGTCCAGTTCGAGGTGAGTAATCGCTGTTCTGATATCCAGAAGCTCTTTTCAGTCATAAGAGACGGTAGCAGCAACATCATGTACAAAATGTATAAAACAAACAATGTGAAGAAAGAATAAATAGCTAAGTTGGTTGTGAGCCCATAAAACGGCAGCCATCCCCTCCGGCGCCATTATAATAATTGACCAGGCATTCCACATTTAATCCCACCCACAATTGAACATCGAAATATCAAGTCGTTTTTTGATTTTATATTTCGATATCTTTCAAAAAATAAAAATAAGCTGACTGTTTTCACGTTCCCGATTGCTCCATTTAAACTCAGGAAAACAAACGATCAAAATGTACACTGACCAAAATCTTACCTCAGGAATATTGATTTATTGTTGTCCACAAAGTAGGCTAATTATCTTAACAACATAGATACCAAAATGTTCTGTCAGTCCTCCAGATCAACATTAATACTCGCACTTTGGCTGTTCTTAAATCGCGTGCAGTATCACACAAGCTCTTTATCACTTGACTGTGATTCAGAAAATCCTTTCCCGTATAAGCTGATGTTGCGTGATAATGTCCCCACGTAACTAAAGAGCTAAACATAAAACTTGCATCAAACAACTATTATGCATAATTATAAGAACACTGTTAATGACAGTATCATGTTTTATTATTGTTAATCATATTAAAGTTACTCTTTCTGTTTGAAGCATTGGATTTTGCAATCACATACATTATTTTGGATATGTGTGCCCATGAAAACTGTTTTCACACCGTAACATAGGGAGATTTAAAATGTTACATGGTTAGAGTACACTTCTGAGATCTCCATACAAAAAAAAGTCAGACAGCAATATTCAGGAATGTCACAGAATCAAGGTCAATGTGTAATTCAATTGTTAACTGCTTAGTATATGATATAACAACAAACAACAGTATCATAAATGTAAGGTAAGAAAGGTCGTTTTTTTATGTCACACGGTTTTTGCCAAAACTGTAAAGACTCCAAGCATGAGAAAGGGTTTAAACATAGGTTTTGATTCAACTCATGAATTATATTGAATGTATCTACGTTATCTCTTTATATCTTAATGTAGTCACAAATGTATTAATGACTTTGCAACAGCTTCAAAGAGTTGTCCACTACAATAAATGCTCATTGGTACCCTAGTTTATAGAAAGACCCAAATATGCTCTGCTAAATATTAAGAGTAAAACAACATAAATGCATCGTAGCCACAAAATGTCAGATAGGTGTGGGAATGATGTGGGATTCATGTGAGAAGAATAACCTTTCCTCAGGTTCAGAGGCAATGTTTGTAATAGAGAATGGATCCATTTGAAAAGGGCACAAAATAACCTTTAGGCAAGAGTTACACGTGTGCTTTTGCACACGGCCTCGTAACTAACAACATTGATTGAGCGTTCAACACCTCATACCTGGCTGGGCAGACAAGAATGGCCTGTTGGATACTGTTGCAAGATGAAACGTTTTAATGGCACATGCACAAGTACAGTTAAATGCCTTTCTTGCAACTCAAAGCCCAACAATGTAATAATCAATAACAATGTAATACTAGAAGAAAAAAATCATGAAATATGAAGAACACAATAAGTAAGTAAGTAAGCATACTATATACAGGGTCAGTTCCAATACTATATTTACAATGTGAAGGGATACTAGAGTGATGGGAGGTAGATATGTATAGGGGTAAGGTGACTAGGCAACAGGATATAGGATAAACAGAGTAGCAGCAGCTTGTATGTGAGTGGGTGTGTGGATGTGCAGAGTCAGTATAAATGTATGTGCATATTATGTGTGAGCGAGCAAATGACGGAGTGAGTGTTTGTGTGTGTGTTGTTGGAGTGACCATGTGTACGAGTTTGCATAGAGAGTACAAATACTGAAATAAAAGGTCAATAAAGATACATGGTAAACTCGGTCCTATTTTGTTTGTCAGTCGTATTGCTTGGGGATAGAAGCTGTTCAAGATCCTGTTGGTGTCAGACTTGATGCACCGGTACCTCTTGCCATGCAGCAGCAAAGAAAATATGTGCCGAAAGCAATCTTACCGTGAAATGCTTACTTACAAGCTCTTAATCAACAATTCAGTTCAAAAATTAAGTTCAAAAATAATAATTACTAAATAAACTAAAGTAAAAATAAAATAAAATAAAATAAAAAGGGTATATACAAGGGGGTGCCAGTACTAAGTCAATGTATGGGGTACAGATTAGTCGTGGTCATTTGTATGTGTAGATAGAGGTAAAATGACTATGCATAGAGAACAAACAGTGAGTAGCAGCAGTGTAAAACAGAGGGGGGTTAATATAAATAGTGCGGGTGGCCATTTGATGAATTGTTCAGCAGTCTTATGGCTTGGGGGTAGAAGCTGTTAAGGAGCCCTTTGGTCCTAGACTCCGGTTCCGGAACATGATAGTTTATTGGTGATGTGGACACCAAGGAATATGGAACTTTTGACCCGCTCCACTACAGCCCCGTCGATGTGAATGGAGGCATGTTTGGCCCTCCTTTTCCTGTAGTCCACGATCAGGTCCTATGTCTTGCTCATGTTGAGGGAGAGGTTGGGTGCCTGGCACCACACTGCCAGGTCTCTGACCTCCCCCTATAGGCTGTCTCACCGTTGTCAGTGATCAGGCCTATCACTGTTGTGTCGTCAGCAAATGTAATGATGGTGTTGAAGTCATGCTTGGCCACACAGTCGATAGGTGAACAGGGAGTACAGGAGAGGACTAAGCACACACCTCTGAGGGGCCCCAGTGTTGAAGATCAGCGTGGCAGATGTGTTGTTGCCTACCCTTACCACCTGGGGGCAGCCCGTCAGGAAGAACAAGATCCAATTGCAGAGGGAGGTGTTAAGTTCCAGGGTCCTTAGCTTAGTGATGAGTTTTGTGGGCACTATGGTGTTGAACCTGTAGTTAGTGAACAATATTCTCACATGGGTGTTCCTTTTGTCCAGGTGGGAAAGGGCAGTGTGGAGTGCAACTGATATTGCATCATCTGTGGATCTGTTGGGACGGTATGCAAATTGGAGTGGGTCTAGGGTTTCCGGGATGATGGTGTTGATGTGAGCCATGACCAGCCTTTCAATGCACTTCATGTCTACCGACGTGAGTGTTACAGGGCGGTAATCATTTAGGTAGGTTAGCTTTGCTTTCTTGAGCACAGGGACTATGGTGGCCTGCTTGAAACATGTAGGTATTACAGACTCGGTTCAGGGATAGGACCTCTACGGGATCGTATGATTAGCATGATGTTGTAAGTAACAGCAAACGTTCCAGGGCATAGACATCTTATATGGGCAAAAAGCTTAAATTGTTATTTATCTAACTTTACTGTCCAATTTACAGTAGCTATTACAGTGAAAAAATACCATGCTATTGTTTGAGGGGAGTGCAAAACAACAAAAAACGTTTATCATGGTAATTAATGTACTTACATTCAGTCATCTTGCTCTGATTTGTCATCCTGAAGGTCCTAGAGATAAAATGTAACAGTTTTGTTTGATAAAATCCATTTTAATATTAAAATGAAGGAACTGGGTTCTACAGTTTGGACCCCTGCTGTCTCTGGCTCCACACCCACCCCGTCCGGCCATCTAGATGTGTGAAAGTGAGTGTATAAGCTAATGATACATCATGTATGACATTTCTGGGAGCGTGTAAACTTTAATGTAGTATTACCATATAATGTTGTATGTTCTCTATAGTTATGTACTTGAAAATGTATCAACTGACCAATTCGACACATTTGGGCAGACTTCATACAACATTTTGTCCAGTATTGCAATGCTTCTGGATCAATCTGGGAATTGCACACACACTGCTGACAAATCTAAATTGCGTATAAACTGCAATATTATATTATTGCCTTTCTCTTGCATTTCAAGGATGATGAAAAAAAAATTAAAAAGAAAACGCTGTTTGTATTTTTGTTTGTATTATCTTTTACCAGATATAATGTGTTATATTCTGCTACATTAATTTCACATTTTCACAAACATCAAAATGATTCCTTTTAAATGGTTTCAAGCAAATGCATATCCTTGCTTCAGGTCCTGACCTACAGGCAATTAGATATGGGTATGTCATTTTAGGCAAAAATGTAAAAGGTTTTAAAAATGTCAGTGAAGACACTTGCTGATTTGTCCGCGCATGCTTTGAGTACACTCCTGGTAATCCGCCTGGCCCCGCGGCCTTGCTCACATTGACTACGGAAAGTAGGATTACACAGTCGTCTGCAACAGCTGGTGCTCTCATGCAAGCTTCAGTGTTGCTTGACTTGAAGCGAGCATAAAAGCTATTTAGCTCATCTGGTAGGCTCGCGTCACTGGGCAGCTCGTGGCTGGGTTTCCCTTTGTAGTCCATAACAGTTTGCAAGCCCTGCCACATCCGACAAGCATCAGAGCCGGTCTAGTAGGATTCAAACTTAGTCCTGTATTGATACTTTGCCTGTTTTATGGTTTGTCTGAGGGCATAGCAGGATGTCTTATAAGCGTCCGGATTAGTGTCCCACTCCTTGAAAGTAGCAGCTCCAGCCTTTAGCTCAGTGCGGATGTTGCCTGTGATCCATGGCTTCTAGTTGGGATATGTACATACGGTCACTGTGGGGACTACGTCGTCAATGCCCTTATTGATGATGCCAGTGACTGAGCTGGTATACTCCTCAATGCCATTAGATGAATCCCGGAACATATTGCAGTCTGTGCTAGCAAAACAGTCTTGTAATGTAGGATCCGCGTCATCTGACCACTTCCGTATTTAGCGAGTCACTGGTACTTCCTGCTTTAGTTTTAGCTTGTAAGTAGGAATGAGGATAGAATTATGGTCAGATTTGCCAAATGGAGGGTGAGGGAGAGTTTTGTATGCTTCTCTGTGTGTGGAGTAAAGATAGTCTAGAGTTATTTTTCCTCTGGTTGCACATGTGACATGCTGGTAGAAATTTGGTAAAAATGGATTTAAGTTTGCCTGCATTAAAGCCCCCGGGCCACTAGGAGCGCCGCTTCTGGATGAGCATTTTCTTGTTTGCTTATGGCCTTATACAGCTTGTTGAGTACGTTTTATAGCCTATGGCTTAGGTAGTTTTGGACAATTTTCCAGGCCTTATTTTCATGTCCCGTGATATTCTGGTCCTCGAAGGCAAGGAGCTCGGCCCCAGTAATGTACTGGGCTGTTTGCACATTCCCCAATAGCTGTTGGCTACAGCTAATCTTCCTATGCTGATGATCACCCTTATCTAGGCATACTGATCTTATTTGGCTAACATGGGCAAAATGTCCAATGTTTGATATTTGCACTTGAGACCTTGACATGCAAATCCACAGTTGCATTATGTTCTCCTTTGTGTGTTCTGTACCTAATAGAGTATTGGGATTTTGTTTCTTGGACGGACCTTTGCTCTTGGACTTAATTTCTCATAGCTTATCCATAACGCAATATCCAATCCCATAGCCCTCATAGACTTGGGCTCAGACCATGGAAAGGAAAAAGCTGTTCCTCCTCACCACTTTTCTCAATCTGTCTGTTTTAGAAAAAGCACTACACTTCAAAGTACCCACAAAGTACCTTTGAAGGATATTTCTCACAAACAGAACATGTACTCCAGACCAACCCATTTATGTAAAAAACACTAACGAAGATTTTATTAAGTAACCTTCATTACTTACACTTCAATTGGAAGATGTTTCACCAGCCCAGTCCAAACGGCTTGGCATGCGGTACGGAAAATGCATAAATGGCAACAGGGAGTCACTTGAAGCAAATCTATACTTTTGTCCTATGATTTCCCTCTTCCTTCTCTAATGCACTGCAGCTGAGGAGTGCATGGGGAAAGCAAGCATTCAGTGAGAGGCTATTTAGGATGTGCTGTAGCTCCTCCATACACAAACAGACAGACGGCAGGAGGAGCTGTCTAATTGACACACTCCAGAATGTTGATGCTCCAACAGCCGATCAATAGGAAGGTATGAGAACGTCCTGAAGGAAGAAGTGAACAGATGGAGAGAGAGAGCATGGGTACACACGAAGGCGTTGGAGAGATTTAAACATGCTACTATGATTTTTTCATTCTGGATATGATCGATTTTAGAGCATGTAAGGCTGGTATAGGCTTGGTGAGCAGATGGAAATGTGGGGTGTGGTTCAGAGGTTGCTTATGGGTGTATGGTGTACAATGTGATAGTCTTGACAACAGCATATAATGGATGTTTGGTGAACAAGGTTACTGCTTGGCAACTGCACGACGACACATCCTTTAACACATCCTCAACATCGGGGTTTATTGTTGTCTCACAGTAGTTTCCCGACCATTGTTATGGTTGGCCAATGACAGTGAAGCGAAATTCACTGTCTAGATTCAGCATTGTTCTACGTAGTTATTTCATCATGATTGATACCGCCCTTGCTGTCTCTGCCTGGCCGATTCCCCTCTTTCCACTGGGATTCTCTGCCTCTACCCTGTTACGGGGGCTGAGTCACTGGCTTACTGGGGCACTCTCATGCCGTCCCTGGGGGGGGGTGCGTCACCTGGGTGGGTTGATTCACTGTTGTGGTCGGCCTGTCTGGGTTGGCGCCCCCCCCCCTTGGGTTGTGCCGTGGCGGAGATCTTTGTGGGCTATACTCGGCCTTGTCTCAGGATGGTAAGTTGGTGGTTGAAGATATCCCTCTAGTGGTGTGGGGGCTGTGCTTTGGCAAAGTGGGTGGGGTTATATCCTTCCTGTTTGGCCCTGTCCGGGGGTGTCCTCGGATGGGGCCACAGTGTCTCCTGACCCCTCCTGTCTCAGCCTCCAGTATTTATGCTGCATTAGTTTATGTGTCGGGGGGCTAGGGTCAGTTTGTTATATCTGGAGTACTTCTCCTGTCCTATTCGGTGTCCTGTGTGAATCTAAGTGTGCGTTCTCTAATTCTCTCCTTCTCTCTTTCTTTCTCTCTCTCGGAGGACCTGAGCCCTAGGACCATGCCCCAGGACTACCTGACATGATGACTCCTTGCTGTCCCCAGTCCACCTGGCCATGCTGCTGCTCCAGTTTCAACTGGCCTGGGCCCTAGGACCATGTCCCAGGACTACCTGACATGATGACTCCTTGCTGTCCCCAGTCCACCTGGCCATGCTGCTGCTCCAGTTTCAACTGTTCTGCCTTACTATTATTCAACCATGCTGGTCATTTATGAACATTTGAACATCTTGGCCACGTTCTGTTATAATCTCTACCCGGCACAGCCAGAAGAGGACTGGCCACCCCACATAGCCTGGTTCCTCTCTAGGTTTCTTCCTAGGTTTTGGCCTTTCTAGGGAGTTTTTCCTAGCCACCGTGCTTTTACACCTGCATTGTTTGCTGTTTGGGGTTTTAGGCTGGGTTTCTGTACAGCACTTTGAGATATCAGCTGATGTACGAAGGGCTATATAAATAAATTTGATTTGATTTGATTTGATATACAGTATAACCCAAACAACCACAAATTCTATGTAAATCAGCTTTCTTAAAATGCCCATTAGGTGTCCTGGCATGTTGGTGGTCCTAAACAGAGTAGACCCAGTTTGGGAAACCCTGCCTTAGACACTGATGTAAGGTCAGTTTTAGCATTTTCCTTTTACTGGTTAAGGTCATGCTTTGGTGAGGGTAAGCTGATCATAGATCTGTGCCTGAGGGCAACTTCTACCCAGAGCCAAGTAGCAAACAGTGCTTGGATGACAGCCTTTTCAGTAGAGCTTCTGTCCATTCCCAGTACATCCCTGTAGCACTTAATCACACACAGAGACACAGTGAGCTGAGGAGTGGATCCAGTGACAGTTATGATTTATGTAGAGCCTGGAAAATGTGTTAAACATCAGGAAGACATTATGTTATGCATCAGCCTACTCTTGGTGGACGTTTGGTTTCCCCTTCCTGGGAAACTCTTCAGAAACACTGACGCAATTTTCTCTGAAAATACCAATGTTCTGACTGCCACACCAGAGAGGAGTTCCAGTTATGTTTTGTATATGTAATATCTTGTTTTGTTTTTTTTCAAATGCATGCAAGGAAAGCCTCAGCCAATGAAAACGACGGAAGAATTTGAAACAAGTATTCAGGGCCGCAGACAGAGTAATGTGGTTGTTTGTAGGATAAGTATGCACTAAAAAGTGGAGATTGATGGGGCATTGAAAGGAAATGGCTGAAAAAGAGAGCCCTCTCTAAATGTTCCATTTACTCATAGAATGCTTTCCCCTGCAATGGAGGCATAGATTCATTTAACTGTGTCTGGTAGAAGAGAAATGGGTAGAAATGTAACCCAGATAGTGCTGTAGGATGGATGGATCACACTACATTAAGAGAGAGGGGTGGAATAAAGGCATAGAGAGAGGGATGGAATAAAGGCATGGAGAGAGGGATGGAATAAAGGTATGGAGAGAGGGATGGAATAAAGGCATGGAGAGAGGGATGGAATAAAGGTATGGAGAGAGGGATGGAATAAAGGCATGGAGAGAGGGGTGGAATAAAGGCATGGAGAGAGGGGTGGAATAAAGGTATGGAGAGAGGGGTGGAATAAAGGTATGGAGAGAGGGATGGAATAAAGGTATGTAGAGAGGGGTGGAATAAAGGCATGGAGAGAGGGGTGGAATAAAGGTATGGAGAGAGGGATGGAATAAAGGTATGGAGAGAGGGATGGAATAAAGGGATGGAGAGAGGGATGGAATAAAGGTATGTAGAGAGGGGTGGAATAAAGGCATGGAGAGAGGGATGGAATAAAGGTATGGAGAGAGGGATGGAATAAAGGTATGTAGAGAGGGGTGGAATAAAGGCATGTGGAGAGTGGTGGAATAAAGGCATGGAGGGATGGAATAAAGGTATGGAGAGAGGGATGGAATAAAGGTATGGAGAGAGGGATGGAATAAAGGTATGGAGAGAGGGGTAGATAGCAGAAAGGGTAATATGGAAGCTTGCTAACTACCCAATGCCTGGTCCATACGTCATGACTATTCCATCCTCCTTTATCACTGACTCCTCTTTTTTGGGTCAATTTTTTCTTGTGTAGTCTTTCCTATTACAAATAACAAAACTAGTCTGCATTCTAAAAATACACATGCTTTTGCCATACTCTTCATAGACCTCTCTACTATTAGGCTATGCATCACATACATATCTGAGGGCACAGATAGAACTGGATTTAAAATCTGACTTTGACTCCGAAGATTCCATATGCCATATCCATTTACAAAATGTCCGGAACCCCACGAGCAATTGGCAGTTAAGGCTGCTCTCTCAGCCAGTCCAGAGAGAGGATGGCATGGGGTGAGCCATCTCCTCTTGCCTGTTGACTCTGGGTGGTAGTGGGTGCTAATGATCCCTGACATACTCAACATAATGGGTCAAGAAGGAGCTTTGTCACACTTCATCACGTAAACCACAAATGCCTTTAGAAGGCCTACGGCCATATTACAGCCATACATGTATTACTGTAACGACTGATCTCCTCTTCGTCTGAAGAGGAGTAAGGATCGGACCAAGATGCAGCGTGGTAAGTGTCCATTATGTTTAATACGAAAAACAACGGAACAATAGAACAAAACAAAATAACGTGTTTCAACGAAAACCGAAACAGTACTGTGTGGTAACAAACACTGACACGGAAACAAACACCCACAAACCAACAGTGAAACCCAGGCTACCTAAGTATGATTCTCAATCAGAGACAACTAACGACACCTGCCTCTGATTGAGAACCATACTAGGCCGAAACAGAAACCAAACATAGAAAAACAAACATAGACTGCCTACCCCAACTCACACCCTGACCATACTAAATAAAGACAAAACAAAGGAAATAAAGGTCAGAACGTGACAATTACGGCCATATTACGGCCATATTTCGGCCATATTACAGACATGTTATAGCCATGTTGGAGCTCGTATAATGACTACACCATTATAAACTTTTTAAGACTTAAGAAGGATCAAAGAAGCCTTCGCTCTGTGGTATGTGACGGAAGGAGGCAGCTTCTTGGTCAATACTGAGCACTGCTTCCAGGTCCCCAGTGTCCGGTCTGGAGTGTGAAGTCATGAGCTCTGCTGGTCGGCTACTGCGTAGCAACCTAGCGGTTCCAAAAGCCCTGGTCCGCCCTAGAAGGCTTATGTAAACGATCAGAAAGAACGGACAACAAAATTATAATTTGATGCCATTTTGAGGGTGTATCCTGAGATGAGATTGGCCAAAACAAGGCTAACAATAGCTGCAGAATCCTTTTGATAAGCCACCTGTTGATGAACTGAGCTCAAATACTCTGTAGTCTCAAATACTCTAAAGCCTTGATCACATTGGCAGTTTGAAGTGACTCAAATCCTTATTTTATTGCATAGCCGATTTGAATCTGTTCTTTTTCCTGCAGTCTGAACAGCCAAAAAGCAAATTGGATTGAACATTTCAAGCCACCTTCATATGTTTTAGCTGACACCTAAAAGTACTCACCTGGTCAGTCTATGACATGGAAAGAGCAGGTGTCCTTAATGTTTTGTATACCCGGTTTATTTGAAGGTTAAGGTGGGAGTGTATGTTATGTTATGTGATGGGGGCTGCCCAGACTGTTAAGGTGGGTGTGTACATTATGTGATGGGGGCTGCCCAGACTGTTAAGGTGGGTGTGTACGGTGTGTGCCCAGACTGTTAAGGTGGGTGTGTACGTTATGTGATGGGGGCTGCCCAGACTGTTAAGGTGGGTGTGTACGTTATGTGATGGGGGCTGCCCAGACTGTTAAGGTGGGTGTGTATGTTATGTGATGGGGGCTGCCCAGACTGTTAAGGTGGGTGTGTACGTTATGTGATGGGGGCTGCCCGTGTACGTTATGTGATAGGGGCGGCCCAGACTGTTAAGGTGGGAGTGTACATTATGTGATGGGGGCTGCCCAGACTGTTAAGGTGGGTGTGTACATTATGTGATGGGGGCAGCCCAGACTGTTAAGGTGGGTGTGTGATGGGGGCGTTTATGTGATGGATGGGGCTGCCCAGACTGTTAAGGTGGGTGTGTATGTTATGTGATGGGGGGCTGCCCAGACTGTTAAGGGGTGGTACATTATGTGATGGGGGCTGCCCAGACTGTTAAGGTGGGTGTGTACATTATGGGGGCTGCCCAGACTGTTAAGGTGGGTGTGTACGTGTTAAGGTGTGATGGGGGCCCAGACTGTTAAGCCCAGACTGTTAAGGTGGGTGTGTACGTTATGTGATGGGGGCTGCCCAGACTGTTAAGGTGGGTGTGTACATTATGTGATGGGGGCAGCCCAGACTGTTAAGGTGGGTGTGTACATTATGTGATGGGGGGCTGCCCAGACTGTTAAGGTGGGTGTGTACATTATGTGATGGGGGCTGCCCAGACTGTTAAGGTGGGTGTTTAAGGGGGCTGGTTAAGGTGGGTGTGTACATTATGTGATGGGGGCAGCCCAGACTGTTAAGGTGGGTGTGTGACATGTTAAGGTGTGACATTATGGGGGGGCAGCCCAGACTGTTAAGGTGGGTGTGTACATTATGTGATGGGGGGTGTGTACATTATGCCCAGACTGTTAAGGTGGGTGTGTGATGGGGGCTGCATTTAAGGTGGGTGTGTGATGGGGGCCCAGACTGTTAAGGTGGGTGTGTACCCAGACTGTTAAGGTGGGTGTGTACATTATGTGATGGGGGCTGCCCAGACTGTTAAGGTGGGTGTGTACATTATGTGATGGGGGCTGCCCAGACTGTTAAGGTGGGTGTGTACATTATGTGATGGGGGCTGCCCAGACTGTTAAGGTGGGTGTGTACATTATGTGATGGGGGCAGCCCAGACTGTTAAGGTGGGTGTGTACATTATGTGATGGGGGCTGCCCAGACTGTTAAGGTGGGTGTGTATGTTATGTGATGGGGGCTGCCCAGACTGTTAAGGTGGGTGTGTGATGGGGGCGTTATGTGATGGATGGGGCTGCCCAGACTGTTAAGGTGGGTGTGTACGTTATGTGATGGGGGCTGTTAAGGTGGGTGTACATTATGTGATGGGGGCCCAGACTGTTAAGGTGGGTGTGTACGTTATGTGATGGGGGCTGCCCAGACTGTTAAGGTGGGTGTGTATGTTATGTGATGGGGGCTGCCCAGACTGTTAAGGTGGGAGTGTACATTATGTGATGGGGGCTGCCCAGACTGTTAAGGTGGGTGTGTACATTATGTGATGGGGGCTGCCCAGACTGTTAAGGTGGGTGTGTACATTATGTGATGGGGGCAGCCCAGACTGTTAAGGTGGGTGTGTACATTATGTGATGGGGGCTTCCCAGACTGTTAAGGTGGGTGTGTACATTATGTGATGGGGGCTGCCCAGACTGTTAAGGTGGGTGTGTACATTATGTGATGGGGGCAGCCCAGACTGTTAAGGTGGGTGTGTACATTATGTGATGGGGGCTGCCCAGACTGTTAAGGTGGGTGTGTACGTTATGTGATGGGGGCTGCCCAAACTGTTAAGGTGTGAGTGTACGTTATGTGACAGGTTCTGTCCAGACTGTTAAGGTGTGAGTGTATGTTAAGTGACATTTTGAATGCTTAGCAGGACAGGAAAATTGTCAAATTCAAGCAATTGTCAGGAGAACATTCCTGGTCATCCCTACTGCCTCTGATCTGGCAGACTCACTAAATACACATGCTTCATTTGTAATGATGTCTGAGTGTTAGAGTGTGCCCCTGGCTCTCTGTAAATAAAAAGAAAACAAGAAAATGATGCAACCTGGTTTGCTTTATATAAAGAATTTGAAATTATTATACTTTCACTTTTACAATTGATACAATTGATAAGTATATATACACTGCTCAAAAAAATAAAGGGAACACTAAAATAACACATCCTAGATCTGAATGAATGAAATATTCTTATTAAATATTTTTTTCTTTACATAGTTGAATGTGCTGACAACAAAATCACACAAAAATTATCAATGGAAATCAAATTTATCAACCCATGGAGGTCTGGATTTGGAGTCACACTCAAAATTAAAGTGGAAAATCACACTACAGGCTTACTTTGATGTAATGTCCTTAAAACAAGTCAAATTTAGGCTCAGCAGTGTGTGTGACCTCCACGTGCCTGTATGACCTCCCTACAACGCCTGGGCATGCTCCTGATGAGGTGGCGGATGGTCTCTTGAGGGATCTTCTCCCAGACCTGGACTAAAGCATCCGCCAACTCCTGGACAGTCTGTGGTGCAACGTGGCGTTGGTGGATGGAGCGAGACATGATGTCCCAGATGTGCTCAATTGGATTCAGGTCTGGGGAACGGGCAGGCCAGTCCATAGCATCAATGCCTTCCTCTTGCAGGAACTGCTGACACACTCCAGCCACATGAGGTCTAGCACTGTCTTGCATTAGGAGGAACCCAGGGCCAACCGCACCAGCATATGGTCTCACAAGGGGTATGAGGATCTCATCTCGGTACCTAATGGCAGTCAGGCTACCTCTGGCCAGCACATGGAGGGCTGTGCGGCCCCCCAAAGAAATGCCACCCCACACCATGACTGACCCACCGCCAAACCGGTCATGCTGGAGGATGTTGCAGGCAGCAGAACGTTCTCCACGGTGTCTCCAGACTGTCACGTTTGTCACATGTGCTCAGTGTGAACCTGCTTTCATCTGTGAAGAGCACAGGGCGCCAGTGGCGAATTTGCCATTCTTGGTGTTCTCTGGCAAATGCCAAACGTCCTGTACGGTGTTGGGTTGTAAAGCACAACCCCCACCTGTGGATGTCGGGCCCTCATACCACCCTCATGGAGTCTGTTTCTGACAGTTTGAGCAGACACATGCACATTTGTGGCCTGCTGGAGGTCATTTTGGAGAGCTCTGGCAGTGCTCCTCCTGCTCCTCCTTGCACAAAGGCGGAGGTAGCGGTCCTGCTGCTGGGTTGTTGCCCTCCTACGGCCTCCTCCACGTCTCCTGATGTACTGGCCTGTCTCCTGGTAGCGCCTCCATGCTCACTACGCTGACAGACACAGCAAACCTTCTTTCCACAGCTCGCATTGATGTGCCATCCTGGATGAGCTGCACTACCTGAGCCACTTGTGTGGGTTGTAGACTCCGTCTCATGCTACCACTAGAGTGAAAGCACCGCCAGCATTCAAAAGTGACCAAAACATCAGCCAGGAAGCATAGGATCTGAGAAGTCTGCAGGATCTGCAGAACCACTCCTTTATTGGGGGTGTCTTGCTAATTGCCTATAATTTCCACCTGTTGTCTATTCCATTTGCACAACAGCATGTGAAATGTATTGTCAATCAGTGTTGCTTCCTAAGTAGACAGTTTGATTTCACAGAAGTGTGATTGACTTGGAGTTACATTGTGTTGTTTAAGTGTTCCCTTTATTTTTTTGAGCAGTGTATATATATACTTAGGTTTTATTATTTCACCTTTATTTAACCAGTTAGGCCAGTTGAGAACAAGTTCTCATTTACAATTGCGACCTGGCCAAGATAAAGTGAAGCAGTGCGACAAAAACAACAACACAGACTTACACATAAACAAATGTACAGTCAATAACAGTATAGAAAAAATATATGTACAGTGTGTGCAAATGTAGAAGAGTAGGGAGGTAAGGCAATAAATAGGCCATAGAGGCAGAATAATTACAATTTAGCATTAACACTGGAGTGATAAATCAAATCAAATTTATTTGTCACATACACATGGTTAGAAGATGTTAATGCGAGTGTAGTGAAATGCTTTTGCTTCTAGTTCCGACCATGCAGTAATATCCAACAAGTAATATAACCTAACAATTTCACAACAACTACCTTATACACACAAGTGTAAAGGAATGAATACGAATATGTATATAAAAATATATGAATGAGTGATGTCCGAACGGCATAGGCAAGATGCAGTAGATGGTATAGAGTACAGTATATAGATGTAACGGGGTTCTTCCGTTGAAGGAGAGGCGGACCAAAACGCAGCGTGGTTATTTAGATACATCTTTAATAAAGATGAAAATAGAACAATATACAAAAACAAGAAATGTGGAAAAACCGAAAACAGCCCTATCAGGTGTAACAAACACAAAGACAGGAACAATCACCCACAAAACCCAACACCAAACAGGCTACCTAAATATGGTTCCCAATCAGAGACAATGACTAACACCTGCCTCTGATTGAGAACCATATCAGGCCAAACACAGAAACAGACAAACTAGACACACAACATAGAATGCCCACTCAGATCACACCCTGACCAAACAAAACATAGAAACATACAAAGCAAACTATGGTCAGGGTGTGACAATACATATGAGATAATTAATGTAGGGTATGAAAACATTATATGAAGTGGCATTGTTTAAAGTGGCTAGTGATACATTACATCAAGATGGCAAGATGCAGTAGACGGTATAGAGTACAGTATATACATATGAGATGAGTAATGTAGGGTATGAAAACATTATATAAAGTGGCTAGTGATAAATCGGATTACATACATTTTTCCATTATTAAAGTGGCTAGAGTTGAGTCAGTATGTTGGCAGCAGCCACTCAATGTTAGTGATGGCTGTTTAACAGTCTGATGGCCTTGAGATAGAAGCTGTTTTTCAGTCTCTCGGTCCCTGCTTTGATGCACCTGTACTGACCTTGCCTTCTGGATGATAGCGTGGTAAACAGGCAGTGGCTCGGCTGGTTGTTGTCCTTGATAATCTTTTTGGACTTCCTGTGTCATCGGGTGGTGTAGGTGTCCGGGAGGGCAGGTAGTTTGCACCCGGTGATGCGTTGTACAGACCTCACTACCCTCTTGAGAGCCTTGCGGTTGAGGGCGGAGCAGTTGCCGTACCAGGCGGTGATACAGCCCGCCAGGATGCTCTCGATTGTGCATCTGTAGAAGTTTGTGAGTGCTTTTGGTGACAAGCCAAATTTCTTCAGCCTCCCGAGGTTGAAGAGGCGCTGCTGCGCCTTCTTCACCACGCTGTCTGTGTGGGTGGAACATTTCAGTTTGTCTGTGATGTGTACGCCGAGGAACTTAAAACTTTCCACCCTCTCCACTGCTGTCCCGTCGATGTAGATAGGGGGGTGTTCCCTTTACTGTTTCCTGAAGTCCACGATCATCTCTTTTGTTTTGTTTACATTGAGTGTGAGGTTATTTTCCTGACACCACACTCCGTGGGCGCTCACCTCCTCCCTGTAGGCCGTCTCATCGTTGTTGGTAATCAAGCCTACCACTGTAGTGTCGTCTGCAAACTTGATGATTGAGTTGGAGGCGTGCATGGCCACACAGTCGTGGGTGAACAGGGAGTACAGGAGAGGACTGAGAATGCACCCTTGTGGGGACCCAGTGTTGAGGATCAGCGGGGTGGAGATGTTGTTACCTACCCTCACCACCTGGGGGTGACCCTTCAGGAAGTTCAGTACCCAGTTGCACAGGGCGGGGTCGAGACCCAGGGTCTCGAGCTTAATGACGAGTTTGGAGGGTACTATGGTGTTAAATGCTGAGCTGTAATCGAGGAACAGCATTCTTACATGGCCGGTTCCCCTCTGTCCACTGGGATTCTCTGCCTCTAACCCAATTACAGGGGCTGAGTCACTGGCTTACTGGTGCTCTTTCATGCCGTCCCTATGAGGGGTGCGTCCCTGACGTTATCTTCCTGTCTGGGTTGGTGCCCCCACTTGGGTTGTGCCGTGGCGGAGATCTTTGTGGGCTATACTCGGCCTTGTCTCAGGATGGTAAGTTGGTGGTTGAAGATATCCCACTAGCGGTGTTTGGGCTGTGCTTTGGAAAAGTGGGTGGGGTTATATCCTTCCTGTTTGGCCCTGTCCGGGGGTATCATTGGATGGGGCCACAGTGTCTCCTGACCCCTCCTGTCTCAGCCTCCAATATTTATGCTGCAGTAGTTTATATGTCGGGGGGCTAGGGTCAGTTTGTTAAATCTGGAGTACTTCTCCTGTCTTATCCGGTGTCCTGTGTGAATTTAAGTATGCTCTCTCTAATTCTCTCTCTTTTTCTTTCTCTCTCTCGGAGGACCTGAGCCTTAGGACCATGCCTCAGGACTACCTGGCATGATGACTCATAGGCACAAGACCATGGTGCTTGCCTACGGAGCTGTGAGGGGAACGGCACCTCAGTACCTCCAGGCTCTGATCAGGCCCTACACCCAAACAAGGGCACTGCGTTCATCCACCTCTGGCCTGCTCGCCTCCCTACCACTGAGGAAGTACAGTTCCCGCTCAGCCCAGTCAAAACTGTTCGCTGCTCTGGCCCCCCAATGGTGGAACAAACTCCCTCACGACGCCAGGACAGCGGAGTCAATCACCACCTTCCGGAGACACCTGAAACCCCACCTCTTTAAGGAATACCTAGGATAGGATAAAGTAATCCTTCTCACCCCCCCCCCTAAAAGATTTAGATGCACTATTGTAAAGTGGCTGCTCCACTGGATGTCATAAGGTGAATGCACCAATTTGTAAGTCGCTCTGGATAAGAGCGTCTGCTAAATGACTTAAATGTAAATGTAAATGACTCCTTGCTGTCCCCAGTCCACCTGGCCATGCTGCTGCTCCAGTTTATACTGTTCTGCCTGTGGCTATCGAATCCTGACCTGTTCACTGGATGTGCTACCTGTTGTTTTCAACTCTCTAGAGACAGCAGGAGTGGTAGAGATACTCTTAATTTTATTTATTAATTTTATTTATTATTTATTATTTATTTTATTGTATTTATTTCACCTTTATTTAACCAGGTAGGCAAGTTGAGAACAAGTTCTCATTTACAATTGTGACCTGGCCAAGATAAAGCAAAGCAGTTCGACACATACAACAACACAGAGTTACACATGGAGTAAAACAAACATACAGTCAATAATACAGTATAAACAAGTCTATATACGATGTGAGCAAATGAGGTGAGATAAGGGAGGTAAAGGCAAAAAAAGGCCATGGTGGCAAAGTAAATACAATATAGCAAGTATAACACTGGAATGGTAGATTTGCAGTGGAAGAATGTGCAAGTAGAAATAAAAATAATGGGGTGCAAAGGAGCAAAATAAATACATTTATTAATTAATTACAGTAGGGAAAGAGGTAGTTGTTTGGGCTAAATTATAGGTGGGCTATGTATAGGTGCAGTAATCTGTGAGCTGCTCTGACAGTTGGTGCTTAAAGCTAGTGAGGGTGATAAGTGTTTCCAGTTTCAGAGATTTTTGTAGTTCGTTCCAGTCATTGGCAGCAGAGAACTGGAAGGAGAGGCGGCCAAAGAAAGAATTGGTTTTGGGGGTGACTAGAGAGATATACCTGCTGGAGCGTGTGCTACAGGTGGGAGATGCTATGGTGACCAGCGAGCTGAGATAAGGGGGGACTTTACCTAGCAGGGTCTTGTAGATGACATGGAGCCAGTGGGTTTGGCGACGAGTATGAAGCGAGGGCCAGCCAACGAGAGCGAACGAGATGATCGGCTATGAAAAGCCAACTGACATTTACTCCTGAGGTGCTGACTTGCTGCACCCTTGACAACTACTGTTATTGACAATTATTATTATTATTTGACCATGCTGGTCATTTATGAACATTTGAACATCTTGGCCATGTTCTGTTATAATCTCCACCTGGCACAGCCAGAAGAGGACTGGCCACCTCCTCATAGCCTGGTTTCTCTCTAGGTTTTTTCCTAGGTTTTGGCCTTTCTAGGGAGTTTTTCCTAGCCACGGTGCTTCTTCACCTGCATTGCTTGCTGTTTGGGGTTTTAGGCTGGGTTTCTGTACAGCACTTATGTACAAAGGGCTATATACAGTGGGGCAAAAAAGTATTTAGTCAGCCACCATTTGTGCAAGTTCTCCCACTTAAAAAGACGAGAGAGGCCTGTAATTTTCATCATAGGCACACTTCAACTATGACAGACAAAATGAGAAAAAAATATCCAGAAAATCACATTGTTGGATTTTTTATGAATTTATTTGCAAATTACGGTGAAAAATAAGTATTTAAAATAAGGATCTCTCTACGACCGCATGGCAAGCGGTACCGGAGTGCCAAGTCTAGGACAAAAAGGCTTCTCAACAGTTTTTAACCCCAAGCCATAAGACTCCTGACATGGTTACCCGGACTGTTTGTGTTGTGTGCCCCCTCCCAACCCGTCTTTTACGCTGCTGCTACTCTCTGTTTATCTCATATGCATAGTCACTTTAACTATACATTCATGTACATACTACCTAAATGTCCCTACCAACCAGTGCTCCCGCACATTGGCTAACCGGGCTATCTGCATTGTGTCCCACCACCCGCCAACCCCTCTTTTTACGCTTCTGCTACTCTCTGTTCATCATATATGCATAGTCACTTTAACGATACCTACATGTACATACTACCTCAATAAGCCTGACTAACAGGTGTCTGTATATAGCCTTGCTACTCTTTTTTCAAATGTTTTTTACTGTTGTTTTATATCTTTACACACACACACACACCTTTTTTCGCACCATTGGTTAGAGCCTGTAAGTAAGCATTTCACTGTAAGGTTGTATTGTATTTGGCACACGCTAACCTGTTGTATTGGGCGCACGTGACAAATAAACTTTGATTTTATTTGGTCCCATGTTTCATGAGCTAAAATAAAAGATCCCAGATCGTTTTTTTTTACCATTTTGTGCACAAATTCATTTCAGAGAATTTGGCAGTACGTCCAACTAGCCTCACAACCGCAGATTACGTGTAACCACGCCAGCCCAGAACCTCCACATCCGGCTCCTTCACCTGCGGAATCGTCTGACGCCAGTCACCCAGATAGCTGATGGAACTATTGGTTTGCACAACTGAAGAGTTTCTGCACAAACTGTCAGAAACCGTCTTCTATTTTATACATTTTTTACCTTTATTTAACTAGGCAAGTCAGTTAAACAGAACAAATTATTATTTACAATGAAGGCCTACTAAAAGACAAATGCCTTTTGACGGGGGATGGGATGAATATATATATATATATATATCATACAAATATAGGACAAAACACACATCACGACAAGACAGACAACACAACACTACACAAAGAAAGACATAAGACAACAACATAGCAAGGCAGCAACACATGCCTACACAGCATGGTAGCAACACAACATGACAACAACATTATAGCAACACAACCTAGCAGCAGCACAACATGCTAGCAGCACAAAGCATGGTACAAACATTAATGGGCACAGACAACTCAGAGTCTTGACCTGACTGCAATTCAGCATAGTTACCGACTTCAGTGGGCAAATGCTCACCATCGATGGCCACTGGCACGCTGAAGTAGTGTGCTTTTTACAGATGGATCCCGGTTTCAACTGTACCGGGGAGATGGCAGACACCGTGTATGGCATAGTGTGGGTGTGCTGATGTCAACGTTGTGAACAGAGTGCCCCATGGTGGCAGTGGGGTTATGTCCCAGTAGGCATAAGCTACGGACAATGAACACAATTACATTTTATGAATGGCAATTTGAATGCAGAGATACCATGACGAGATCCTGAGGCCAATTGTCATGCCATACATCTGCATCCATCACCTCATGTTTCAGCATGATAATGCATGGCCCCATGTCACAAGGATCTATACACAATTCTTGGAAAATGAAAATGGCCCAGTTCGTCCATGGCCTGCATACTCACCAGACATGTCACCCATTGTGCAAGTTTGGGATGCTCTGGGTTGACGTGTACGACAGCGTGTTCCAGTTCCCGCCAATATCCAGCAACTTCGCGCTGCCATTGAAGAGGAGTGGGACAACATTCCACAGGCCACAATCAGCCTGGTCACCTCTATGCATAAGGAGATGTGTCGCACCGCATGAGGCAAATGGTAGTCACACCAGATACGGACTGTTTTTTTTATCCACGCCTCTACCTATTTCTTATGGTATCTGTGAACAACATCTGGATTCCCAGTCATATGAAATCCATAGACCAAGGCCTAATGAGTGTGTTTTAATTGACTGAGTTCCTTATATGAACTGTAAATATTTGAAATTGTTGCATGTTGCGTTTATATTATTGTTCAGCATACAGTGGCAAGAAAAAGTTTGTGAACCCTTTGGAATTACCTGGATTTCTGCATAAATTAGTAAAATATTATCTTATCTTCATCTTAGTCACAACAATAGATGAACACAGTGTGCTTAAACTAATAACACACAAATTATTGTATTTTTCTTGTCTATATTGAATACATAATTTAAAAATGCCCAGTGTAGGTTGAAAAAAGTATGTGAACCCCTAGGCTAATGACTAATTGGAGTCAGGAGTCAGCTAAGCTGGAGTCCAATCAATGAGACAAGATTGGAGATGTTGGTTAGAGCTGCCTAGCCCTGTAAAAAACACTCACAAAATTTGAGTTTGCTATTCACAAGAAGCATTGCCTGATGTGAGCCATGCCTCGAACAAAAGAGATCTCAGATGACCTAAGATTAAGAATTGTTGATTTGCATTAAGATGAAAAGGGTTACGAAATTATCTCTAAAAGCCTTAATGTTCATCCGTCCACAGTAAGACAAATTGTCTATAAATGTAGAAAGTTCAGCACTGTTGCTACTCTCCCTAGCAGTGTCCGTCCTGCAAAGATGACTACAAGAGCACAGTGCAGAATGCTCAATGAGGTTAAGAAGAATCCTAGAGTGTCAGCTAAAGAGTTAGAGAAATCTCTGGAACATGCTAACATCTCTGTTGTCAAGTCTACGATATGTTAAACACTAAACAAGAATGGTGTTCATGGGAAGACACCACGGAAGAAGCCCCTTCTGTCCAAAAAAAACATTGCTGCACGTCTGAAGTTCGCAAAAGAGCACCAGGATGTTCCACAGCGCTTCTGGCAACATATTTTGTGGACAAATTAAATTAAAGTTGAGTTGTTTGGAAGGAACACACAACACTATCGATGGAGAAAAAAAGGCACAGCACACCAACATCAAAGTCTCATCCCAACTGAAAAGTATGGTGGAGGGAGCATCATGGTTTGGGGCTCAGGGCCTGGACAGCTTACTATCATCGACGGAAATTGAATTCCCAAGTTTAAAGACATTTTGCAGGGGAATGTAAGGCTATCTGTCCGCCAATTGAAGCTCAACAGAAGTTGGGTGATGCAACAGGACAACGACCCAAAACACAGAAGTAAATCAACAACTGAATGGCTTCAACAGAAGAAAATACGTCTTCTGGAGTGGCCCAGTCAGAGTCCTGACCTCATCCCGATTTAAAATGCTGTGGCATGACCTCGAAAACGGTTCACAACAGACATCTTAAGAATATTGTTGAACTGAAACAGTTTTGTAAAGAGGAGTGGTACACAATATCTCCTGACCGTTGCTCAGGTCTGATCTGCAACTACAGAAAATGTTTGGTTGAGTTTATTGCTGCCAAAGGAGGGTCAACCAGTTATTAAATGCAAGGGTTCACATCCTTATTACACCCTACGCTGTGAATGTGTACATGTTGTGTTCAATAAAGACATGAAAACGTATAATTGTTTGTGTGTTATTAGTTTAAGCAGACTGTGTTTGCCAATTGTTGTGACTCAGATGAAGATCAGATCAAATTTTATGACCAATTTATTCAGAAATCCAGGTAATTCCAAAGGGTTCACATACTTTGTCTTTCCACTGTATATATACAGTTGGAGTCAGACGTTTACATACACTTAGGTTGTAGTTATTAAAACTCGTTTTTCAAACACTCCACAAATTTTGTACATGACACAACTAATTTTTCCAACAATTGTTTACAGAGATTATTTCACTTATAATTCACTGTATCACAATTCCAGTGGGTCATAAAGTCTACATACACTAAGTTGACTGTGCCTTTAAACAGCTTGGAACATTCCAGAAAATGATGTCATGGCTTTAGAAGCATATGACAGGCTAATTGACATCATTTGAGTCACCTGGAGGTGTACCTGTGGATGTATTTCAAGGCCTACCTTCAAACTCAGTGCCTATTTGCTTGACATCAATTTACAAACACCTGAAGGTATCACGTTCATCTGTACAAACAATAGTACGCAAGTATAAACACCATGGGACAACACAGCCGTCATACTGCTCAGGAAGGAGATGCGTTCTGTCTCCTAGAAATGAACGTTCTTTGGTGCGAAAAGTGCAAATCAATCCCAAAACATCAGCAAAGAACCTTGTGAAGATGCTGTAGGAAACAGGTACAAAAGTATCTATATCCACAGTAAAATGAGTCCTATATCGACATAACCTGAAAGGCTGCACAGCAAGGAAGAAGCCACTGCTCCAAAACCGCCATAGAAAAAGCCTGACTACGGCTTGCAACTGCACATGGGGACAAAGATTGTACTTTTTGGAGAAATGTCCTCTGGTCTGATGAAACAAAACTAGAGCTGTTTGGCCATAATGACCATCGCCATGTTTGGAGGAAAAAGGGGGAGGCTTGCAAGCCGAAGTTCACCATCCCAACCGTGAAGTAGGGGGTGGCAGCATCATGTTGTGGGGGTGCTTTGCTGCAGGAGGGACTGGTGCACTTCACAAAATGGATGGCATCATGAAAATTATGGAAAATTAGGAAAATTATGTGGATATATTGAAGCAACATCTCAAGACATCAGTCAGGAAGTTAAAGCTGGTCGCAAATGGGTCTTCCAAATGGACAAGCATACTTCCAAAGTTGTGGCATAATGGCTTAAGGGAAACAAAGTCAAGGTATTAGAGTGGCCATCACAAACACCTGACCTCAATCCTATTGAACATTTGTGGGCAGAACTGAAAAAGCATGTGCGAGCATGGATGCCTCCAAACCTGACTCAGTTACACCAGCTCTGTCAGGGGGAATGGGCCAAAATTCAACCAACTTATTGTGGAAGGCTACCTGAAACATTTGACCCAAGTTAAACCATTTAAAGGCAATGCTACCAAATACTAATTGTGTGTACTGTATGTAAACTTCTGACCCACTGGGAATGTGATGAATGGAATAAAAGCTGAAATAAATCATTCTCTCTACTATTATTCTGTCATTTCACATTCTTAAAATAAAGTGGTGATCCTAGCTGACCTAAAACAGAGAATTTTTACTAGGATTAAATGTCAGGAATTGTGGAAAACTTTGTTTAAATGTATTTGGCTAAGGTGTATGTAAACTTTCGACTTACACTGTATGTATATCAATTGTAACTCAGACAGAATCTCAACTTACTGTAGAGATTTAAAATAGTAGAATACATAAAGTGCAATTTAGAAATGTGGTTATGCATCAGCAGTTTTTTTTATTGTTATGTCAATCACTGACAGTCACTCAACTAGCCCTTGTCAGTTCCTATATTTTTTTTTTATTCGTAAGTTAGTTTAGCCAGCTATCTAAACCTGTAGTAATCATGATTGAATTACCGACAGAAGGCCCACATTGAGTTCATATGTCACTCTCACTTAGATATTTTATTAAAAACTGCAAACATTTCTCTGCATCCTATGACAAAATGTACCGAATTTCAGGAAATTGACTGAAATACTGCACATTTTTCTCTCCGCCCCATGGCAAAATGAGTAGAATTGCATGAAATGCATTCTAAAACTACAAAATCTTCTCTCCTCCCCATGGTAAAATGTGTAGAATTGCAGCAAACTTGCTTTAAAATGGCAGCATTTTCTTTATGCTTCATGGCAAAATGTGCAAAATTGCAGGAAAAGTACATTCACTTTTTTCTCTCCGCTGTCAAAAGGGGGCCAACAAAATGTCACTTAGGCCCCACAAAAGGCACATTATTTCACATGTAAAGTTTGGGATCACATGTAATTTAAAAAAAAATCAAAACATTACGTGGATTTTCACAAGTGATCACATAACCTTTCACATGTGAAATAATGTGAAACCATGTGTTTTTGGAACACTTCGCATGATGATATTTCACATGAGGTTTCATATGGATTTTCATGTGATCACATAATATTTCACAAGTGGATAAAAATATTCACGATGCCCTGCAAACAATAATGTGTCATTAGGATGTCCCTGGAATGTCATGAAATAGCCGTAGTGTTTTCAACGTATATATTTGACACACATGATTACATTGTGTATGTACAGTAATTCGTATGTCCGTGAAATAGTGAAAGTACAATCCAATTACGAGGTGGCCGAAAGGTAAGTTTAGGCTATTTACTCCATGGTGCAGGCAATGCACATGAACGCCATGTCAGCAAGTGTATTTGTATTTATTATTATTGTATTTATTATGGATCCTATTAGCGGGTGCCAAGGCAGCAGCTACTGTGTTGATCGAAACTGGAGACAGGGACAGGGAGAACATTGAATCAATTACGGACATGAAACAGGACAGGACAGCGTCTGGACAGGAACACACGACGACATTAATGCTGACACAGGGATCTAATCAAAGAAACAGACAGATATAGGAGGGGCAATCAACAAATTGAAGGAGTCCAGGTGAGTCCAATGATGCGCTGCAGTGCATGATGAAGCACAGGTGTGCATAATAAAGGCAGTCTGGTGCTCTCAAGAGAGGGAGAGCGGGAGCAGGCATGACATCTACTCTTCCTAGGGTCCAGCAAAACTAAGGCAGTTAATACCATTTAAAAAACATTACAATACATTCACAGACTGTGTGCCCTCAGACCCCTACACCACCACTAACACATATATACAGTGCAAAATCCATGTGTACATGTGTATAGTGTGTATGCTATCGTGTGTGTGTATGCATGAGTATGTGCCTATGTTTCTGATGCTTCACAGTCACCGCTGTTCCATGAGGTGTTTTTTAAATTTAATTCTATTGCTTGCATGAGTTACTTG
This sequence comes from Oncorhynchus nerka, assembly GCF_034236695.1. Taxonomy (NCBI): domain Eukaryota; kingdom Metazoa; phylum Chordata; class Actinopteri; order Salmoniformes; family Salmonidae; genus Oncorhynchus; species Oncorhynchus nerka. Next base: position 90,080,698 of record NC_088410.1, read on the forward strand.
TGGAAAAGAGTTCCATGTAGTCATGGCTCTATTTAGTACTGCGCACCATACATAGTCTGTTCTGGACTTGGGGACTATGAAGAGATCTCTTGTGGCATGTCTTGTGGGGTATGCATGGGTGTTTGAGCTGTTCGCCACTAGTTCAAACAGACAGCTGGGTGCATTCAACATGTCAATACCTCTCATAAAGACAAGCAGTGATGAAGTCAATCTCTCCTCCACTTTGAGCCAGGAGAGATTGACATGCATATTATAAATATTGTCTCTCTGTGTACATCCAAGGGCCAGCCGTGCTGCCCTGTTCTGATACAATTACAATTTTCCTAAGTCCTTTTTTTGTGGCACCTGACCACAAGACTGAACAATAGTCCAGGTGTGACAAAACTAGGGCCTGTAAGACCTGCCTTGTTGACCGTGCTGTCAAGAAGGTAGAGCAATGCCTTATCATGGATATACTTCTCCCCATCTTAGCTACTGTTGTATCAATATGTTTTGACCATGACAGTTTACAATCCAGGGTAACTCAAAGCAGTTTAGTCACCTCAACTTGCTCAATTTCCACATTATTTATTACAAAATGTATTTGAGGTTTAGGGTTTAGTGAATGATTGGCCCGAAATACAATGCTTTTAGTTTTAGAAATATTTAGGACTAACTTATTCCTTGCCACCTACCCTCTTTGTTAAGTGTTGCAGTAATTTCAGTCGCTGTAGTAGCTGACATGTGTAGTGTTGAGTCATCCACAAACATAGACACTCTGGCTTTCCTCAAAGCCAGGGGCAATTCATTAGTAAAGATTGCAAAAAGTAATGGGCCTAGACAGCTGCCTTGGGGAATTCCTGATTCTACCTGGAGTATGCTGGAGAGGCTTCCATTATTAAAGAACACCCTATGTGTTCTGTTAGACAGATACCATGGGGTGGCAGGTTAGCCTAGTGGTTAGAGTGTTGGACTAGCAGCCGAAAGGTTGCAAGTTCAAATCCCTGAGCTGACAAGGTACATATCTGTTGTTCTTCCCCTGAACAGGCAGTTAACCCACTGTTCCTAGGCCGTCATTGAAAATAAGAATTTGTTCTTAACAGATTTGCCTAGTTAAATAAAGGTAAAAAAAAATTGTTTTATCCACAATAAAGCAGGGGATGGAAAGCCATAACACATAGATTTTGCCAGAAGCAGACTATGATCAATAATGTCAAAGGCAGCACTGAAGTCTAACAATCTGGAGTGTCTGTGCACGGTCCTTAATGTACCTTAATGTACCCACCACCACTATACTCAATACCCCAAGTCCCATAGTGGGTTCCCCATAACGTTGGGGAGGACGGCGCACCCTAACAGGGTGTGGTGAGAGAGGTACCAGCATAGTCTCTGGCGGTAGCCTCTGTGCCTGTGAAGGTGGCAACCCGGTTGCGGCCAGAGGAGGTTCAGCTGGAAGTTGGGGGCTGACTATCAGGGTTTGGCTGGAGTTTGCACTCTGCTTCCACCTAAAGGTGTGGTGTTTAGGGCATCCAGGCCAGGGAGGGAGGTGTCATCAAAGGGGGCTGCTGCTTCGCGGCCCAGCAGCTGATCCACAGGCTTCCGAGTCCTGTAAGAGACAGGTCCAGTGGCTTCTTCCACGACTGCATGGACACTTAGGACCTCCAGAGTAGCTCCTCATGTACACGGACTTGTTGGGTACAAAATACCTAAATGATCGCGGACGCTGTCTGTATCATACTCCTACCTTAGACGCATGTCACTTGCGTATAGTGCTAAGACAGCAGGAACCTTGACAGTCGGGTCTGCCAGTCACCCACGTCCTGACGTCATCAGAGTGTGCAGCTGAACACTATATACTGGAAACACTCAAGTTTGGTATTTTATCTAAAATATAACAAAATTGTTTTTTGCATGGATTCCGTGACGTGGTTCGATTTTAACAGCTAGGACCAATATTTCTTGCCCCGGAATCCCGATTAACTAACTGAAAAGAGCCGCTAACCTAGATAAACTGCTAATGAATTTAGTCCCAGATTAGTCTCCCAATGGAGAAGTAAATGAACAGTTCCAGCGATGTAGGAGCTGTATCTACTACGCTTTGTTTCAGGACAAACTCGAGAGAGAGAATGGCGCCGAAGGAGATAGCTGCAGTTTTACGAACCCGTAACCAATTGTGCTATTGTGTATGTTTTTCCGCGTTATTTGTAACTTATTTTGTACATGATGTTTCTGCCACCGTGACTTATGGGACCGAAAATAGCTTCTAGATAGGGCAGCAATTACTCACACCATACTGGAGGAATATATATTCTTCAACGAGTCTGTCGGGAATGATTTACTTCAGAAAAACATTTCACAGGAGAAATAGATGGGGATAATGGGGATGAAGGTCCAGGTGCCTTGTAAGGATCCGATGCCGAGAGGGTAATCTACCATTACCATCGGTCCTATTAGCCAACGTACAATCAATCGATAATAAAATAGACAAACTACGATCACGTATATCCTGCCAACAGGATAATAAAAACTGTAATATCTTATGTTTCATCGAGTCGTGGCTGAACAAGGACATGAATAACATACAACTGGCAGGTTTTAAGCTTTTTCGGTAGATAGAACAGCGGTCTCTGGTAAGACAAGGGGTGGCAGTCTATGTATATTCGTAAACAACAGCTGGTCCCCAAATCTAAGGAAGTCTCGAAGTATTGCTCGCCTGAGGTAGAGCATCTCATGATAAGCTGTAGACCACACTATTTACCAAGAGAGTTTTCATCTGTATTTTTCGCAGCTGTCTATATATCACCACAAACCGATGCTGGCACTAAGACCACACTCAATGAGCTGTATATATCCATAAGCAAACAGGAAAACACTCATCAAGAAGCGGCACTCCCAGTGTCCGGGGACTTTAATGCAGGGAAACTCAAATCCATTCTTCCACCAGACATTCTTCAAAGGACAACCAGGCCTCCTATCTACGACCAACCGATCATTTTAGATTTACTGTCTTCAAAGTAATGACTCGGGACGTCGGGTTTGATATGAAAGCTTCTTTTAGTAATAATACTTGTTCACGTTACATTTAACAACTATAGATTCTACAGAGCAATGCAGGTAAGATGCTAGCGGAAAATCAGCTTAATCACTTTGCACCTGCACATAACTGGCACGTTATCTCTCTCATTCCTGTCGCAAGGCATTCTGGAACTTGCAGACAAAAGAGTAATTCAATACTAACCAATACAATTACATATGTAAATAACTGTAAAGAAATATCTTTAGATACAGCTCCATGAATTAACTTAAACATTAACTCTGTAACACATTAAAGTTACAACAGGTCAAAGCGCAGCTCAGAGTATTTCCAAATGGGCGGAAATTTTTAATGCATAAGATACTGCATTTACGATAGCATAGCTGCCTACGGCTAGATAGACACCAAGACCTTTTTGCTCCTCAGTCTTCCAGCTCTTTCACTCAAACCCAACCCCCTTTCTTTGTGTAACCAGCTGTCATATCTGTTCCGTCCGCTAGGGACGTTTTCCTTTATGACATCATTTGTAATCAATGAATGATACATTCTGTGTAGATGTAATTCTGTGTGATTATTTAGGTATTTAGTAAATAAATAATTAAACCAAATTTTATATTGCTGATTTAACTTGATAGGCAAGGTTCGTGAAGATGAGAACTTTCAGATGAGACAAAATAAGGTGACGATTAAATATTGACTGCTACAGATGTAATATTTTCAGGTCTTTAAGAGTTTATTCGGAAGATAACAGCTCTATAAACATTATTTCGTGGTGCCCCGACTTTCTAGTTATTTACATTCACCTAATTAGCTTAATCAGTTAATATGAATTACATAGAAATTATTTTATTGAATAGCATTCCATATCCCTTATTCCGGCATAGCCAAAGACACGACAACATGATTGTATAGTTAAAGTGACTATGCATATATGATAAACAGAGAGTGGCAGCAGCGTAAAAGAGGGGATGGGGGGCGGGGCAATGCAAATAGTCTGTGTAGCCATTTGATTACTTGTTCAGGAGTCTTATGGATTGCGGGTAAAAGCTGTTGAGAAGCCTTTCGGTCCTAGACTAGGCACTCCGGTACCACTTGTCATGCGGTCGTAGAGAGATCATTCTATGACTGGGGTGACTGGGGTCTTTGACCATTTTTAGGGCCTTCCTCTGACACCGCCTGGTGTAGAGGTCCTGGATGGCAGGCAGCTTGGCCCCAGTGATGTACTGGGCCTTACGCATTACCCTCTGTAGTGCCTTGCGGTCGGAGGCAGAGCAGTTGTCATACCAGGCAGTGATGCAACCAACATGCTGTCGATGTTGCAGGACCCATGCCAAATCTTTTTACCTTCCTGAGGGGGAATTGGCTTTGTTGTGCCCTCTTCACGACTGTCTTGGTGTATTTGAACCATTCTAGTTTGTTGGTGATGTGGACACCAAGGAACTTGAAACTCTCAACCTGCTCCACTACAGCCCCGTCGATGAGAATGTGCTCGGTCCTCCTTTTCCTGTAGTCCACAATCATATCCTTTGTCTTGATTATGTTAAAGGAATAAGTTGTTATTCTGGTACCACCCGGCCAGGTCTCTGACCTCCTCCCTATAGGCTGTCTCATTGCTGTCGGTGATCAGGTATACATACCACTGTTGTGTCGTCTGCAAACTTAATAATGGTGTTGGAGTCTAGTCAGGCCACGCAGTCGTGGGTGAACAGGGAGTACAGGAGGGGACTGAGCTCACTCCCCTGAGGGGCTCCTGTGTTGAGGATCATCATGGCGAATGTGTTGCTACCTACCCTTGCCACCTGGGAGTGGCCCGTCAGGAAGTAAAGGATCCAGTTGCAGAGGGAGGTGTTTAGTCCCAGGATCCTTAGCTTAGTGATGAGCTTTGAGGGAACTATGGTGTTGAACACTAAGCTGTAGCTAATGAATAGCATTCTCACGTAGGTGTTCCTTTTGTCCAGATGGGAAAGGGCAGTGTGAAGTGCAATAGAGATTGAGTCATCTGTGGATCTGTTTGGGCGGTATGCAAATTGGAGTGGGTTTAGAAGTTCTGGGATAATGGTGTTGATGTGAGCCATTACCCGCCTTTCAAAGCACTTCATGGCTACGGACGTGAATGCTACGGGTCTGTAGTCATTTAGGCAGGTTGCCTTTGTGTTCTTGGGCACAGGGACTATGGTGGTCTGCTTGAAGCATGTTGGTATTACAGACTCAATCAGGGACATGTTGAAAATGTCAGTGAAGACACCTGGTAGTTGGTCAGCCCATGCCCGTAGCACACGTCCTGGTAATCCGTCTGGCCCCGCAGCCTTGTGAATGTTGACCTGTGTAAAGGCTTTACTCACGTCAGCTACGGAGAGCGTGATCACACAATCATCCGGAACAGCTGATGCTCTCATGCATGCCTCAGTTTTGCTTGCCTCGAAGTGAGCATAGAAGTGATTTAGCTCGTCTGGTAGGCTCGTGTCATTGGGCAGCTCTCGGCTGTGCTTCCCTTTTGTAGTCTGTAATAGTTTGCAAGCCCTGTCACTTCCCTACGAGCGTCGGAGCCGGTGTAGTATGATTCAATCTTAGCCCTGTATTGGCGCTTTACCTGTTTGATGGTTTGACGGAGGGCATAACAGGATTTCTTATAATCTTCAGGGTTAGAGTCCCGCACCTTGAAAGCAGCAGCTCTACCCGTTAGCTCAATGCGAATGTTGCCTGTATGGCTTCTGGTTGGGGTATGTACGTACACTTACTGTGGGGATGATGTCCTCAATGCACTTATTGACTGATGTGGTGTACTCCTCAATGCCTTCAGAATAATACCAGTTCATGTTCCAGTCTGTGCTAGAATAACAGTCCTGTAGTTTACCATCTTCTTCATCTGACCACTTTTTATAGACCGAGTCACTGGTGCCTTCCTGCTTTAATTGTTGCTTGTAAGAAGGAATCAGGAGGATGCAATTATGGTCAGATTTATCAAATGGAGAGCGAGGGAGAGCTTTGTATGCGTCTCTGTGTGTGGAGTACAGGTGATTTCGATTTTTTCCCCCTCTGGTTGTGCATTTAACATGTTGATAGAAATGAGGTAAAACTGATTAAAAAAATGTTTTAAGTTGCATTAAAATCCCAGGCCCGTAGGAGCGCCACCTCTGGGTGAGCGGTTTCCTGTTTTCTTATTTCCTTATACAGCTGACTGAGGGCAGTCTTTGTGCCAGCATCCATCTGTGGTAGTAAATAAATAGCCACGATGAAAACTCTCTTGGCAAATCGTGTGGTCTACAGATTATCATTAGATACTCTGCTTCAGATGAGCAAAATCTAGAGACTACCGGGTGGGACTAGGAGTTAGAGGGGATAGGGGGTTGTTTGTGGACAGAGTCTGCTCACTTCACTTAATCTGACTCAGAGAGTTGACCTCCTTATTAACCTCCACTTTCATCCATCTCGTCTTATCTTGTTACCAACGTCACCGTCTCCCACCAGCGTCTAATTAAAAGATAACCACGGAGACCCTTTCCTTCCTCGTATTCAGGAGAATCTGTGTATGTGTTACTAATGAATCAGGCCCAATAAGGAATCTCAATTGCAAGATTAAACCTATTTGGTCCAAATGTTACTTGTTGCTAGTCTTGTGCAGTGGCAAGGATGGAGAGGGCTGCTGCTGAAGATGAATATACACAAAGAAGGTCATCTGATAGAAGGGGTGTCTCGCATGTCTATTAAATGTTCCTGCACCACCAGCTGTATGTGGACACAAATGGTGAAAGGTTATGAGTTTCATGGAATTGAAGAAGAACAGGTGAACAAATAGAAGAAAATGAACATTAAGTGAGCTGCTCATGATGAATGTATTACATCTGACACTATGCTGGATATGCTCATTAGCTTTCTGTTTGCAATTATTCATGATTAGATGTACATGGCAACACCTCAAAGTGCGTCCAAATGGTTGTTGCAGTGTGCCAATCAATTCTTTAATTGCCTTAATTATTTGTTAATTTCTTGCTTTTTCAGTGGCATCTGACTCAAAGTACTATGGCATCGCTCTCTCTCGTTGTCATCTGTGAGACATTAGGTTGGCAAAAATGTACACAAATCAGCACTTGTTCGTTTTTTTACAGAAAACTGAGTCAGTCCTGTGACATTTGTTTTGAATAGATACAAAATGCTATGAAGAGGGATTGTGTTTTTTTTTTACCAGAATGTGTGAGTGAGTATTGAGAGCCTGTCATGTGTATTAAGTGAAATGGCAGTAACTGCCACAACATTTGTACTGGAAAACATAATCAGATTTTTATTTGAAATGGATAGCAGGATTCACACTTCAATTCATCCAAGTCAAATTAGAGATATTGTAGCATCCTTGGTGTAACACCAGAAACCTCCCCAAGAAGTTCCGCCTTCTTGTAATAGCATAGAACTGGCTGACATACACGGTTGCAGTTTTGAAAATCCTGATCACATATAGAATTCCCTATTCGTTACACTATTCCCTATTCGCTATTCGTTACACTAGTCCAGAAATTGACCCCAGGGCTACCCTTTAAGCCTATGCACTCTACATGGGGTCGGAAGATTGCAGAGATTTCTGTTTTTCAGGGATACAGTATTTTCAACCTACTTTCCGTTTCCCCTGAAAACAGATATGGGGACTCTGCTCAGATGTCTTTTTACGCCTGCTTTGTTAGATTAAGGCATTTGAGACAGACTGTCCCCTGGGGCTCTGCTTTTCTCCTACCCTGTCTGTCTTCTATCTCAGTGCTTTCCCCTGTCCTGTCCTCTGGCATTAGGGCCTGAGTACTGTCTCATCACACATACCTTCAGCTGAAGGCTTTTAATGAAAGGTCTACATCAACACCCTGACAGTAATGGTGTCAGTGGGACAGGTTGAGGCCCTTAGTCCCCATCAGGGGACATCTGCTCATCTGCCACCTGGAATTTGCAGACCTGCCTTTTTAAATGAGAGTTGTTCCAGACCTGAATAGGACAGGCTTGGATAGACAAGCGTGCAGACAAGAGAGCCACAGACAGTAGCACCAATGGATATTCCAGGTGTTCTTCCCTGGATCCTGCATAAGGTTCTGCTCCGTGGCCATGAGTCATCATGCCATGTTTACTGATGACACAAATCAGGGCATTACCTTCACCATTACTCACCGCCATCACCCATCCATCGACCACTCATAGCCTGCTCAGTTTTGTTCCTCCAGTCCTCGAAAGGCCCTCAAAGGTCAACGTGGCAGAGATGACTGCCCTCTCTCCCCCTATCTACGCACCGCTGTGAATGAGTGCCTCTGCTTTGGCCCTATTCGCCTGCCTGCATGGCTGGGCCCTGATCGCAGGCGTAAGGGGGTTAAGGTAATGCTAGCTGACATCCTGAGAAAACTGAGATTGCGTCGAGGGCTTTGTGGGTATGCGGGGACAGCAAAGAGGAGGGGTGGGGTTTGTTTGGGGGCTAGGGGGTGAGGGCAATGTCTCACAATGCACATTTAACAGCCTTTTAAAAGCTCTGAGAGGGACCAACCTGGCGGCAACTGCTCACGGGCGGAATCGTTGTCAGGGCAACAATTCTTCAGAGTTCTGATTTCCTAGAATGCCATGGATGGAATTCATCATCATGGAGCCTGTGCTGTGATGCGATAGCCTGACACGATGCTCTAGACACGCTGCGACCCCGGGTCTGGCCTCGCCATAGTCTCTGTGTAATTACAACCGCTTGTACTGAATCATAATTCAGCTACCATGCAGCAACCTCTGTAATAACATCCCGTACTCCTGGAACACTCTCTCCACTTCCCTGTCAGTTCTATCTCCCATCGCGTAATGCTATGTAGAGGCTAAGCCTGACTGTCCACTGAAAGATGTCCTGGCTTCAGTACAGTCCAATGCTTTGTTATACAGACAGTTCTCACAGTAAGTCAAAGGGAAGCAAGAAAGAATGTACACTGTGATTGCTCAATTAATTCAATTAGCTAATAGGACCAAATTACAAGCGCAATTGGAAATCTATTTAATAAAAATCCCAGAATCAATTTGAAACCCAGCGATGAAAGAGCTCCTTTCTTATTGGTATTATTTCTCCCGCCACTCTTTTCTGACCTCCCTTTGTGTTCCGTGCTCTCATCTCTCTGCAAAAGATGGAGAATGGCTTTAGAGTGAGAATGAGAGAAACGCCTGACACTCCATGGGAAGTCTGTAGGGCTGTGGGGGGGTTGGGGGTTGGGGGGAGGGTAGAGACGACCAGAGGAGATCACAGCAGTACAACTGAACACATCAGAAAACATTGCTGTAGGCAAGCATAAGTCAACAGTGCCTAATGTGAGCCATCGGTATGCATGATGTTAAATAGATTGTGAAAATGCTCTTTTTATGACTAACATGGAGCTTTTCATTTATCCTAGAGCTGAACCTACCTCCGCAAAACAACAAGAGCATCCCTCGGGGGAAGACAGACAGAGAACACCCATGGTGGGGTACAGGGATCCGAGATTTTAAAACATCACACACTCTCTCTCGTGGTCGCATCCACCCCATCAAGTGTGTGTGTGTGTGTGTGTGTGAGTGTGAGAGAGAGAGAGAGAGAGAGAGAGAGAGAGAGAGAGAGAGGGGGGGGGGCAGAACGAGAGAGAGAGAGAGGGGGACAGAACGAGAGAAAGAGAGGGGGACAGAACGAGAGAGAGAGAGAGAGAGAGAGAGAGAAAGAGAGAGTGTGCATACACATGCCAGTGTGGGTGGCTGTGTTTGAGACAGATATTCACATAACTTCAATCATGGCCTTGCTTTAATGCGCATGGTCGACTGTTGTACAGACCTTCTCTGAAGACACACATGATCAATTTAAGCGCTTTGAATCCATTTCTGGCAACACCTTATGACGACACCCACATATTAGGCAACAGCTTAAAGGATACAACACATGCTGTTCCTGAAAAGTACTGTATTTCATATGAATCCTCCAGAGGAGGTTGGTGGCATCTTAATTTGTGAAGCCGGGCTAGTGGTAATGGCTGAAAAGGAAAAGATGGAAGGGTATCAAATACATCAAACACATGGTTTCCATGCGTTTGATGCAATTCCATTCGCTCTAGTTTCAGCCATTATTATGTGCCATCCTCCACTCAGCAGCCTCCGCTCTAATCCTCAAATTATTATTTTTTAAACCATTTCTGTGAGCAATGATTTAACAGAGTAATGATTTATGAAAAGAAGGACCTGATAAATAATAATGCAATGGGTTGTCTGTGGAAATGCACTCTGAATGGGTTGTCTGTGGAAATGCACTCTGAATGGGTTGTCTGTGGAAATGCACTCTGATGGGTTGTCTGTGGAAATGCACTCTGAATGGGTTGTCTGTCACTGAATGGGTTGTCTGTGGAAATGCACTCTGAATGGGTTGTCTGTGGAAATGCACTCTGGATGGGTTGTCTGTGGAAATGCACTCTGAATGGGTTGTCTGTGGAAATGCACTCTGAATGGGTTGTCTGTGGAAATGCACTCTGAATGGGTTGTCTGTGGAAATGCACTCTGAATGGGTTGTCTGTGGAAATGCGCTCTGAATTTTTATTTGACATTATTAAAGGTGAATGGGACTTGGGGAAGTGTTGTTGTTAAATTAGACATGCCTTGCTTGATCTTTCCCTATATTCTACCTGATGTGCTACTGATGAAGCTATTTACAATTTTGTGCAGTAGTATTTACTGATTTCCAGAAACGTGTTCTCTTCTAATGAAAACAATGTGTTGATATTCTGTGAACAAAACACTTTAGTATTCATTGATGGCAATTGTATTTACACTTTTGCAAAAGTGTGTCTCAGATATGCAATCCAGGTCCAAAGGCAAGAAAATTAGCAGACATTCTGCAAATGTATTTAAACATTTGATCATGGTTGTTCTGCTATATCTAGGTACGTTTAAGCACAGTTGAATAAATACAATTCTTACGTCTCCAATTGAAAAACTGTAACCATAAAGCTCCAGAGCTGATGGACTTCCTCTTTCCTCTATAAAAAGTCTGATCTTGATTGTGTCTATTGAACAGACAGATGGCAAAGGCTGTGTGGTTCCGTCATACAGTCCTAGTACAGTATAAGCACTGTGTCTGTAGATCACTTTAGATCACTGTGAAGTAGACCAATGGCTGTGCAATGTTGTGCAATACTGTGACTGAATGAATCACAGCAAAGCAGCACCATGAGCATGACCATGTGTATTTGCTGCAGAGTGTGTGTTTGTCTGTCTAACTTTGGAGCAAACGTCAGCGTAGCTGGTGTACGTGTGTGTGTGTGTGTGTGTGTGTGTGGGTGTGTACGTGTGTGTACTAGTGTGTGTGTACGTGTGTACGTGTATGTTGTCCAGTCCAGATCCAATCTGAATATGGCCTCATTCCGAAGGTGTCATCCTGTCATCCACGGTAAGGTGAAGAAGGAATACAATCTAATCAGTCTTGCTGCTCATATAGTTCAATGAATCATCAGAAGGCATCATAAAAAATAATGCCTGTCCTCTTATGTCTCCAACCCCAACATCAACACCATCATGTAGCCTGCCGATCCCCAGCCCCGGATCCAGCTCCAGCCTCAGACCCATATTATCACAGAAGGTAAATCTATTTCAGAGCGGAGGAGACCATTTTGGAAGGTTTGGATGGATGAGTGATGTGTGCGCTTCCTTCCCCTCCCCAGGTAATGGTCCATACATAACTAATCATGACGTCTGAGGTAATAATTATAGTTACCTGCTAACTTGCACCTTTAAATTGAAGCGAAAGCGACAGATACAGAGAGAGAGACAGAGAGAGAGAGAGACAGAGACAAAGAGACAGAGAGAGAGAGGGGGGGAGAGAGAGAGAGACACACAGACACAGAGAGAGAGAGAGAGAGAGAGAGAGAGAGAGAGAGAGAGAGGGGGGGGGGGGAGAGAGAGACACACAGACACAGAGAGAGAGAGAGAGAGAGACAGCGAGATTTGCACTCTGTCACAATGGTAAGTTATTCTGGGTGACTGACACTGTTGCTAATAGAGAACCTTTACTCTTAACATGCGATTACTACATCTATTTTTGGACTTTTAATTAATGATATATAACCACTGATTCTTGAAGAATATAACTTATAAATGCCTCATGGGCTGACTTCAACTGTCATACCCCATCAGAACCCAAAATATAAGCTTGTTTTACTCCATTGTTTATAAACAGTGTAGTAGTAAACGAACACTATTTAGCTTTAAAACATGGTTAGAACGATCACCTTCATATCAAGAATGTTCATTCCTGGCATTTGTAGCTCTGGATATTCATTTGAGAGTGGTTACATTTCTCCGGCCCCGTCCCTCAGCTGTTTACTCAAAAAGTGGCAGGGTAGTACCTCTTTGTTATCGTTGAACTGCAGATTGCCCCTTTAACACCAGTTAGCATTTCTTTCATCACTCTTTAGAGAGCAGAAATTTAAAAAAATGTTTTAGAAAATATCAGGTTGAGTTGTTATTCTTAGTGCCTATGAAAATGACTCCCACGTGGGTTATTTTATTGCATTATTGCATGCAATTAAAATACTGCAAGGATCGAATGATGACAAGGTATCAGATGGCTAACAAGCAACGGCACAGGCATTTTCAACCAAATGACGTTTATGCATGGCAAACGATCCAATCAAAATCCATGTCACAGAAAGTGTGTTACAGTGAATTGCCAGAGAGAGGATAGTGTGACTAAAAGTGGATATTCAGAACAGGGCTTATATCAAATCAAATTAAATCAAACTTTATTTGTCACGTGCGCCGAATACAACAAGTGTAGACTTTACCATGAAATGCTTACTTACAAGCCCTAAACCAACAGTGCAGTTCAAGAAGAGTTAAGAAAATAAAAAATAGTAAAAAATAAAAAGATATCTTTTTATAACACAATAACTTTTTTAGAGTTTTTTAAATTAAATTTTTGTTTATTTGGTAAATATTTTCTTAACACTTCTTGAACTGCACTGTTGAAAATGCTATGATCAGTGGCTCAGCCACAGCTCTCATTTTAGCTCATGTTCTTTGGCATGTAAACATAATGATTGTTCCTGCATTAGAGCAGTGAAATAGACTCCATTTCAGGACATCTTTTCCTTTGAGATTGATATGACACACGTGTTGCTATCAGGGAAGTTTTTTTTGTTCATCTTGCTGCTCTCTAAATTCAACCATTGTCAGTGTTAATGTGTTGTAACCTGATGTTATGGTTGTAGTTAATTCAACAGAAACAACTCCTCTCCACGTTTGTGCGGGGTTGTCTGTGGAAATGCACTCTGGATGGGTTGTCTGTGGAAATGCACTCTGGATGGGTTGTCTGTAGAAATGCACTCTGAATGGGTTGTCTGTGGAAATGCACTCTGAATGGGTTGTCTGTGGAAATGCACTATGAATGGGTTGTCTGTGGAAATGCGCTCTGAATGGGTTGTCTGTGGAAATGCGCTCTGAATGGGTTGTCTGTAGAAATGCACTCTGAATGGGTTGTGTGTGGAAATGCACTCTGAATGGGTTGTCTGTGGAAATGCACTCTGAATGGGTTGTCTGTGGAAATGCACTCTGAATGGGTTGTCTGTGGAAATGCACTCTAAATGGGTTGTCTGTGGAAATGCGCTGTGGGTGGGTTGTCTGTGGAAATGCGCTCTGAATGGGTTGTCTGTGGAAATGCACTCTGAATGGGTTGTCTGTGGAAATGCACTCTGAATGGGTTGTCTGTGGAAATGCGCTCTGAATGGGTTGTCTGTGGAAATGGACTCTGAATGGGTTGTCTGTGGAAATGCGCTCTGAATGGGTTGTCTGTAGAAATGCACTCTGGATGGGTTGTCTGTGGAAATGCACTCTGAATGGGTTGTCTGTGGAAATGCACTCTGAATGGGTTGTCTGTGGAAATGGACTCTGAATGGGTTGTCTGTGGAAATGCACTCTAAATGGGTTGTCTGTGGAAATGCGCTGTGGGTGGGTTGTCTGTGGAAATGCGCTCTGAATGGGTTGTCTGTGGAAATGCACTCTGAATGGGTTGTCTGTGGAAATGTGCTCTGAATGTTTATTTGACATTATTAAAGGTGAATGGGATTTGGGGAAGTGTTGAGAGGCAGAGGCAGGGTGATGGCGTAACCTTCTGTGATGTGTATAATCCAGCCAGTTAGGGGATGTTAAGTGCACTCATTTCACAGTCGATTTCTCACCCGTCAGCCCTAGGAGAATGCTTTGGGTACAATGACTCAGGATATACTCTTAACATTCTTGAGGACCTTTCTATTCTGCATATATTTAGTTTGAGAGAGAGAGAGAGAGATTTGCTCTTTGTCACAATGTGAGAGAGCGAGCGTGTGTGCATGCACATGCGAGTGTGGTCGGCTGTGTTTGAGATAGATATTCACATAACTTCAATCGTGGCCTTGCTTAATGTACATGGTCTACTGTTGTACAGACCTTCTCTGAAGACACACATGATGAATTTAAGCCCTTTTGAATCAATTTCTGGTGACACTTTATGATGACACCCACATATTAGGCAACTGCTTAAAGATATGCAATCCAAACATTTGATAATGGCTGTTCTGCTATATCTAGGTACGTTTAAGCACAGTTGAATAAATACAATTCTTACGTCTTTCATCTCCAATTGAAAAACTGTAACCATAAAGCTCCAGAACTGATGAACTTCCTCTTTCCTCTATAAATGTCCGATCTTGACTGTGTCTATTGAATAGACAGATTGGTTACTTTTCTTTATCCACTGTTAGTAATATGAATGAATGAATCCTCTCAGGAGTCAGGACATTCTGCCTAGTTCATAGTGAATGAGCAGTTTACTCTGCATCACAGATTGTGTAGACAGAGATCAAGACTGCATTGGGCTTGTTGCATTCCACAAACCTTACCTGGGTAGCAATATGGAATGGTCAGTGTTTTTTTAGGCGTCGATGCCTACAGAAAACTCAACTTCTGACACAGAACCCTTATGAATTAATGCCATGGTCACGGAACTTACAAGGGAGCCATACAGACAAATCTTGCCAGTATGAGTCAGTCTAGTGCAGTGTTGCATCTCTCTCTAGCTACCTCTCTCTCTCTCTCCACCTCTCTTTCTCCCACCAACCCCCCTTCCTCCCCCTCCCCCATCTCTCTCTTTCTCTCTCTCTCCATTATACCAACACAGAGCTGCTTGGACAGGGCCTCCAATGAGCAGATGGTATCTGCCGGGAGGAGACTGAAGCTGGAACTCGGGCTCGTGATAGGCTGCACAGCCCAATGGAAGTCCCCTTCCTTCCCAGCCAAACTCTTTACAGATGGAACAACATCGCTCCGGGGGAAGTCATTGGGGCTGTTTTTTGGAAATCCATCCTCCAATTTTTCTTTATCTTCTATATAAAATCCATTTTAAGCAACAATGAACCACTCTCTCCACTCTGTTGAAAATACGCTACCGTTTTTTCTACTTGGTATTTCGATATTAAATGTTGATTACTGTGATTTTATTCACTTTAAATAAATGGATGTCCTAGACACATGACCACTCCGAACTAGATTGGAATGTCAAACAGCAATAACACCATCTATTAAGAACCAGCATAATATGTTATGCATGTAGCCATACATTATTAACTTGGTATAGAATAGAGTAATGCTATCTACTCCATAGCTGCTTACATTCTGCCCCATGGCATATTAAAGAAACTTAAGAACAGTGGGCTACCCAGAGGGCTCTTGCTGAGTGTGCACATGTTAAACCAACCGAGAGCGAGAGAGACAGACAGAGACAGAGAGACAGAGAGAGACAGAGGTACAAAGAGAGATAAAGAGAAAGACAGAGAGAGAAAGAGAGAGGGGGAGGGGAGCAGCAGAGCGACGCAGGGTAAAGTAAATCTAAGGTTGTTTGAGCCCTGCACCTCTTTTTCCATGCAGCGTGTTGCATTGATACAGTAGCCTACGACACACAACCTGTATCCCCCTGGGATCTGCTCACATCACATGTGTTCTCTATCTGTCTAGCATCATGTAGCTAGGCTACCAGTGGCTGTGTTCATTAAGAACATGCCAGAAGGAATAACCCAATAACGGAAGACATCAAATCTATCCAGGGGAACCTCAAAGACCGGGCAAAATTGAATCTAAATAAAAAATGTTGTGCTTAGTCAACCCAGTGATATTTAGAGTACTTTTCCCTTTTAGCTGTACGTTCGTCAAAAACAATAAACAAATTATCTGCAGAAAAGTGCACATTTGGAAGCAATCATGTCAGCGGTCCGATTTGAAGGCAAGCTGAGACAAGGCAAGCTGAGACAAAGATTGAACAGAGCTTATCTTATACCCTAAACAGACATAGTGAGGCCTGAGGTATAGATATCCTGCAAATGGAAACGGCATTATTAATATCATGATGTCATTACTGTAATCTGACTTTCAAGGCAGTGTTCACTTCCCCAGAGGTCATATTCCAGTGCAACCTCTGCAGAAACCAATGTTCTTATCTTCCATAAGACCTGGCCGTTTCAAGTGTATGCCTGTCACCATCTTATTTAAAATGATCATGTTAAAGGGGCTGTGCTGTCAAAAACGTGATTTCTTTGTGTTATATATATATATATATATACAATACCAGTCCAAGGTTTGGACACACCTGCTAATTCAAGTGTTTTTCTTTATTTTTACAATGTTCTACATAGTAGAATACTAATGAAGACATCAAAACTACGAAATAACACATATGGAATCATGTAGTAACCAAAAAATTGTTAAACAAATCAGAATATATGTTGTATTTGAGATTCTTCAAAGTAGCCACCTTTTTGCCTTGATGACAACTTTGCACACTCTTGGCATTCTCTCAACCAGCTTCATGAGGAATGCTCTTCCAGCAGTTCCAGTTCCAGTTCCCACATATGCTGAGCACTGGTTGCTTTTCCTTCACTCTGCATTCCAATTCATCCCAAACCAGGCTGTCAAGTGCCTTTTACTGAGGAGTGGCTTCCGTCTGGCCACTTTGCCATATAGCCCTGATTGGTGGAGTGCTGCAGAGATGGTTGTCCTTCTGGAAGACTCTCCCATCTCCACAGAGGAACTCTAGAGCTCTGTCAGAGTGACCATCGGGTCTTGGTCACCTCCCTGATCATGGCCCTTCTCCCCCGATTGCTCAGTTTGGCCGGGTGGCCAGCTCTAGGAAGATTCTTGGTGGTTCCAAACTTCTTCCATTTAAGAATGATGGAGGCCACTCTATTCTTGGGGACCTTAAATGCTGCAGAAATGTTTTGGTTGCATTCCCCAGATCTGTGCCTCGACACAATTCCTTTAACCTCATGACTTGGATTTTGCTCTGGCATGAACTGTCAACTGTGGGTTCTTATATAGACAGGTGTGTGCCGTTCCAAATCATGTCCAATCAATTGAATTTACCACAGGTGGATTACAAACAAGTTGTAGAAACATCTCAAGGATGATCAATGGAAACAGGTGGCACCTGAGCTCAATTTCGAGTCTTATAGCAAAAGGTCTGAATACTTATGTAAATAAGGTATTTCTGTGTTGTTGTTTTTCATACATTTGTAAAAAAAATAAAAAAAAATGTAAACTGTTTTCGCTTTGTCATTATGGGCTATTGTGTGTAGATTGCAGAGGGAATGTTTTTATTTAATACATTTCAGAATAGGCTGTAACTTCACAAAATGTGGAAGAAGTCAAGGGGTCTGAAAACTTTCCAAATGCACTGTATATATGTATGTATGTATATATATTCACAATTTCACAGGATTATTCCAACTTCATAGTGTGGAAATATATATATATATGTATATATACTGTGAAATTGTGAAAATGATGATCATGTATTTTTAGTGTAAGGGTTGTTTGAAAATACCACCTGAAATGTCAGCATGTTTTGCATCGGAGCGGTTTCAGACCGCCTAGCTACATCAATTTTAGATATTGAGATAAAAACGGTTGCATTGGACCTTGAAGAATACTTGGTCATAAAAGGCTGACTTCCACTGAACATTGGAATTATCATAGGGTGAGGTTGCTAAGAAAATGAATGTGCAAACCCAATGTGTTAACATTTCCAATGAGAAATGTCAAAACTTCTAAAAGCTGTTGCATGGTGCAGCCGAATAGTCCTTCAGACTATCCATGGTGTTCATTTTATGACTACCTATATCCATCACAATTCTTCTCAATTGACAGTTGTGTCAGTTAATAGTTTTCCATTCCATTTGACACGTGTGTCTCCAGATCGTTTTCTAGAGATTGCCAAGAGGATGCTGCACAGCTGTAGAGCATCTGGAGGGGAAAAGAATTCTAACACACCGTTTGCTTTCCCCGCGGGAGTTTTCTCCGGCGTGTCGAACTTATTGCAGTGATGCATATGGTGGGGTATCGTGCTCTTTAGAAGGCACCTCACATTCTGTGATATTTCTAACTCGTCTGAATAGCAGAGAGTCAGTTGCTCATGCACTTCCATAGTGGCTCAAAATAAGTGTAGATATCAGTCGTGAGATATATTCGATCAATTGTAACATTGTTTTCCCCACAAAAGCATACGTGAAGCAACGTAACTTCGTTTGTTCGCTTCCTGACAAAAACATCTCTCGTTGCTCTGCAGTCCGCATAATTTCCGTGTGGACTACGGGTGCGGACACAGACCTGCACACACACGCTGCACCTTTATGCATAAAACAATCAATGCGTGCCTCAGTATTCCTGGTGTTGCACTTCTCAGGATACACATACACCACATAATGAGATCTCGACGTTTCTCTGCAAGTATTTACCAATATTTTGCAATTATGTCATTATAGTCAAATTCGTTAGGCTACACAAACTCCTAGGCTACAACACTTCCGTTTGTCTAAATAATTACTTTCAGTTAATTTTATACAACCACATATAGAGCTTGAGCGAACGGAAATGTGAATAATTTGAATGCCTTTGTCTATCTTCTGCTTTATATTTGAATTTCAAAGTTGACCCATTTTACGGCTACTTACCCCTTTACCGGGTCTGCTCTGGCAGAATCTTCTCGGTGTGAACTGACCCATATCCAATGCACAAACGTGTCAATGTAAGAATCAAGAAAAATGTCGTTCCTGTTTGTAATATTGTGTAGATTACTTGAAGAATGTCCTCGACCTTACTTCCAAAGAGTTCCATCCATCGTTTGAAATATCCCAAAGAAATCCATGCGTTTGAGTAGGCTGTCTCGATCCCAAAGCCGCTGGAGTTTCCAGTGTTTGGAGTGTCCAGTGGAAAGTGCTTCTGAAAGTCTTGACTCGCCTAACTTTCGTTGCCTGCTGCTGATTACAGATAAGTCGAATTGACCGGTGACGTAAAGTAGCCTTTATACTACAGTCACTTAATGTGTTTAAACAACATATATTGACATTTCCTGATAATGAAGATGACTGAAAAGCAAACCTCGCATGCCCGCGAAATGGAGACAGCAATGTCCAATCGATGGAGTGCACTCAGCGCCCACTGAATTCATTTGATCATAATGCAACGCAGCAAAATGCACATTTCATTTTGGTAAAGGGATTGGTATCAATGCCTCTGCTGAGAACCGGATAGAAAGCGCAAATATTTCACAATTACCAGAAGGCAGTTACACCACATGCCAAGAAAGAGTGCGCCATGCACTTATTAAATCGTGCTGGTATTCTTTTTGATTTAGGCTATGTCGATTCGACCACCTGCTACATTACTTGTTTTGGAGTTATACCCTAATCCTGTAAACATTGAATATGTATAAGGATATGTTATGATTAGTCTGCTCAAAAGTGTGTAGCAGACATAGCGCATCTTCACGCTCACGAAGATTTGCAATAAACAGGTGAGGCGCAATTGGTTCGCCTGCCTCAATAAAGATGTTAGATTATCATTTTTGAAAACCGAAATAGTTCATTAGACCTAATCGTTATGTTTTTGACATGCAAATACTATGTACATCCAGTAGTCGATGCTGTCGAGATTTGACAGGGCAACCAAATATTAAAACTGTATCTATCTAACAACAACGCTTTTGGTCGTTTTTCTAGTGCGGGAACAAAAGGCGGTATTTCTATGTTTTCAAATGTGACGCAGCTCAGCTGACTCAAACAGGCAAGCTTTCTCTAACAGACGCTGCATTGCCAATGCGATGCTTGGTGTATTGTGTGCTGTATTTTCTGGGTGGCAAAAAGTTATGGTTCATGATGCATTAGCTTCCTTTAGGACAAACCGTTTTTAGTTTGTCCAAAATTAACTGCACAGGTGTCACGCCCTGACCTTAGAGATCCTTTTTATGTCTCTATTTTGGTTTGGTCAGGGCATGAGTTGGGGTGGGCATTCTATGGTTTGTGTTCTATGTTTTCTATTTCTGTGTGTTTGGCGGGTGTGGTTATCAATCAGAGGCAGCTGTCTATCATTGTCTCTGATTGAGAACCATACTGAGGTATGGACATTCTGGACGGAAAGGGATCCTACACATGGGAGGAAATCCTGGCTGGAAGGGATTGCCTCCCATGGGAACAGGTGGAGGCAGGCAGGAGAGCTGAGGCAGCAGAAGAAAGGAAACAGTGATATGAGGGAACACGGCTGGCAAGGAAGCCCAAGAGGCAGCCCCAAAAATGTTTTGGGGGGGCACACGGGGAGTGTGGTGGAGTCAGGTTGGAGTCAGGTTGGAGACCTGAGCCCACTCCTTGCGCTTACCGGGGCGAGCATGTGACCCGTGCTATGGGGTGATGTGCATTGTGTCTCGGCCGAGCATTCACAGGCCGGTGTGCTCGGTGCCAGCGTCCCGCATTTGCCAGGTAGAAGCTGGCATCCAGCCAGAAGGGGTGGTGCCAGGCCTGCTCTCCAGACCTCCAGTACGTCTCCTTGGGCCAGGATATCCTGCGCCGGCTCTAAGCATGGTTTCCCCAGTTCGCTAGGAGAACCCAGTGCGGCCTGTTCCAGCTCCCCGCACGTGCCGGGCTAGAGTGGGCATTCAGCCTGGAAGAGTGGTGCTAAGGTTACGCACCAGATCTCCAGTGCTCCCTCACAGCCTGGTCTATCCTGTGCCTCCTCCACGGACCAGGCTTCCAGTGTGTTTCCCCAGCCTGGTGAGTCCTGTGCCTGCGTCCTGTCCGGCGCTGCCAGAGTCGCCCTCCTGTCCGGCGCTGCCAGAGTCGCCCTCCTGTCCGGAGCTGCCAGAGTCGCCTTCCTGTCCAGCGCTGCCAGAGTCGCCCTCCTGTCCAGCGCTGCCAGGGTCGCCCTCCTGTCCGGCGCTGCCAGAGTCGCCCTCCTGTTCGGCGCTGCCAGGGTCGCCCTCCTGTCCGGCGCTGCCAGAGTCGCCCTGTTCGGCGCTGCCAGAATCGCGCCGGCGCGCCAGAGTCGCCCTCCTGTCCGGGCGCTGCCAGGGTCGCCCTCCTGTCCGGGCGCTGCCAGAGTCGCCTCCTGTCCGGCGCTGCCAGGGTCGCCCTCCTGTCCGGCGCTGCCAGGGTCGCCCTCCTGTCCGGCGCTGCCAGGGTCGCCCTCCTGTCCGGCGCTGCCAGGGTCGCCCTCCTGTCCGGCGCTGCCAGGGTCGCCCTCCTGTCCGGCGCTGCCAGAGTCGCCCTCCTGTTCGGCGCTGCCAGAATCGCCCTCCTGTCCGGCGCTGCCAGAGTCGCTCCCTGTCCGGCGCTCCAGAGTCGCCTCCTGTCCGGCGCTGCCAGGTCGCCCTCCTGTCCGGCGCTGCCAGAGTCGCCCTCCTGTCCGGCGCTGCCAGGCGCTGCCGGTCGCCCTCCTGTCCGGCGCTGCCAGAATCGCCTCCTGTCCGGCACTGCCAGGCGCTGCCAGGGTCGCCCTCCTGTCCGGCGCTGCCAGAGTTGCCCTCCTGTTCGGCGCTGCCAGAATCGCCCTCCTGTCCGGCACTGCCAGAATCGCCCTCCTGTCCGGCGCTGCCAGGGTCGCCCTCCTGTCCGGCGCTGCCAGAGTTGCCCTCCTGTTCGGCGCTGCCAGAATCGCCCTCCTGTCCGGCACTGCCAGAATCGCCCTCCTGTCCGGCGCTGCCAGGGTCACCCTCCTGTTCGGCGCTGCCAGGGTCACCCTCCTGTCCGGCGCTCCTGTTCCTGGGCGCTGCCAGGGTCGCCCTCAGGGTCGCTGCCTCGCCCTCCTGTTCGGCGCTGCCAGGGTCGCTGCCAGAGTCGCCTTCCTGTTCGGCGCTGCCAGGGTCGCCCTCCTGTCCGGCGCTGCCAGAGTCGCCTTCCTGTTCGGCACTGCCAGGGTCGCCTTCCTGTTCGGCTCTGCCAGAGTCGCCTTCCTGTTCGGCGCTGCCAGGGTCGCCTTCCTGTCCGGCGCTGCCAGGGTCGCCTTCCTGTTCGGAGCTGCCAGAGTCGCTCTCCTGTCTGGGGTCGGCGGCGAGGGTCCCCGCTCCAGAGGCGCCACCTAAGTGGGCCAAGCCTAAGGTGGAGCGGGATCCACGTCCCGCTCCAGAGGCGCCACCTAAGTGGGCCAAGCCTAAGGTGGAGCGGGATCCACGTCCCGCACCAGAGCCGCCACTGCGGATAGATGCCCACCCAGACCCTCCCCTGTAGGTTTAGGTTTTGAGGCCGCAGTCCGCACCGTTGTGGGGGTACTGTCACGCCCTGACCTTAAATCCTTTTTATGTCTCTATTTTGGTTTCGTCAGGGCGGGAGTTGGGGTGGGCATTCTCTGTTTTGTGTTCTATGTTTTCTATTTGAACTGAACACTGACATAACAAAAAATAACAAAGAGAACGAACGGAACCGAAACAGTTCTGGCAACGCCGGGTGTGGTTCTCAATCAGAGGCAGCTGTCTATCATTGTCTCTGATTGAGAACCATACTGAGGTAGCCTTTTCCCACCTGTGTTTTGTGGGTAGTTGTTTTCTCTTTTTGTGTCTGCACCAGACAGAATTGTGTCTTTTCCGTTCGTTATTTCAGTGTTCAGTTCAAATAGAAGTATGAGCACCTTGGTCCTCTCCTTCCAACAGCTGTTACAACAGGTAGGGGAGAGTGGGGTAAATTGAGCCAAAGCGGTAAGCTACAGAAATGTGTAGGCGGCTCAATTTACCCCAAATGGACAAGCTATGTTTTCAAATTAATTCAGTTTATTTCCAGGGATACACAACATCCTGAAATATATGTAGATATCTTTGTTGAAATATATGTAGATACCATATTTCCCTTGATGGAGTGATGCTGAACGTGAACAAAATGGCTCAATTTAACAGTTAAATCTAAATAAATAAATAAATAACCCATTGACCCCTACAGTACATATTATTTCCCTGTACTACTTCATTGTATCTGATTGTTTGTGGAGTTGTTTGGTGTGCTCACCTCAGGGGCAGGTTGATGTTTATTGTCATGATAGGCACCGGTGTGGCGCAGCGGTCTAAGGCACTGCATCTCAGTGCTAGAGGCATTATGACAGACCCTGGTTTGATCCAGGCTGTATCACAACCGGCTGTGATCGGGAGTCCCATAGGGCAGCGCACAATTGGCCCAGCATCGTCCGGGTCCGGGGAGGGTTTGCCAGGGATAGGCCTTCATTATAAAATAAGAATTTGTTCTTAACTGACTTTCCTAGTTAAATAAAAATTAATCTTGCACTGGAGGCAGAACTTGAAGTGATTTCCGCTAGATGGGCCAGTGTTATATTGTAAAAATTTATGAAAACTAAAATGTGCTTTTTGGTCTTAATTTATGGTTAGGGTTAAGCATTAGGGTTAGCAGTATGGTTAAGGTTAGCGTTAAGGTTAGGTTTAATATCAGATTTTATGACTGTGGCTGTGCCACCTAGTGACCACTCTACAGAGCTGCCTCCAGGACAATATTCATGACAATAAATGCCAACCTGCAACTCAGGGCTTGTATGAAGGCCCTGACTAGAAGGCATTACCCTGCCTCCCTCGCATTTGCTTGGTTTTATAATCCATCACAGAGCTGGCAGAAGGGCAGTGCACACCTGCCAAGAATGACTTCTCTCCTCCAGGGACCATAAAGACTCTTTACAATGAAAAGTAATGTGTTATATTACTTTGCATTATTTTCATGAACTAAATCTCTAAATCTCACTATTTGTTTGACTGTTGGAGGGAGCAAGGCACATCTAATAGCTTAATTGCAGTGCCACATTTTTAAACTCTTTCTTTGTCACACTTTTACACAATTATGTGACAGGAATGTTCAATTTCACTATTCCTGAGGTCCCTGCAGACTCTTAGTTCAAATGAGGAGATACCTTCAAGATACCTGAAGCAAGCAGTTTCTCAAATTGAGCCTGCCTGTGAGCACAGCTGCTGTGTGATGTTCCCTCGATGCCCTCTGGTCAGGGAGCTACATTATGCTCCTGTTTCAGGGGGCAGGCAGACTTTGCAGGTCACACCTGTGGAGTGCTGAGCAGATTCCACCTCAACCATCCAACCTCCATCTGAACCGTGAAAGAGTAGGCGGGACGATGCTCTATATCAGGAAGCATCTTTCTGGGGTTAAAAAAAGCATCTGAGCCAATTAATGTTGCTGCATAACTCTGTTGGAGCAAATTCAACCCTAACTAAGCATGCAGTGCACCTCAGCCAGTGACGGGCAACTCCCGTCCCAGGGGGCCTGAGTACCTGCTGGTTTTCTCTTTCACAAACTAAGCAGACCCTTGTGTACTACATCAGAATGGTGTGCGTTCGAAGGGGACCAGAGTACAAACCACACAGCTCACATTATCTTTAGAAACGTTCTGTGTTTCACAGCCTTTTACTAATCACCACACATACACTGTCCCTATCTCATCCCCTGAAACAAATTCTTGGTTTATGTCTAATGTCCTTGGATGAGAGGGAGTAAGATTGTTTTGAGAGTGCATTTAAAACTACAAATCTCACCCGTTACTGTTTTGCTTAAAGTCAACGCTTTAAGTGAAAGAGCTTAAGGTAGTTAAAGGTTGCTGGGGGAGCTGGAGCCTTCTTACTCTTGTTTAGTGTGTCTGCTTTGAGGAGATCATGTTGAGACAGAGCTTCAGAGCGGTCCTCCCCGTTCCTCTGTGGTGTGCCGACTCGGGAGATTACACGTTTCAATTAGCCGAGGGGCTGAGGAAATTTAAGCCATGCTAATTCCAGTCCCCAGTGAGAAATCCCAGTGAAAAGGCAAACCACTGAGGCATAATCGCCTGCCCCAGACAGCTCTCATTTCATGGATATATTATAGAATTAATTCAAACCTGTCACTACCAATGTTGGGATTAGTTACTTGGGAAAGTAATATATTTTACATTTAACAAAAGTTACTTTACAGTATTTCTTTGTGTGAAAAGTAACGCGTTATATTACTTCGCATTACTTTCATGAACGAAATCTCTAAATCAAACCATTTGGTTGACTGTTGGAGGGAGCAAGGCGAGCCACACGCACTCTACCATAGATAGACTGCTTACAAACACAGGTTTGATCAATCGTTACTCCTTTCATCTGTGGACCTGCTTTTCTGTGATAGCGCAGCAGTTATAGACTATCATATGGGGAAACCTGTACAGATTTCCTATCTTTTCATTCAAAACCTTTCTCTAGAACTGCCAGTTCTAGATATAGACTACACGGACCCATAGAGATGTATAGAGGGCACACTTAGCACTAGATGGGAAAGCCCTCTATGGGTTTTACTATCACAGAAGCGTTCAATGGAAAAGATCAGAGTTTCACTCTCTAAACATTTCTATGGACAGCAGCTGACATGACATTTCTCCAAACAGCCTTTCTCTGCTCGCTCGAGAACTAAATGAGGAAACAAGTCGAGATCAGATCATGACATACGCGCCCGGTAGTGATATGATTCTGAAAGTATCGCATGAGTTGTTTGACAAAGTAAATGTAATAATATTACCCAATTAGAAATAGTAATCATAAAAGTAATGATTACGTAACACGTTACTTTTGTCACACATTGGTCACTACTTAGTACAGAACTGAACTTTGTTCAGAGCAGTTCAGTGTGTTTAATGACAATGTGAATGGCTGAAACCTTGTGGTTTCTCCTTGTGGTGTGACTATAACGCAACTGATTTTAGCAGCTTGCTTTTCACACACTCACACTCTTTCTCATGTACACACACTGCCCTCAGGATGTTGAACCCAATCAGAAAAATTACACCATGCAGCGCATTGGACAGAATATACGAGGTCAGAAAACTTGGCTTAAAATGCAGAATTCTTATGGAGGCTGTGCTGGCACGAAAAGTTCAGTTCTCCTATTATTTACAGATTTTTCTTGTATTAATCACTTGGAGGAGTAACTTTGGAGGCTGTATGAACTGAGGAGACAGAATCTCCCTGTCAAGGTTATGGAGGTGAGGTGATTTCCTTCAACACGAATCTCCCTGTCAAGGTTATGGAGGTGAGGTGATTTCCTTCAACACTTCAATGCTCCACACGAGTTAGTTCTTCGGACTGAAGAGATGTCTAGCTGCTGTTTGTACCTCCGAACCTGGCAATGTCCCGCGTCGGCCCAGCATCATGTCATACAGTTGTTGCAGTTGGAACACAGTTTGTGTTTTTATATCAGCATTGTTGTAAGGAGTGATATGCCCTCAATCACCATTCTGATAGTACCTAGTAGTACAGTATACCACATTGAGAAATAGCACTAAACAAGATGAAAGATTATTCAGCCCTTATTGTTACATGATTTCCACATCAATCAACACTGCATGTCACACATCCTGTGGTTCTCATGGACTGGAATGTCCTTTCCCCTTTACATTACTGAGGTAACAGCAGCCTCTGCTGGTCTCTTTCTTCTCAGTAGAAAAAAGTGTAAGAGGAAATGTGTTATTTACCTGTCCTCCCTGATCTGAAAGTAGAATGCTGCTCAGAGGGTATTGTTTCATGTGAATAGAGTAGCTTTTCCATGTCTATCATTAGGGACAGGCTATAGAAAGTGCATGCAGAAAATGACTGTATTGTGGTCCACAGCAGGTAACGATTTGAGGCAATTACTCTATGACTTTAAAGTATCTTCATTTAGCAAAGGACACTGACACAGAGAGAGGGCTTTGTACATCAAAGCACGGCAAATTACAGTCTAGTCAATTGGTCGCCTTAATTAACAAGCAAAGCCAAACACAGTGCATAGAAGCCTGAAGTGTTACAGCAGTCTTTCATTTGTTTCCTTATTAAATAGGGAGAGAGAAGCACATTTTATTAGGTAGAGTTACCAACGGCTTCGGAATGTCTGATTAAAAAGTGTTCTGCCCAATAGCCACAGGGTTAGGTTAGGTACACCATGATTCTGTGTGGAGGGATAACCAAATCATCTCATGTTAAATTGACTCATTTTACACCCTGCTGATTTTGTTCATCTTGACCTTTTTAGTTAATCTAGTTTAATATTTTCTATACAGAATGTGTCACAGCATTCGAATGACTGCAATACTAAGAGCTCTATTCAGTCTGTAAAGCTGACAGGCTACAGATTCTGCGATAGAGATGTTGAGGTACTTGCCGATTGAGCCGACATATGCACCGTGAATGTTGCCTTTAAATTTCAATCATGTTGTAAAGCTGAACTTCCCGGAAGATTATTGCCTGGCTACCCAAACTCCTTGCTCCGGCCAAATGCTACTCCACTCCCACGTTAGTTTCTTCTCCACAATGAGTCTGGATCCGACTACGTCCCAGACGATTTCTAGAATGGAAATCCATTCTAGAAATCCATTCTAGCAGCATTTTGAAAATGTGTCATTGGCTTTGATACTCTGATTGGTTAGAGATGATCCAATCGCTGATGACTTTGTTTTCTACAACACCCCTCATTTTAACGTGACCACAAACAACTTCAATGATGGCAGTCTCAGATTGAAGCATGTAGCGAACAATTGAGCAGCAGAAGAATTCAGTTTAAATCGTCAGTCAAGATTGAATAGAGCCCTAAATCGATTTTCATGGCATAGGTAATGTGTGAGTTGAGCACCCTCTGCTGGAGGGAATCAGACCTACAGTGGTGTCCATGATGAGTTGCTCTCCAGAGGCACCTAAAGAATGAGAGCGGGTTGCCTTAGCAACTGCAGACAGGTTAGAGCAGTGGCTATTCAGTTTCATATTATCCACAAAGATCTGCTTAATCATTTAACACCAACACACAAAACCATTGGTGGCCATCACAGAAAAATGATATATTTATTTCAAATGTTGCTGTGCTGTCGAGTTCAATGATGGTACAGTCTTCTATTGTTGTGTAAATCAGCTGACCCATATCGCTCCCTGTGTACAATGGTTATGATATACATATCTTGATGATGTATATGTAACACTCACAGTTTATTTATTTACTTGGTTTGTTGCACATGTCAAAAACAATAGATGATCGAGACAGATTATGAAGTCATAAATCTATGCATGAAAGATATTTTTAAATATGAAACAAAGCATACAGCCTATAAAGTCTAGATGCTCAAATGCCTCTGAAAAGAATACATAACCAACCATGTCCTTGGACACTGGTCTGTGTAGGGAAGGGTTCATTCACACTGCATTTTATTTCCGAATGTTTGATTGCATTTTCTCTACTGCTTTTCAGAGGAGCTTTTACAGGCCTATTTATTAATTGCTGTTAGATATTTACCTCTGAGCCTGGCTACACGCAAGACCTGCCATGGACCCCGTTGTCAGTTTATGCATAACCGAAGTGACTGTAGTGGCACCCAACCCCGATCCTCCATCAATAACGCAAAGGTCCAGTTGTTTATGCTTCAACAAACAGTAAAAAATTACATAGTATTACCTGGCAAGTGACAACATAACCAACCGAATAGTGAACTTAGGTCCTCTGCACAGCTCAAGACCACATTAGCCCACTGAGCTACCATTCGTATTCAAGCCTCAGGCAAAGTTACTCTGTGTGAGTTGGGAGAACATCCTCCTCTGCTATACTTCACTGCTTTCTTAATATTTTTTATGAATCAGTTTGGATAAGAGTGCCTGTGCCCTGTGTAAATGCCTATCCACAAGATAACAGTACAGTACATTGCACTACATATAAGCTACACTACATAACATAACATTACCCTACACTACACTACACTCCTCTACACTACATAACATTACCATACACTACACTACTCTACACTACATAATATTACCCTACACTACACTGCATAACATTACCCTACACTACATTACCCTACACTACACTACTCTACACTACATAACATTACCATACACTACATTACTCTACACTACATAACATTACCCTACACTACACTACTCTACACTACATAACATTCCCCTACACTACTCTACACTACATAACATTACCAAACACTACTCTACACTACATAACATTGCCCTAAACTACCCTACACTACATTACCCTACACTACACTACTCTACACTACATAACATTGCCCTAAACTACACTACATAACATTACCTTACACTACACTACTCTACACTACATAACATTGCCCTAAACTACCCTACATTACATTACCCTACACTACACTACTCTACACTACATAACATTGCCCTAAACTACACTACATAACATTACCCTACACTACACTACATAACATTACCCTACACTACACTACACTGCTCTACACTACATAACATTGCCCTAAACTACACTACATAACATTACCCTACACTACACTACATAACATTACCCTACACTACTCTACACTACATACAACTTCCGGGTTGGAGCGAGCCGGTCGCATCCGCGCTTCGGTCTGCAGGTTGTATAACTTTTTCATTACATTTCATTATAGTACAACTGTCTGATTTGTCTAATCTTAGCAATTTCTTCTTAGCTAGCTACATAGTCGTCGTTGTATCAAAGATAATTGCGTAATTATCGTATTTCGTCGTCTCCTATCTGCCCAACACGTTCACCGTGTTGAGATAATTGAGGTAATATGTACATGTAGGTAGAGTTAAAGTGAATATGCATAGATTTTAAACAGAGAGTAGCAGCAGCGTAAAAGAGGGGTCTGGGTAGCCCTTTGATTAGCTGTTCAGGAGTCTTATGGCTTGGGGGTAGAAGCTGTTAAGAAGCCTTTTGGACCTAGACTTGGCGCTCCGGTACAGCTTGCCGTGCGGTAGCAGAGAGAACAATCTATGACTAGGGTGGCTGAAGTCATTGACAATTTTTAGGGCCTTCCTCTGACACCACCTGGTATATAGGTCCTGGATGCCCCAGTGATGTGCTGGGCCGCTCTCATTACCCTCTATAGTGCCTTGCAGTCGGAGGCTGAGCAGTTGCCATACCAGGCAATGACGCAACCAATGCTCTCGGTGGTGCAGCTGTAGAACCTTTTGAGGATCTGAGGACCCATGCCAAATCTTTTCAGTCTCCTGAGAGGGAATAGGCTTTGTTGTGCTATCTTCACAACTGTCTTAGTGTGTTTGGACCATGTTAGTTTGTTGGTGATGTGGACAAGAAGGAACTTGAACTCTCAACCTGTTCCACTACAGCCCTGTCGATGAGAATGGGGGCATGCTCGGTCCTCCTTTTCCTGCAGTCCACAATCATCTCCTTTGTCTTGATCATGTTGAAGGGGAGGTTGTTGTCCTGGCACCACATGGCCAGGTCTCTGACCTCCTCCCTGCAGGCTCTCTCATCATTATCGGTGATCAGGCTGTTGTATCATCGGCAAACTTGATGATGGTGTTGGAGTCATGCCTGGCCATGCAGTCATGAGTGAACAGGGAGTACAGGTGGGGACAGAGCACGCACCCCTGAGGGGCCCCCATGTTAAGCTTCAGTGTGGAGGATGTGTTGTTACCTACCCTTACCACCTGGGGGCGGCTCGTCAGGAAGTCTAGGATCCAGTTGCAGAGGGAGGTGTTTAGTCCCAGGGTCCTTAGCTTAGTGATGAGTTTTGAGGCCACTATGGCGTTGAATGCTGAGCTGTAGTCAATGAATAGCATTCTCACATAGGTGTTCCTTTTGTCCAGGTGGGAAAGGGCAGTGTTGAGTGCAATAGAGATTGCATCATCTGTGGATCTGTTGGGGCAGTATGCAAATTGAAGTGGGTCTAGGTTTACTGGGATAATGGTGTTGATGTGAGCCATTACCAGCCTTTCAAAGTACTTCATGGCTACAGACATGAGTGCTACAGGTAGTCATTTAGGCAGGTTACCTTAGTGTTCTTGGGCACAGGGACTATGGTGGTCTGCTTGAAACATGTTGTTATTACAGACTCAGTCAAGGACATGTCAGTGAAGACACTTGCCAGTTGGTCAGAGCATGCACGGAGTACAAGTCCTGGTAATCCGTCCGGCCCTGCGGCCTTGTGAATGTTGACCTGTTTAAAGGTCTTACTCACATTGGCTACGGAGAGCGTGATCACACAGTCGTCCAGAACTGCTGGTGCTCTCATGCATGTTGTAGCGTTAATTTCCTCGAAGCGAGCATAGAAGTAATAGTGCAAAAAAGGTATTAGGTGAACAATAGGTAAGCAAAGAAATAAAAAAACAAACAGTAAAAGACAGTGAAAAACAGTAGCGGGGCTATACACAGTAGCGAGCCTATAAAAGTAGCGAGGCTACATACAGACACTGGTTAGTCAGGCTGATTGAGGGAGTATGTACATGTAGATATGGTTAAAGTGACTCTGCATATATGATGAACAGAGAGTATCAGTAGCGTAAACAGGGGTTGTACGCGTCTCTTTGTGTGAAGTAAATAAAACGGATTGAATGGTTGCACATTTAACATGCTGGTAGAGATGAGTTTCACTGCATTAAAGTCCCCGCCCACTAGGAGCTCCACCTCTTAATTAGTGTTTTCCTGTTTGCTTATGGCCATATACTATGCCGTATAGAGCTCATTGAGTGCGGTCTTAGTGCCAGCATCATTCTGCGGTGGTATATAGACAGCTATAAAAAATATATATATATTAAATAGTGTGCTTATCATGAGATACTCTACCTCAGGCGAGCAAAACCTTGAGACTTCCTTAGATTTCGTGAACCAGCTGTTATTTACAAATATACATAGGCCGTCACCCCTTGTCTTAGCAGAGGCCGCTGTTCTATCCTGCTGAAAAAGCTTCAAACCCGCAAGCTGTATGTTAATCATGTCGTTGTTCAGCCACGACTCGGTGAAACATAAGATATTACAGTTTTTTATGTCCTGTTGGTATGATATACAT
Organism: Oncorhynchus nerka; assembly: GCF_034236695.1. NCBI lineage: Eukaryota > Metazoa > Chordata > Actinopteri > Salmoniformes > Salmonidae > Oncorhynchus > Oncorhynchus nerka. The sequence continues at coordinate 90,112,805 of NC_088410.1, forward strand.
GCTCGTAGTTTGTCTATTTTTTATAACCGATTGATTGTACATTGGCTAATAGGACCAATGGTAAAGGTAGATTACCCTCTCGGCGACAGATCCTTACAAGGCACCAGGACCGTCGTCCACGATATCACCGTCTTTTCCTCCTGCAAATGATGGGGATGAGGGCCCTGTAGGGCATCTGAAGTAAATATGTCCCGTCGGACTCATTGAAGAAAAATAATTCCTCCAGTACGGGGTGAATAATCCCTGCCCTGATATCAAGAAGCTCTTTTTGGTCGTAAGGTTCTCTCTGCAACTGGATCCTGGACTTCCTGACAGGCCTGGCCCCTGGTGGTGATGGTAGGCAACAACACATCCGCCACGTTGACCCTCAACAGGAGGGCCACTCAGTGGTGCGCGCTTAACCGCTCCTGTACTCCTTGTTCACCCATGACCAATGGTGTATAGCACTTAAGTAAAAAATACTTGAAAGTACTACTTAAGTAATTTTTGGAGGTATCTGTACTTTACTTTACTCTAAATTATTTTGGACTACTTTTAGTTTTACTTCACTACATTCCTAAAGAAAATAATGTGCTTTTTACTCCATACATTTTCTCTGACACCCAAAAGTACTAATTACATCCCTGACGTGTCGACTACCTCTGATCTGACGGACTCACTAAACACAAATGCTTTGTTTGTAAATTATGTCTGAGTGTTGGAGTACGGCCCTGGCTATTTGTTATAAAAAATTGTTAATGAATTACGTCGTCTGGTTTGCTTAATAATTTGAAGTGATTTATAGTTTTACTTTTAATGTGATTGCTCAAATATACTTAACTATATTTCTAAACCAAAGACTTTTACTCAAGTAGTATTTTACTGGATGATTTTCACTTTTACTTGAGTGATTTTCTAGTAAGGTATCTTTTTCTCAAGTATGACATTTGGGTACTTTTTCCACCACTGGTATAAGGTAATTGAGGTAGCTATGTACATATAGGTAGTGGTAGAGTGACTAAGCAACGGGATAGATCATAGACAGTAGCAGCAGTGTATGTGGTGACTGTGAAAGTGAGTATGCAACTTAGGTTTTAGAAGTGGGGGGACATAATAATAATTATTATTATTTAAACAATTCTGTCGGATAAACGCTTCAAACAGCCTACCCGACCGCATGGAGGCGTCCGAGCATTCGGGTGGGTTCTGCTCGGACGCACATGCAGGAACGCCCTGAATTGCGTCCCGCAATTGCGTCCTCCGCGAAACCAACGTAATTTTCGTAAATTCTCTACTTAGTTTCGTTTTTTCGTAATTCGATGCCGTATTCCTCAAAATAAGATACGTAATATCCTAAAGCCAATTTCGTTCAAATGTGCCATGTTACGTTGATTACGCAGTTATCTTCATAATGGCGACCGTGCTGGAGAAGCGCCTATGCTTGTGAAAATGAAGCGAATAAGTTATTTATTTTAATAAAACGCCGGGGTTACCCATAGGAGGACGTTGCATCGAAGACAGCGGCTTTCCCAGTGTTTGAATTACAGTTTTGGTCCATTGGTAGCCCGAAATGATGAAGTTAAAGTCAAATCAAACCCGGACATATGATGGGGATGGCTACAAGAAGCGGGCCGCCTGTCTGTGCTTTAGGAGTGAAAGTGAAGAGGAGGTGAGGACGAGGATGCAGGGCTATAGGGTGGGCCGCAGTTCAGGAAAACCAAAATAGCTATAAGCTAGCTAGTGTTTGTCATTTGCTAATTAGGAAGGCAACTTCGCTAACTGTTAGCTACTGGTTTTGTTGTGTTGGTTTGTTTTGTTGAATCAGCGTACAGGTCGACCACCCACGGATATCTAGCTAGATAACGTTTTGATAGCTAGCCAAATGTTGAGCTAACTAACTAGCCAGCTAACTTGGTAGTTGGTAACTACAACGAGTGGGCTATTTTATTATATCTAGCTAGCTAGTTAACTCGTTGCGGCTAACCAAACAGTACAAATATTACTAGCTAGTTGCTTGCCACATTGTTGTTAACGTTAGCTGCTAGAGTAACATGATAACCAGTGCGCTAGTCAGCACTATCTTCTTGATATCTAGATAACATATTGTTAATGCTAGCTAACGTTAGCTAGTATATTTTTGGTTATAATGATCACATTAAACACTATGACAAACAATGTTTAGTAACATTGTCAATGGCTCAAAACGAATGTCGATTCGTCATTAAAATGAATTTAGCTAGCGCCAACTACTAGTTATTTAGCAACATTTGCTAGATGAATAACTACCGTTAGCTAAATAGCTAGCTATGGGCCTTCCTTTGCTTGGATGGGACTAGCAACAGGTAACTTGACTGGAACTACCACGACCTAACCGTGCTTGTGATCAAACTAGCTACCTACCCAGTTATTCCTTCAATCTAGCTAACAAATCACTTAAATAAGTCTACTAGTTGTTTTACCTGGAGGTCAGCTAATAACACATTGCATCACTCATATGGCCCATATTATGGGTGCCAACCTGGCTAAAGACAAGTCAGTGTCACCAAACCATCTGTCATCACTGTCTGTGGTAATCAATGATTATATAGCTCTACACACGCCATTGGTAGTAATGTGTCTTGCTTGTTTATGCGAGGGAGCTATGCCTAAATTATGCATGCATAATAACTATACGCATTAGGCCAGGGGTGTCAAGCTCATTCCATGGAGGGCCTAGTGTCTGCAGTTTTTTTCCTAATTCAATTAAGACCTAAACAACCAGGTGAGGGGAGTTCCTTAGTAATTTGTGCCCTTAATGCATCATCAAGTACAAGGGAGGAGCAAAAACTTACACTTGGCCCTCTGGAATGACTTTTGACACGTGCATGTCAGGTGTAATTTGAATATGACTGACGTTTTCATCAACACATTAACATTAGAGAAGTTGTCTCAACAACACGCTCTACTGTCTTTACATTGAAACCTGAAGCTCTGGATTTGATCAATGGTGCTCAATGCTGTATCCTCTTGCTGCAGGTACTGTTGGTGAGTAGTAGTCGGCATCCAGACAAGTGGATCGTCCCTGGTGGAGGGATGGAGCCAGAAGAGGAGCCCAATGTAGCTGCAGCACGAGAAGTCTGTGAAGAGGTTAGCTTCTTTCCCTCTCATTTCATTGACTGTAATCATTCAAACTGTATTCCCGCCCTGTATCCCCACATTTGGGGGAACCTGTAGGTGTCTTCCATAATTGTTATGGATATTAGAGATGTTGCTCTCTTTGTTTTAGGTGTGGCTTTTGGGGTAGACAAAATCAATGTTTTTTTTTTTCATGCAAACCGCACCCCTTGATTATAAATGGCAACAAGTTGTTGAGATTTGCCAATGTGAGTAGGCTTTTTACCTTGATATAGCTTGTTGAAAGATCGCTCTACGTTTTGAGTTTCAACACATGTTAATCCATGTTGGTTAAAACACATCCACTTTGGGCGGTGCAGTTGGTCTTGATCATACTCTGTTTATGTGTGCTGGGAAAATAAAGGCTACATCCGCAGTAGCTAGGCAGACAGGAATGTTGGTGCCAAAGGGAGTTTGGCGACTAGTATTTATTTTATTTTACCTCCCGCTTTGGGCTAAATGTGTCAATGTGTAGTTCATATATGCATAATCACGAAATTCCTAGTTTTGAAAGCACCTGTTTACTGGAAGCTGTTCAGTGCCATTTTCCCCCCCATGGACGTACCCCCAAGCAATTCAAGTTCTTACCAATAAGCTTCAGCTCCTCGCCATTTGAGTGACAGCTAGCAAGATGCTCACACAGCAGAGAGGGAGAGCAATAACATGGTGCACTTATCTGCACATATGTGACGTAGTGTGCAACTTTTGGGGACCACTTTTGGCTCCTAGCGCTACTTTCAGAACTACTGGCTAAAATGTATACAAAGGTACCAAAGAATCTCTTTAAAGGGATACTTCTGGGAGTCCCTTAATCTACCCCCCCCCCCCCCCTCTCAAGAGTCAGGTGACCTTTTTTTTGTCTGTCTAGTATGAAGGAAGTTAGGAGGTAGTTGTGTGAGCCGATGCTAACTAGTGTTAGCACAATGGCTGGAAGTCTATGGGTATGTGCTAACATTTGCGTGTGTTGACATGTAATGCAGAATGTAGCCTATTCTGTATTTCAATGTTGATGCCTAGTCACTGTAATTGAACCATGACGATTGAATATTTACATTTGAGCCCAGGGACTTTTCTTCACCGGGGATGAAGAGGGTTTCTCTGTTGCCAAGAAGGGCCTCTCCAACTAAGAATTAGGTTTTTAGAAAATAATCAGCAGATTCATTCTATAGGGAGGTATCCTATTTCATGATGTTTTAGTGGCGATATGAAGAAAAATCCATATTGCGATAAAACATTTTTAGATAACGAGAAATAAGCGAGAAATTATGCAAAATTATTTTTGGGGAGGTGCTAGAGCTGGGCGATATGGACAAAGTCATATTGCTATAAATGTAACTATTTTGCTCAATAACAATAAATGAAACGTTTTAATGGACATTTACTTTACATTAGCAGCAGGGCTCTAGACAAAAATACCAGTGCCAAGTAAGATTACTGAGATGGTAGCCTATGATTTAAAAAAGTAAGCTATTTCATGTAAAATATACAGGGAATGCATTATTGTTATTTTCATGTGCAACCTGGCAAAATAGTATCCAGAATGATACAATTTTATTTTTGACTCTTCAAATAATTTTCCACATATTTGTGCAGGCTGACTATATTATTCACCACCTGATGAAGTGGGAAAAATATGAATTTGTTGTTCTATAGCCATGTAGGTTAATTAATGAATCTATCAGTAAATGTAGGCTAATGTGCTGCAAAATTTTTCCAGCGCTAGGCCTAGGCTACTTGATGTAGCATCTCAGAAAGTTGTCCAACAGCCAGACTGGGACAGGGTGTTTGATTTCACCACCTGATAGACAGTCTTTATTGGGTCATTAGATAGAGAATAAAGAGCAGACTGAGCGCTGTACTCCAATCTAATTTTATTTGTCACATGCGCCGAATACATGCAGTGAAATGCTTACTTACAAGACCTTAACCAACAATGCGGTTCAAGAAATGGAGTTAATAAAATATTTACTCATTAAACTAAAGTTGTTTTTTTAATAGATAGACGAAATAGGAAGCCAATTCTATAATTGGTCTATCAATACACCCAGTCACTACAAAGATGCAGCCGTCCTTTCTAATTCAGTTGCCGTAGAGCAGGTATTCCCAAACTGGGGTACGTAAAAAATAAAATATCCTTCCAGACTCACATTAAGCATCTCCAATCCAAAATTAATTATAGAATTGGCTTCCTATTTCGCAACAAAGCATCCTTCACTCATGCTGCCAAACATACCCTCATAAAACTGACTATCCTACTGATCCTTGACCTCGGCGATGTCATTTACAAAATAGCCTGCATCCAATTTGCTGAGCAGAGTGTTGGAGGCTATCATAGTGCCATCTGTTTTGTCACCAAAGCCCCATATACTACCCACCACTGCGACCTGTATGCTCTCGTTGGCTGGCCCTCGTTTCATATTCAAATACAATTTTATTTGTCACGTACGCCGAATACAACAGTGAAATGCTTACTTTCAGGCTCTAACCAATAGTGGAATGGAGCCAAATCCACTGGCTCCAGGTCATTGATAAGTCTTTGCTAGGTAAAGCCCCGCCTTATCTATAGCAGCACCCACCCCACCTGTAGCACGCGCTCCAGCAGGTATATTTTCCTGGTCACCCCCAAAGCCAATTCCTCCTTCGGCCGCCATTCCTTCCAGTTCTCTGCTGCCAATGACTGGAACAAACTGCAAAAATCACTGAAGCTGGAGACTCATATCTCCCTCACTAGCTTTAAGCACCAGCTGTCAGAGCAGCTCACAGATCACTGCACCTGTGCATAGCCCATCCAACTACCTCATCCCAATACTGTTATTTATTTTGCTCCTTTGCACCCTAGTATCTTCTGCAAATCTTTCACTCCAGTGTTTGATTGCTATATTGGAATTATTTTGCCACTATTGCCTATTTATGGCCTTACCTCCCTTATCCTACCTCATTTGCACACACTGTATATAGACTTTTTCTATTGTATTATTGACTATGTTTATTCCATGTGTAACTCTGTGTTGTTGTGTCACACTGCTTTGCTTTATCTTGGCCAGGTTGCAGTTGTAAATGAGAACTTGTTCTCAACTAGCCCAACTGTGAAATAAAAAATTAAATAAAGTTTTAAAATTCAAACAGTCCGTTTATATTTTCCAACGGAGCTATAGATTTGGGCAAGGTTTTTTTCTCACCTGAGTAGCCTCGTTTCACTTCCCAAAAATACAATTAACCTCTTAGTCCGCCCCATCCCGCATGCGGTATCGTTACTACAGCCTCAAGCTCATTAGCATAATGCATCATTAGCGATTTTTAAAAATCGCAAATGAAACGAAATAAATATGCCTGTTCTCAATCCTGTCGTCTCAGATTTTCAAAATATGCTTTAGAACCAGAGAAAATCACTAATTTGTGTAAGAGTGGTGATAGCTAGCTTAGCGTTAGCATTAGCATTTAGCACACAACATATTCACAAAAACCAGCCAAGGAATCAAATAAAATAATTTACCTTTGAAGAACTTCAGATGTTTCAATGAGGAGACTCTCAGTTACATAGCAGATGTCCAGTTTTTCCTGAAAGATTCTTGTGTAGGACACATCGTTCCCTTTTGTTACTATGCATATGGCTACCGAAACTAACCGAAAATTCAGTCACCTACATGTCGAACTTTTTTCCGAATTAACTCCATAATATTGACTGAAACATGGAAAACGTTGTTTGAATCAATCCTGAAGGTGGTTTGTCATATTTCTCTCCGTTGAAAGCACCGTCCTTGTAGCCTGGTTTGTTCTGAGATTTGAATGGAAAAATACCGGGACCTGACTTTTGCGCACCAATTGCCACGCAGCCACCTAGCGGGACACCTGGTAAATGTAGTCTCTTATGGTCAATCTTCCAATGATATGCCTACAAATACGTCACAATGCTGCAGAGACCTTGGGGAAACAAGAGAAAGAGTCCGTTGATTCCTGTCGCATTCACAGCCATATAAGGCGATCATGGAAAACGTAGCCTCAGAAATCCTGTGCATTTCCTGGTCGGTCATACATCTTGGTTTTGCCCGAAACATTTGTTCTAAGGGACTCACAGTGAAAATCTTTGCATTTCTGGAAACGTAAGACTGTCTTCTTTTCAAAGCTATCAATTCCAAGCATATTCGAGCATCTTTTCGTGACAAAATATTGCGCTTAAAACGGGCACGTCTTTTTATCCAAAAATGAAATACTGCCCCTATAGGACTAACAGGTTAAACCATCTGGTGTAGAGCAAAAATAACAACACAATGTCAAATACAAGTAGCCTTGTCAAATAATTAACATCCAATCACATTAACCGTTACTCTCTCGCAGGAATTCCACTAACGGTCCTTATGTAGATGCTGGTCATTCCGTTTGCTCGAAAATTGATAAATGGTTCAAAAATAGCAAGGCCCGCGTCCATAGACACATACCAGCTCTACTGGTAGTACTGCTACTACCAGCAGTACTGCACCTGTCGATGACACAAGTTGTTCTGCTTCCACGAACACATCCAATGCTAACATCAGTAATTCTACAATTGTTGTTAGCCCAGCTAACATGGACACTGACAGTTGTGATTCTGATGCAGCCGAAGAGCTACTGCCCCCTTACCCGGGAAAGCACCGAACAACAGACGGGAACGTTGGACCATCGAAGAGGCGCAAATATTATGAGAACTACATTGATTTGGGGTTCACTTGTATTGGGAGTAGTGCCTTTCCTCAGCCGCAGTGTGTCATATGTGCAAAAGTACTGTCTGACAACTTGATGAAACCTTGACTCTTGAGCAGACATTTAGAAACAAAATATGCCAATTTGAAAAATAAGCCACAGGGGTTTTTTGAGCGAGTATTAAGACTACTTTAGAGTAGTAAAACATGTATAAAAGCAATAGGTGCCATTAATAAAAATGGGCTAGAAGCATCTTATATGGTGAGCTACCGAGTAATTCTTCCTGCTGCCACGGATATGGCTGGGGGAAATGGCCAAAAGAACAATAGACAATGCCATCATCAAACAGCACTGTTTCACGACGCATCAGTGACATGGCAGGAGATGTTTTGAAACAATTACTGCTTCGCATACAAGCTAGTGAATTCTATGCGTTACAGCTGGATGAGTCAACAGGCGAGGCGGGCCTGGCACAGCTCCTGGTATATGTCTGTTACATTTGGGGGGGTTCAATTAAGAAAGACATCCTCTTCTGCAAACCACTGGAAACCAGGACAACAGGAGAGGATATTTATGAAGTACTGGACAGCTTTGTGACATCAAATGGACTTTGGTGGTCAAGATGTGTTGGTATCTGTACTGATGGTGCAAAAGCCATGACAGGGAGACCTAGTGGAGTGGTAATACGTGTGCAAGCAGTTGCTCCCGACGCCACTTGGGTACACTGCAGCATCCCCCGAGAGCATCTTGCTTCCAAGGGAATGCCTGACAGCTTGAATTACGTTTTGGACACTACAGTGAAAATGGTTAACTTTAAGGCCCCTGAACTCACATGTATTTTCTGCACTATTCAATGATATGGGCAGTGACCATGCAACGCTTTTACAACATACAGAAGGGCGCTGGTTATCAAGGGGCAAAGTATTGACACGTTATTTTTTAAATTGAGAGACGAGCTTAAAGTTTTCTTTACTGCCCATAATTTTCACTTGTCTGACCTCTTGCATGATGATGAGTTTCTCACACAAATGGCCTATCTGGGTGATGATGTTTCTTTCCTGAATGATCTGAATCTAGGATTACAGGGACTCTTCGCAACTATATTCAATGTGCGGGACAAAATTAAGGATATGATTTAAGAATTTGGAGCTCTTCTCTGTCTGCATTAACAAGGACTCAAGCTTATGGACAATGTCAAATGTGATATAGCGTCTGAGTGAGTTGGGTGCGCAATTACGCAGGTACTTTCCCGAAACTGATGACACAACTGGATTCGTTATCCCTGTCATGCCCTGCCTCCAGTCCACTTACCTATATCTGAACAAGAGAGCCTCATTGAAATTGCAACAAGTGGTTCTGTGAACATTTTATTCAATCAGAAGCCCCTGACATATTTCTGGATCGGGCTGCGCTCAGATTATCCTGCCTGTTAAGACACTGATGCCCTTTGCAACCATGTACTAGGGCTGGGTGATATGTATCGTGTGACGATAGAAGTTTTTCTATCGTTTCATATTATGTGCTATTGTTTATTTCGTTTTTCAAATCACTCTTTACGGCGATATTTTTTGTCATTTGGACGACACTTTGCCTTCTTCCACAGGTGCCATGTGGAAGGAAATTTTCAACACAAACAAACATGGAGGAGAGTGAACGTGGCGGGGAGACACGGAGCTCGTACCTAAAAGGGGCTACTTCGGTCGCATGTTTGGGTATGAAAAGTCTGACATGGACCAGAAAACCGTCTTCTGCACAATATGCCGCAGGCTGGTCCCGACAACAGGCTCAAACACCACTAACCTCTTTTACCACCTATGCAAGAATCATGCGAAAGAGTACGGAGAGAGTCTACGAATGAGACCCATAAAGTACAGTCGAGTGCTCAAAACAAACCCCAGACTGACGTTGCAAGAGGCGTTTGCCCTCGGGACCCCATATGGCAAAGAATCGCGAAGATGGAAGGAGATAACTGCTGCCGTTACAAATTACATCTGCAAAGAAATGGCCTCCGTTTTACACGGTCGAGAAATGGGGGTTTCGTGAGTTGGTGCTAACACTCAACCCAAGGTACCAAATGCAAATTGAAATGTTGACACGTATTAATGCCAAAATAACATGCAAAACTGGCATGCCCCCAAAAATATTAATATTTATTTTGTTTGCTTCTATAGTTGAAGTGTTTTCTATTTACCCCTTTAGATTTTATACATTAATATTTAATATTTTGTTACATGCTTATTTGAAAATTTGCACAAAGGTTCTAAATAAAAGGGGAAATAATAGTGGTCTAGTGGTCTGTGATGCAGTGCTAGCTGAGATTCTGGGTTCGAGCCCAGGCTCTGTCACAGCCGGCCGCGACCGGGAGGCCCATGGGGCGGCGCACAATTGGCCCCGGGTCATTCGGTTTAGGGAGGGTTTAGCCGGCAGGGATATCCTTGTCTCAGTGTGCACTAGCAACTCCTGTGGCGGGCCAGGCGCAGTGGACGCTGATCAGGTGTGCGGTGTTTCCTCCGACACATTGGTGCGGCTGGCTTCCAGGTTAGATGTGCATTGTGTCAAGAAGCAGTGCAGCTTGTGTTTCGGAGGACGCATGGCTCTCGACCTTCGCCTCTCCCTGGTCTGTACGGGAGTTGCAGCGATGAGACAAGACTGTAACTACTAGCAATTGGATACCACGAAATTGTGGAGAAAAAAGTGGGAAATAATCAAATATGAGTACCGTAAGTACCTTCTATTTGTTGAGTATAATTCAAAATGTAATACAAAAAATAGGCCTTTACATGTGGTCATTTTATATAAACTATTTATTCATTGAATTTACAGAATGCACTATATTGATCTGTATCGTTATTGGGATATGAAATGACCTATATCGGGATATGAGATTGTGGCCATATCGCCCAGCCCTACCACTTACCTATGTGAGAGTGGATTCTCGGTCCTCACTAGCATGAAAACTAAATACAGGCACAGACTGTGTGGAAAGGGATTACATTTACATTACATTTAAGTCATTTAGCAGACGCTCTTATCCAGAGCGACTTACAAATTGGTGCATTCACCTTATGACATCCAGTGGAGCAGCCACTTTACAATAGTGCATCTAATTCTTTTAAGGGGGGGGGGGGGTGAGAAGGATTACTTTATCCTATCCTAGGTATTCCTTAAAGAGGTGGGGTTTCAGGTGTCTCCGGAAGGTGGTGATTGACTCCGCTGTCCTGGCGTCGTGAGGGAGTTCGTTCCACCATTGGGGGCCAGAGCAGCGAACAGTTTTGACTGGGCTGAGCGGGAACTGTATTAACTGTACTGGATTAAAGACTGAGACTCTCCAATACAGTTATGTGTATCCTTTCAAGCACACTATTCTCATTAACCTGTGGTGAGTTATTCACAATTTTTGATGAACAAATAAGGTTTTATATGTAAGATGTCTAATTAAAGAGCAAAATGATTGATAATTTTATTATTTGTGCCCTTTTCCTATAAGAGCTCTGTGTCACTTCCCAAGAGCCAGGTTGTGACAAGCTCGCACTCATTCTTATGTTTAAATGTATAGTGTGTGTGACAGGCTTACAATGATTGCAAAAAACAACATTTGAGAGTGCGCTGACCCTGGTGCTAGAGGGGGTACGCAGCTGGTGTTTGAAGGGGTACGGGACTATAAAAAGTTTGAACTACTGCTGTAGATCAATCCATCTCTTATTCTTATCCATATTTATTTTCAACTGCATTGTTGGTTAGGGGCTCGTGTAAGTAACGATTTCACTGTTGTATTCGGCGCATGTGACCTAATAAAATTTGATAACACAATAATTACTATGGCTAGGCTAATTATACAATTAAAAACAGATTAAAACGGGCTCAAGTCAAATAGGCTACGCTTTTATAGTTATCATAGCATGTGGAGACCATGCTAGAATCAAATCCACAGCCCTACTGTCGCCAACAGCACCTGTCTCAGTCAATCCCACAGTCATAGCAACCACTGCCCATAAACACTAGTGAATAAAAAAAAATACAGATTTCCATATCAAGATATTGTTTTTGTGCTAATTTGCTGTGCCTGCACCAGAACTCCAGTATATGTCATAGCTTGTTCTCGATCTTCTTTTTAAATACGGAGCCAATTTGTTTTCCCAACTTTTATTCCCATGGCTGATCAAAACTCATTTTCTCATGGCTCTCTCTTGTCGCTCTGCAGCAGACATGTGGTGAGCAATATGTTTTGTCATACCTTCATACCGACTTTATGCCATACCGGGATATTCCGTAATACCGACACTGAAGATAAGGGGTGCTGTTTTCAAACCTGATGCTCTGTAATCCGAAGGTTATCAATGCTAACAAGTACATGTAAAATGCGAACAATTTATATTATAAATATTTTTTTCTAGAGATTCTGACCTAAACAACTAACTAAAAAATGCCATTCACAGTTTCCTGCACGTACAAATATAATATTAGCCAGCAAGGCTCTTGATCCAGGACGGGATTCTCTGTTGTTACCAAATGAATGCTTGATTTTTGAAAGAAGCTAGATAGCGAATTTACGTTAGCTACTAAATTGGCAAACCAAAGGCACAACTGCAGAGCATTTAGACAGTTCATTTAATAGTTATAAGATATCTAGCTGGCAAACATTTAGTTGTGAATTCCATACTATAATTAGATTGCTTGGCGCATGCTGCCCAACAGTGAGTGACTCAAGGCTCCGGTCTCTGGTCGTAGTGTGCCTGTAAACAAACACCATGTGACACGTGACTATTAAAAGCTTCATGATAATGTGACCGCTGAAATGAGGAACGCAATGTTCTTCATCCCCTAACGTATTGAGCAAGTTGACTGTGGGTATTTACTTAAAGTAGCTATGAACATTGAAATGGATTAAAAATTTAAAAGAAAGAGTTAACGGTATTGATGACATCCCGTGGCTTTTTTACAAATACCCCCTGTATACGTTATACCTCCCAATCTATAGGCAAGTTCCTTCCAAAAGTACTCAGTTTGTATGATCAAACTGAGTCAACCCATCGCCAGTGCTGCTGGTTTAAACCTCTTAGTGCACTCCGTTGTAATAGGTCATAACCCTCTCTAATTCTGATGGCTATTTGACAAACCACCCAGCTTCTTATGCTGGTTGGTGTGGAGTCCGGCCAGGACTGAAAGACATAAGAACAGGTCAAGGGTTATGGATCAAAGTAGTGATTTTGGGGGCGATGCAGTTACATATCGGAGTAGTAGTGATGGGGGGGGGGGGGGGGGTCGATGCAGTTACATATCGGATATAATTTGACGATAATGTCAAACAAATTGACTCCCTTTTCTTTCTTTTTTTTTAAGATGGAAAAACAATATAATATATTGGGCTCCCGAGTGGCGCAGCAGTCTAAGGCACTGCATCTCAGTGCTAGAGGCGTCACTACAGACACCCTGGTTCGAATCCAGGCTGTATCACAAAAGGCCGTGATTGGGCGGCGCACAATTGGCCCAGCGTCGCCCGGGTTTGGCCGGTGTAAATAAGAATTTGTTCTTAACTGACTAGTTAAATAAAGGTTACATTTAAATTTTTTTAAAGTATATTTGTTTTCCGCACTTATTTCCATGACTGATCAAAACTTTTCTCATGGCTCTTTTGTCTCTCTGCAGCAGACCTATGGTGAGCAATATGTTTAGAGCGTCGAATCGCAATAACATCACAATATCGAATCATAATACATTTAGAATCTCAATACATATCGTATGATCACCAAAGTATCGTAATAATATCGTGTCGGGAGGTCCCTGGCAATTCCCAGCCCTAGATAGTCAAACTACAGTGTCCACATCCACTCGTCCTCAACTGACCTGACCCAGCAGAGTCCAAATAGACTGGAATGCAGCTCTAATGCTCATGTTCTTCACTCACGTTCTCATTATGATGCGGAGGGTGGCCATTTTTGATTAGAGGAGGTGGTTGAGAGGAACTGAAGTCTAATCTTAATAATTAGGCCTAGGCTATCCAAACCCTGCCTATTCTCCAGTCAGCCCAGTGGTGTTCTTCCCCATTTTATCTGGTTGAAGGCAAGAAGAGTGTGGGATTAATACTGGGGTATACTGCCTATGGGGCCCAGGTTTTATTAATAGGCTGAAACTGGAATCCGAAGAAGATGCATACTGCTGGCATCCTCTAGTAGTATATAAACCTGGCCCAGTACCCCTCAGTCTCCGGGAGTCGTGTACAAAACGCCTTCAAAACACTGTGTCATATCTCCCTCACTAACTTTAAGCATCAGCCGTCAGAGCAGCTTGCACCTGTACATAGCCCATCTGTAAATAGCCCACCCAACTACTTCATCCCCATACCTCATCCCCATATTGTTGTTAATTTATTTTGCTCCTTTGCACCCCAGTATCTCTACTTGCATGTTCATTTTCTGCTCATCTATCACTCCAGTGTTTAATTGCTGAATTGTTATTATTTCGCCACTACCTTCCTAATCTTACTTAATTTGCACACATTGTGTATATACGCTTTGTTGTTATTGACTGTACGTTTGTTTATTCCATGTGTTACTATGTGTTCTTTGTGTTGCACTGCTTTGCTTTATCTTGGCCAGGTCGCAGTTGTAAATTAGAATTTGTTCTCAACTGGCCTACCTGGTTTAAAAATGTAAATGTGAGAACTTTGGTGCGTTGAGGTACTGGTGTGTGCTGTTTTTGATGTATGTATTAGGATAATTGTGTGTAGCCTGTGCTACAATATGTCCTGAAGATGCCTTTCAAAAATCATCTTTCACACAACTAATTAATCGCTCATTACTGCAGTGACACAGGCCCTTACGATTGAAATAATTATGCATTAGTTCCTTAGATGTGTGTTGATTCGCTTCCTTGTTTTTTGTTTTTGTTTTGTTCAACAGGCAGGTGTGAAGGGGACTTTAGGTCGCCTAGTTGGAATTTTTGAGGTGAGTTTATGACCTTCCTAGGCATGCTTAAGGTGATTTGGGAGTGGAGAGAAATATTGACTTTGTTCTGAATTTTTAAAAGATAGTTAATGTATATCTTACAGAACCGAGAGAGGAAGCACAGAACCTACGTCTACATTCTTATCGTAACGGAGGTCCTGCAAGATTGGGAGGACTCTGTCAACATTGGTGAGTGGCTTTGATTTAAATCTGATTATACTAGATTGTTTGAATTCTGGTTATAGTTGTCTCATGTTTGTCTTACCTTGTGCTTAACTTAAATGGTGTCTGTTCATGTTCCTTTAACAGGGAGAAAAAGGGATTGGTTTAAAATAGACGATGCCATACAAGTGTTGCAGTGTCACAAGCCTGTGCAGGCCACCTACTTCGAGCCTCTCAAGGAAGGTTGCCTGACCAGCAACGGGACGCCCCTGGTGGCCACGATAGGGGGAGAACTCTCGCCCACCTACAACATCAACCAGAGCTCTGTGTCGGGTATCAGATAACTAAAACACAACGCTGACACAATCCCCAGGAGCTCTCACCACCACTCTCTCTCTTACTTCTATTATTTTTTTATCTCAAATACCAACATGGGTTGCCTTGCCAACTCTTTTGTGCCAGAGTTGTGGCGCAGACTTGACAGGTGTTGGCTGAAGATTCTGAAACACTTTGTAAATGTAATTTTTGACCCTTTTTTGTTGTTATTATTGTATTGAACATTGCATGAAGCATCCCTCACTCCCACATTCTACCTTAACGCGCCCTTAGCGTGGTGTTTATTGAATGCAAGAACTACTTTTTACTGTTGTGATGTAAAAGTGTATACTTAGTGCTTAAGCTCAAGGCTTTCAATGGTATTTTATGTCTTTTGGTTATTTTCTGCGAATGAATGTGGCGAAGAGTGTTTTCCCTCTTAAGTATAGGAAATTCGAGCCCGACCGTTGTTTTTTTTGGGTCCGATTCAGATTTCTTTTGGGGGGGGGGGGGGGGGTAAGATGTGCCGATATACAGTTTTACAGCCGGGAAGTGAGTCTCGTTTTTTCACCACACTGAATTCTCATAAATTACCATCCCAAGAGAGCAGTTGTCCAATAACTATGCCTCAAATGTTTTCATACATTGTGATAATGACCCATCATGAGAATGGCGGGAAGTGTTCAGATCAGCATGATATTCCCATTTTTCATCTTATTTATTGAATATCGGTGGAACTTCCGATAGTGGTAAAAGGCCAATATCTGCCGACAATATCGGTGAACAGATATATCGGTCGGGCTCAATAGAAAATGTTCTCTGTATCTGAATGGACAGATTGTGGGTAGTTACTTGTTTTGCATGAGCACTGGTATGTTTTGTCTTACACATTGGGGTGACCTGACACTGATTGTGCAGCAGGGTAGTCTTCTGTGGTAACTGAGGTCTTTGAATTATCTTCATTTAGCTCGATTGTGGTTATTGGTGTTAATATTTTGCAGGTTTCATCAGAAAGACTAGGCCCTTTTCCACATGGATTTATGACCTGATTGTCAAGTGTACATTTTCCCTTAGTCTGGAAGCTAGCCAGCCATTTCAATATTACATTTTGGGCAAAAAATATATACTATAGAAAGGTCTACTCAACTAAAGATGTAGAACAAAGTATCCTATAGAGAATGTATTTCTCCAGTGTCTATATATATTTTAATGTTCCCCTAGTCTGTTGATAGTGGTTCACTAGACACTGAAACAGTTGGCAGATCCCCTACCGACCGAAATGTATCCGTTTTTATCATTTGGAATTGCATGATGTGAACGACTGCAGGCCTCCTCCATTTATTTTCCAGAGGGTGAAAGGACTACTGACTGCAGTGCCATCCATGGACTGACTTACCTTCACCCAACACACAACTCTTAATCACATTTTCAGATTCTCCCGACTCACCTCAGTTTATAGCAGATGTTTACATTGTTCATAGCATTTATTTATCACACCAGACAGCTAGATGGGTATTTTAGATGACTTTTCAGTAAGGTATTTTTTAGTATAGAATCTGCGTCCCCGAACAAACACATGATACCTACCTGCTTGGCATTCAAAGTCATGGAATCTAAAATGCTGTCTTGGCAAGATGCAGAACAAACAAGCCTTGTACAGTTGGATACCTTGTTTTTAACATGTAAAAATGCTTTTGGATAGTTTTTTTGCTCTCTCTTAAACGTCTGGCAAAAGTCTCTCTAGCCAACCTGCGATACTTGCCTTGGATGTGGCATGGAGCAGCTGGCTTAATACTGTGAAACTGGAGGCGCTGTAGATGGCATGTAAGCTGTTGTATTGTAAATTGTTTATTTCTGTATAGAACAAAGGTGAGTGTACAAATGACAAAAACAGTTTCTCTGATGCAGTTGTGAGTGCTATATGTTGCTCAAAACATGGCTGTAGAGTTGACTCGATCCCCAAACAGGCGGTGATGTTGGATTTGTTGATGTGTTGCTTTGATACACAAGGGCTGGGGTTGAAAATAACTCAAATGATATAAGCAGCTGAGATGCCGCCTCAGATGTTCTATGAAGACCATGTGCAACTGAGGCCGAGGTAATAAAGTGAAGTTAATCACAGTTGAACGGTTAACATACAAAGGACTCAATCACATCCGCTTTAGCCGACATCTTCATAGCGGTTCTTTTGGTGGTGTGGAACTGCATTTAGAGCTGTCAAATCCACTGGCAGCTCCTGGCATTTTACCTAAAGCGGACACTGCCATTGGCTGCACAGAGTCACATTAAGAGAAACCCCATGTAGCCTTGTTTACAAGTTGGAACACTGGAATGTGAGAGATAATTTACACCTCGATTAGGCTGATAGAAATACTTATTTTGTTTTCTGATTTTCAACTTGAGCATTATTTCTAAATAGTGTAGGCTCTTGTTCTAAGCTTCTAACGCAAGTTTGACGGGTGTGGCATTGTGGCTGATCAAGAGCAGCTGCACACTGATTTAACGGCTCCAACGCAGTTGCACCTATGCAGGTGTCGGCTATTGCCGGGTAACTCTTAATCTAATTTAGGCCGAAATGTAGATTCTCCGCTGAGCACTGTTCCAAACCACTAGTCTACCATACAGCACTGCGCTGTTACGACATTATCCTAGTCTCTGACAACCAACGCTTATACTTACATGCCACTACATCTCCCTCGGCATCTCTTTTGCCCCATAATTGTTTCAGTAGCTCATCATTCGCTCTCCAAACGGAGCGTTATGTTCTCCCCAATCCCAGACTCAATGTAGGCCTGTTCTCAAATTGGCAATGGATATGAAATATCTTTCAGGGTGTAACTAAATTGAGTGGATGACATATCAATAGGAATGCTACAAGAATCCCTCTCACAAAGGCCTGGGACTTTGAACCCAGATGTATTGGTTTTTAAACGAGCTGCATCGAAATGTGTGGAGGGGGCAAAGTCTTGGAACTGTCTAGTGAAGACCGGATCCTTTCCAATATCACCTGTCAAACCCACAGAGCAGAATACATTTAGGCCAAAGTCCACCATTTAGCTTAGAGCTGTAAAATGTGTGACTGAAAGGGGTTCTACTAAAAATCAGTACGAGGGCAGGCAAGCGCTGTAAAAAAAGAATGGATATTCGTGTAACAGCCAATGAATGACTACTTATTCTTTAACCGTTGTCAATTTTAATGTGTTCCTGACGAGGTGTTGTACATGCATACTAGTTAAAGCAGGACGTCTTATAGCTAGAGGCTCTCCGATACACTTTAGTCAAGTGTGTTTTTCCCTTTCCATATCACAATTAACTTATTTTAATGCAATGGGCAATGAAAGTCGAAGTGGACAGGGATTTATACATGCATTTCTCTTCCTAAGGGATGACTTTTACACGGCACTGTTGTCAAAGCATGAAAAGCATAGTGGAAGCCTGGATGAATGAAAGTAGGAAGGATGCATTTCTAAAAGGCTCAAAAGCAACCTCTGCCCCAATAGGCCATGGTCCTTCAACACAAGAGATATTGGAAATCACATGGCCACTGGGAAACGATTAACACCAGCTAGTGGCCAGGCAGTACTTTGCAACAACCCACGTGAAAATGTTTTGCCTCAATGTTCAGTTGAGAATTCTGCAGTGTTCATGACGTAGCATTTCATTGGGATAGTGGTTAACAGCGATCCTTTTTCAATTGGACCGTACAGGTGATACTCCAGCTATGTACAAATTGATTAGGCAAAAATTGTAATCCGATGTGATTCAGTGTAAAAAGCTATTTGGACTGCCTAATATGTTTCCATTTCCCTCAACATGACCTCAGCCTTTTAGTTTCCCTACATATTTGTAGTAAAGGTGTACTTCTCTGGAATTTGATTTCTCATCATTTGGGACTGTGGAATAAATCAGTGGACTGAAGATTGTAATATAAAGATGTGCCAACAAATAAAAACACCAGTATTTCAGATCTGGATTCAATTTGGTGTCATGAACCTTCATGTCTAGCTGCTTATTCTGCTTTTAATACTTGTTGATTAACAGCTGACTGAAAGACTGCACTTTGAATAACCTTAGCTAGTATAATTACTGTAGTGTGTGAATTAAGGGTCCTCATTCCTCACAAACCGTGTAAATGTATATTGTGGAAAAATACTACATGAATCCAGAATGCCAGTATCTAAAGCACTGACAAAGAAAAAGGACAGAGATGCATTTTGTGTGTTTATTGTAAAGAAATGGATAGAAATTTACTCCTGAGGAGGCTGCTGTCCTCTGCCACGTCCAAATCCACCCCTCTGAAAGCAAGAGAGAAGGGTAAGCTTCCACATCAAAGGACAACAGTTGGTAAGGAAAACAAATCATACTGTTATGTTTCCAATTAATGTCCTGAATTTGTCTACCCGAATAACTTTACTCAATGTGTTAGACCACTGCTTCTGGCTACACAAGGTATGCAAGTCGCTCTGGATAAGAGCGTCTGCTAAATGACTTAAATGTAAATGTATGCAGTTTTTCAAACCAGCTGATCAATTACAATTGCTCATGGTAATGTCATAGCCGAGTCTCAATTTAAATGCCAACAAAACAAGAACATTTCCTATTCTAGTAACAGATGTATAAAACCTTTCAACGGTCGGCTATCCAATAAACTTAATCGTTTTTTTTTTGATAATTTGATATTTAGACTTGTCAGTGTAACCAGCATACTGAGTGGCTCCATATGAACAGATGAGAACACCTGGGGTGTAATCATTAGTCCAAACAGTTAAAACAAGAGTTTCTACTAGACAAAATCAGGTAGGCCCTGTTTTGTTTGCTTCCATTTAGGAAACGTTTTGGAACAGAATCGGCGTAATGAATACGCCCTTGCTTCGGACTACAATACCATAAGGCAATACAGTACTTACGAATTGGAACTCTGTAGCTGAACCAGCACCTGCCTCTGCTTTCTTGTCTCCACCAGCTGTAAAGAAAGAAACCGCTTGTAGGCCAAACATTCTTTCTCCAATAATGTTTTAAGTTATGGGTCATTTTCAATAAAACGTCACAAGTTCGATTTGGCTGCTGGGGGGCAAGGATACCTCATATCCACTAAAACTATTGACAACTACATGCGGTTTAAGGGATTGTTAAATAAATGTTAACTTTTTGATTTGAATATCACCTATTGAAGATAGTCAGGACTAAACATTTCTGATTATTCCATGCAAAACAATTGTGCAGTTAGCTCTATCATCAGAGTTACGCAGCAAGTAAATGCATGCTTTTCATGATCAGTAAATGTGAATGACCATGTCATTTCTGATAGGTTGTAAGCCAAACATTTTCACCCATTCAACATCAACCTTCACACTAGTTACACAAAGGCTGAGACAAGTCATTACTGATCACAAATGTGATCAACTACTGGAAACCAAGGCAGGGTTACCATCAGTGTATTTTAAGCTACAAAGCACACTAGTCAGCAGATGAGATGGCCAGTTGGCTGAAAGCTAACTTTTGGATGAGCAGGATCCTGTAACACTATACATACGTGGTGCAGCAGATCTCCTGTAATTGTCTCGGTCACCCCCATCACGGTTGAAGCGGGCTGGCCTCTCTCCCCGCTCTCCCTCCATACCTGGAAAAGAAACGACAACGCTCAGCTGAGTGGAAGGTTAAAGACACTCAAAAAACACAGGAAGGATCATCACGCCGAGGTCCAATCAGCACCTAGGGCTTTAAAGCACTAAATTCAATAGTCCTCACTGTCCAGTCCTTGAGGACCAGTGTATGCAGACCTGTTCAAGCCCAGCTCGAACCCACATGATTTAACTAAATCGGCCCAAATTTAAAAACACTGCGATTAGTTGAATCAGTTGTTAGTACTGAGCTGGTACTAAAGCCAGCACACTACACTGCAAACCCCAGGATTGGAACACTCCAGCCCAGGTTATTGAAGTAGGGGCCTTACTAGGAATAGTAACACCAGATTCACATTACTGTGCTGGCCTGGAAACTTTCTTTTCAGCACAGTTCCAGCAACTACAAGGGACGTGTAGTACAGTACATAGCTCAGCAGTGTGAAAATGGTAGGCATACAAGTGGACGTACCCTTGGGCCTGGGCCTTGCGGTTTCAGGACGCATCTGGCGGCGCAGAGTGGCAGGAACAATCTCAGGTGGAAGGTGCAGGAAGTCTCTCAGGTACTGGATACCTTCATTGGTGAGGTACCAGTAAAAATGGCGCCAGGCAAATTGCTCCTTAACATACCCAAGTGACTTCAAGGACTGAAAGACAAACATGCAAAACATGCATTTTCTAGCCAGAGATACAATAAAGTCACAAAAATCTCAGACAAGGCATGCTAGGAAACGTCTTTATGTAGACCAACTGAGTACAAGTCTGCAAATCCACATCAGATATGCATCATATAATATCTCTTCACTGTCACCCTTGTAGTCCACTCACAAAATTCCCCTTCAGGTCTTCACATCAACAAATCTGACTTCAGATACAACGCAGTCCTTAACTGGTTACCAAACACACTTGGAATGTTGCCTAATAGTGCAACCAGACACACAGTTTATACATGTGGACATCATGCTACTTGACACAAGAACTGCACCCCAGTCTCAAATGATAAACCGATGATAACTCAAAGTAGAAGCAATAGTTTCTCTCACCAGCATTGCTTTCATCACATGAAGATTGGGCACGTTCTTGTCAGCAAGCTCGGGGTGCTTAGGCAGATGCACATCTTTCTTTGCCACCATGACGCCCTCTTTGAAGAGGAGCTCATAGATCGCAATACGGTTCTTCTTGGGCATCAGCATCTGTTCACACAAACGACAATGAGACAAGCGTTCGCGTGCAAGCAATATAACAGGGATGTCCATCGACCCACAATTACTGGCTGGCTTACATTCGCCTACAAGGTGGTCACGGTTTGACCAAGATTGGGAGCCCTATGTCATCTCCCCCAGTCGGTAGCTAACCAGCTTCGCCGGGCAACTATGGTATGGGCTCATTTTCCAGATGCGGTGGGTAACAGAGACCTTTAATTAATTCATATATATATTTTAAACAAGGATAATACAGAGTCTAATGATAACGCCACACTTAAACGTGTATCTGTTGCATCCGGCAAAGTGGTAGCTAGCTTGGGGGCGTCAGAAAAGTTAGCCTAATGGTCGAGCTGTGGGCGAGTAACCGAAAGGTTGGTGGATCGAATCCCCGAGCCGAAAATGTAAACATCTGTCGTCCTGAACGAGGCAGTTAACCCGATAAGCAGTCATTGTAGATAAGGATTTGTTCTTAACTGACTTGCCTAGTTTTAAAAAATATTTTTAAAAGCTATCTAGCGTCGACCAAAATGCAGTCATGCCCGGGTAGTTACCTCGACTAGCTTGTGTATATCAGCCTACCTCTCGAGTAATACAATTATTTTTTGGGAAATGTGTGGATGTTTATAACAACGAGATACACATCTATGTAAACTGAGCGTAACAGCTTCCTACAATGTAAGATGTTGGAGATTTATTACGATATTTTTTTCCGGAATTTACTTACCTTACAACTTGCTAGGGGACCGGAGCCGGAAAGAAAGACAGAACTTGTTCAATAACGTTTATGCGCAGGCGTTGGACCTAGCAGCTTTAACGCCATCTACTGAGCTGGCGGGAAAACTGTAGTAAAATAAATTGAATTACCAGTATTGTTAAATTATTATCATTCTAATTTTTGCTATATACTATTATTACCATATGGGTAAAATAGCCATGCGCCTTTGTTAATAACATAGTCTAATTTATGAACACATCTCTGCAGCACACTGTCTGAGTTTACACCACTTCAATCTGAACCTGTTCCAATCATCCTCGCAAGGTTTTTTCATTTTTTTCTTGATTTAATCTTTATTTAACTAGGCAAGTTAAGAACAAATTCTTATTTACAATGACAGCCTACCCAAAGGCAAAGGGCCTCACAAAGGCAAAAGACACCACAACACTACATAAAGACATAAGACAACAACATAGCAAGGCAGCAACACATGACAACACAGCATGGTGGCAACACAACATGGCAGCAGTTCAACATGGTAGCAGCACAAAACAGAGTAAACACGTTATTGGGCACAGACAACAGCACAAAGGGCATGAAGGTAGAGACAACTGTCAGTAAGAGTGTCCATAGTTGAGTCTTTGAATGAAGAGATTGAGATAAAACTGTCCAGTTTGAGTGTTTGTTGTTGCAGCTCGTTCCAGTCGCTAGCTGCAGCGAACTGAAAAGAGGAGAGACCAAGGGATGTGTGTGCTTTGGGGACCTTTAACAGAATGTGACTGGCAGAACGGGTGTTGTACGTGGAGGATGAGGGCTGCAATAGATATCTCAGATAGGGGGGAGAACATCCAGAGCCGGCTCCAGGCATAAGCAGTCGCTTAGGGCCCCAGTCCGCTAGGGTATTTATAAAAACGTTTGGGGTGTCAAGAAGGTATACGTTCGAAACTTCATTGTGTATCAGCTATTTTTCTGTTATGTCAGTCAATGACGGTCACTCAATTAGCCATGTCAGCTAACAATTTTTCAGATTGGTAAATTAGGCTAGCCAGCTTTCTAAACTTGTAGTAATCGTGTCCGAAAACCAACCCTGGCCCCCATTGATTTTGTTAGTCAATCTCACTCAGATATAATTAACATGGCATAAATCATGGAAAAATGTGTAGAATTCAGGGGAGGGGGGGCGCAAACCAAATCTTGCTTAGGGCCCCAAAAGGCTAGAGCCGGCCCTGGGACCATCCCCCATCTGTCGCCTCTTTGCCCCTCGCACTTCAAGTGCAACACACAAGGCAAGCCTTTGCTGTCAGTTGACTGAGCAGGGTCTATCGACCATTCTAGCTATTATAACGGAAACATTTGTATATTTAGGCCAACAGGGGAGTCGGACACATCGCATTACGTTCTCTGGTATGTCATGCATTTATATGCGCATTCGCAATTTGTTGTTTGGTTGAGTAGAAACTAGAAAGAGCAAGAAGAATAGGCTAAGAACAGTATCGTTTGACTGGTAGGCTACGCAACCCATTTCATACTGTTGCTACCCGCGGCAGCGATACTTTTCCAACCTGCAGTTTTTTAAATTTTTATTCTTTAGTAACCAAAATTGTCCAACATATAGCTGTTAAATCCTTTTGACTGTCAAATAACGCCATTATACCGCACCTATAGCATGCTTCGCATAATAACTATGTATATGATTAATTTGTTTTCATTCATTTTGAATGAGGATAATAGGATGGTTTGGGGTTGAACATCCCCTGCCTGTAATTCTCACAGAAACCACTTTATTTCGTGCAACAACAAAAACAATCGACCCTTTCCCTGGCTACCACTTCTCTTGCGCAACTAAAAATGTAAGCAGTCTCATCTCAACTGTTTAAGTCACTCCAACAAAACAATGTTCAGGTACATTGCTCGAATATTTTGTCATTTAGAAAAATATTTAAGCCTATATTTAATCAAATATAGTTAGATCTATAACTTGTTTATATATATACCAGTAAGGGAGCCTAAAGAAAAATAATCCATTTGGCTAGAGTGATTGCCATCAGTTTTTATAAAATAATAATATTTAAAGTTAGTATGTTTGGGGCAAAATGCCCCCAGGACAATCCAATACAAGTCAATAGTACCCATATTAGCATTTTCAAATCATGTCCAAATCATCTACAGTATCTATAACTAACTTCAGTGAACAAATCATCTATAAGTAAACTTCATTGAAATCAATTTTGAGATACTTTAGGATGATTTCGATAGGAAGCGTGAAAATTAATAGGGACCTTACATCATTGGGCTTTGATATTTGATTTATTTAATTGCAGTAACATACCTAGACTTGAGCTTTTAAGAGTCAATTACAAAAAAAAGGGAAAAAATGAAACATATATAGATTTTAACACACTAAACTTCAGGGATAATTTTGTCCCGATGGTGGGGCAAAACACCCCCTATCTAAATTTTCGATTTTTATTAAATAACAAAAAAACTATTAATTCTGCCCACTTATTTCTCTTCAAAATGTGTTTGCCTAAGGATAGCCAGTATGCAGATATTTAATATTTTTACCAAACTTTTTTGTTCTCAGAAAATAGAAATGTTCCTTAAGCGGGCATTTTCCCCCAACATACCCTAAACAACCTCTCAGATAAATGATCTATACATCTAGTACAATATTCATATCAATGCCATCCACCATCCAGGCTTTTAAACACAATCTATTAGAGGAGCATGTCTTTCCTTGAGTAAGCTTGAGAGATATGGGATAATCACCAATAGGAGCAGAATTGGTTGAACCAACTAAGCTAGTGGGCCCTAGCAGTGGTTCAGATGAAGACCTTTCTTCAGGTCCTGACTCCTGATGGTTCTAGACTGTATTTACACAGGCAGCCCAGTTCTGATCTTTTTCCACCAAATGGTCTTTTGACCAATCAGATCAGCTATTTTACCAATAATTGTGCAAAATATCCGAATTGGGCTGCATGTGTGAACGCAGAATGTCCTAATGTGAGTCAGGTCTGCTCAGGTTCTGTGATGGAGGGTCAGCTGAGAGGATGCTGTAACCAGTACAGTGAGACATGGTATCTGGTTACAAAAGCTAAAGGGTAGCTACTACCGCATAATAACATTAAATATATTGTATATGTTTGATGCAGCCTCTCAGACAGCTGAGTGTTTGTGGTCATGGACGCATTTAATTTGGGGGACTTGGCCCAAAGAAATAATTATGTGGAGTTTTTCAGTGAAGTTGTCTGACCTTCTGCAGAGAGAGAGAGAGAGAGAGAGAGAGAGAGAGAGAGAGAGCTGTTCAACAGGGCACTGTCCAGGGTCCTGAACTCTCAGCTCACCGCCACTATCACCATGCTGAATGACACTGGCCCGACTGAACCTCAGAGCACGTTGTCTGTCCTGGCGAAGCTCCATTTCAAGCCGAAATCGTTCATTAAAGAAAAGCACTAGGGAGTATAGGCCTAGCAATGTGCAGGTCCATTTTGTTTCAGCCGAACCCACACCTGGAACATTTATTTGGATCTCCACATAGGTTGGCCTTGGCGATACTCCATGCTCTCACTCGTTACCTCCAGATCAAGAAATGTGTCTTCAGCACTGAGAGTAGTTGTTTGGCCAGCAGAAAAACTCATTATAAGTTTTATTTTAACCTCTATTTAACTAGGCAAGTCAGTTAAGAACAAATTCTTATTTTCAATGACGGCCCAGGAACAGTGGGTTAACTGCCTGTTCAGTGGCAGAACAACAGATTTGTACCTTGTCAGCTCTTTCAACCTTCCGGTTACTAGTCCAACGCTCTAACCACTAGGCTAACCTGCCACCCCTCATTCTCTCGCCATGCTCTGTGTTTGCGTTCTGAGCATAAATGAGCTGCATGAAAGCCATCTGCTGTTTGAGATGAATAAACCAACACATTTATCTATGTTTTTATCAAAGTCTGTTATGATGCCTGCCGCAATGGGTCCACCTAAGGCTTTTACTCTGAAGATGAAACTAGAAGAGCAGAGGGTCATACAGAGTACTGTGTGTATGTGTGTGTGTACTTGCCTACATGCATGCATGCTTCAGTGTGTTTGCATGTGTGTCTGTGCGTGTGCATGCGTCTATGTGTTCGCGTCACACATGTGTCTGTGCGTGTGTGTGTGTGCCCCTGTCTGTGTTAGTGTGTAATTGGATTAATTAATGTGATGAATATGAATGGGGCCCAGGACACACGTCTGATTTATACACCCCAATTCAGCTGACTCCGCTGAAGGAGGAATGACAGATGTGGCACCATTTCTAATGTAATTAATTAGCCCAGATCATAAGTAGTTTTTCTTCTGCAAATGAATGTGAATCTGCCACTGTAGGACTGTAGGCTATTCCCCATGGATACATCCATTCACTGTTTGCCTCAGTCATTTGTACATACAAGCCTCCTTGTCACATCTGCTTTCCACAATCTTAATCCTACACTAAATGACACTGCATTTCATTTAGCCAAATCACTGGTTTTACCCATTCCCAGCTTGTGTAGCCTGAAGATGCGTTATTTGGAATAGTAAGGTAGTAGTAGTAGTAGTAGCAGCAGTCTGTCATTTTGTTTTATTATGACATCCACAATCCTACTCCTGATGTAATAACTGTCTCTTTCTTGTGTGCTTCTTTAGGGGTGGGGATTTTAAGGAACACAATCCAAACCTGCATGGGGATATATGGAAACCTGATTGGCCCAGTTGAGAAGGTAAGGGTTTTCACTGATTTCTGATTAGGCTCACATTTCAACATACAAGCAGAAACTCCCTGTTTTCTACTTGTTGAGTGTGCTCCCTATATATAGATGCAGACTTTGTACCTTTAAAATGTCATTCACTGATCTAACACAATTGGATAGGGGCAAAGGAAGGGGAGGAGCGTATCATATCATTAGTATCTGGTTGAGAGGTGGCGAGGGTGGCAGGGAAGGGGCTCTCCACAGGCCCAGACCAGGCAGGCCCAGGCACCCAGCCCAACCACCATGCTGGGCGGTAATTGAGCAGTTTGCCTGGAGAGCCTATGAGAGACGAGCAGATGGTGAATTCCTCTACAGCGTATGACTTGGCAGAAATGCATACTGTACGTGTCCCAACTTCAGCTTTAAATGGCTTGGTTGGTTGGAAACACATTTGGAAATCCTCTGTTTTGTTCTTAATTTTGCTTGATGGATTAAGGCAATCAATTCTTCCATTATGAGTCTCAGTCATGAGTCATCACCTTTCCGACAGTGAACACACATGCATCTCATACATGTAACCACTGCTCCTATACAGAATAGCTTGCTAGGAGAAGGACTTGGCTCTGTCTATCCATCCACCTGTACTGTCTGTGACCTAGGCTGTGTCCCAAATGGAACGCTATTCCCTATATAGTGCACTACTTTTGACATGAGCCCTATGGATATAGGGTGCCTTTTGGGATTCAGACGTAATGAAAACCCATGTGGGTGTTGACTGCAGGTTTTAACTGTTCATCTATAGTCCAGATTTACAGTGTCCACTCAATGGAGAGCTGTAAAGCTATGGGAGAGGGCAGCAAGGGCCGGTGGAGGGAGGAAATGGCTTTATGTTGTCAAAGCGTTGGGTGCAGAACTTGTTTGATTGTTCCAAGGCACCATTTAATCCTCTGACCCCATGTTAGCACGTCTAGCTGGCAGACATACCCTATAGTCCAGGGGTTGGCAACAGGTGGCCCGCGGTCCAAAACCAGCCCACCAGTGATATTTTTTGGCCCCCAAAGTTTTTAGTATAACTTTTTTATTTTATTTTATAAATTTAAAAATTAAAAAAATCACCAGGAAATCAGCTAAAAATGAGTTTAATTTAGGAAATCTGTTGTCAATTATTCCCATGAATACAAACACGGACATGTGTAATCGTCTCAATGTAATCAAGGTATGACACAATGTTTAATGCTTTTTGGGCTTATTTGTGGTCAATTTGTAATGTACAAATTATTATTAATATGTTTCGGCCACCATCTGACCATCCGCTCAGACAAAAATCAGCCGTGACTGAATCTAGTTGATGATCCCTGCTCTAGTGTCACTGTGAGGGTTAGACAATTTCACAAGGTCCATTCTCAGTGTTAATGTGCTCTAATCTCTGTCTTAATTATGCTTTGACTCTAGCATCTCGGATATTGTAGATGGTCTTTGCTTACCTGCATCCTTGAATAGTTTTTCCTCTCACTACGAGGACACGAGAGCTCATTCATGAAAACACCATCAGAGAACCTCTCTGTTGTGTAGCTAATCACAGCAGTGAGCAGCTGCAGTGTGTATTTGAGTGTCTCATTTCGCCTTCTTGGCATTGTAAGTTCAGAAACGATTGGTGCCTCTCTGCAGAGCTCTCTTTAGCGTTCCTGAGTGTTATTGTGGCTCTCCGGTGGCTGAGCCCTGGGCTTGAGTGAATGTCCTGCCCCGGTTATAAACTACTGGGCCAGGGAAGCATTATTGATCAAAAGCTAACTGGAATGGAGACTTTTAGGAGGACGGGAATCCTCTGTGGTTACTCTAGGCTATTGATTGGATGTGTAGCCTAACCTTGCAGAGGCTGTATAATTGGTTTCACCAAGGTGTATATAGCTAAACGCTTGGCATTTAGATGTTAGCTATTTTGGAGAACAATGTTATTAGTGCAGTCAAATGTTGTCAGTAGCCTATGCCTCATTTTATATAAATAAATTAAGTGTTCTTGTGGTCAATTAAGACTGTTAGGACTGTTTAGAACAAAAAATTGCATTATTATATCCACCATGATGTTATTATATCCACCATGGTGTTATTATATCCACCATGGTGTTATTATATCCACCATGATGTTATTATATCCACCATGGTGTTATTATATCCACCATGGTGTTACTATATCCACCATGGCGTTATTATATCCACCATGGTGTTATTATATCCACCATGGTGGTACTATATCCACCATGGTGTTATTATATCCACCATGGCGTTATTAAATCCACCATGGCATTATTATATCCACCATGGCATCATTATATCCACCATGGTGTTACTATATCCACCATGGCGTTATTATATCCACCATGGTGTTATTATATCCACCATGGTGGTACTATATCCACCATGGTGTTATTATATCCACCATGGAGTTATTATGTCCACCATGGAGTTATTATGTCCACCGTGGCATTATTATATCCACCATGGCGGTATTATATCCACCATGGAGTTATGATGTCCACCCTGGTTGTTCTTTCCACCATTGTTGTTCTTTCCACCATGGCGTTATTATGTCCACCATGGCGCTATTATGTCCACCATGACATTATTATGTCCACCATGTTGTTATTATGTCCACAATGCCATTATTATGTCCACCGTGGAATTATTATATCCACCATGGCATTACTATATCCACAGTGGAGTTATGATGTCCACCATGGTTGTTCTTTCCACCATGGCGTTATTATATCCACCATGGCATTATTATATCCACCAAGGCATTATTATATCCACCAAGGCATTATTATATCCACCATGGCATTATTATATCCACCAAGGCATTATTATATCCACCAAGGCGGTATTATTTCCACCATGGCGTTATTATTTCCACCATGGCATTATTATATCCACCATGGCGTTATTATATCCACCAAGGTGGTATTATTTCCACCATGGCGTTATTATATCCACCATGGCGTTATTATATCCACTATGGCGTTATTATATCCACCATGGCATTATTATGTCCACTATGGCGTTATTATATCTACCATGGCATTATTATGTCCACCGTGGCATTATTATATCCACCATGGCATTATTATATCCACTATGGCGTTATTATATCCACCATGGTGTTATTATATCTACCATGGAGTTATGATGTCCACCCTGGAGTTATTATATCCACCATGGAGTTATGATGTCCACCATGGAGTTATTATGGCCACCATGGAGTTATTATATCCACCATGGCGTTACTATATCCACCATGGCGTTATTATATCCACCAAGGCATTGTTATGTCCACTATGGCTTTATTATATCGACCATGGCATTATTATGTCCACCATGGTGTTATTATATCTACCATGGCATTATTATATCCACTATGGTGTTATTATATCGACCATGGCATTATTATATCCACTATGGGGTTATTATATCTACCATGGCGTTATTATGTCCACCAAGGCGTTATTATGCCCACCATGGCGTTATTATGCCCACCATGGCGTTATGATGTCCACAATGGCATTATTATATCCACCAAGGCATTATTATGTCCACCATGCATTATTATATCCACCATGGCGTTATTATATCCACCATGGCGTTATTATATCTACCATGGAGTTATGATGTCCACCCTGAAGTTATTATATCCACCATGGAGTTATGATGTCCACCATGGAGTTATTATGGCCACCATGGAGTTATTATATCCACCATGGCGTTATTATATCCACTATGGCGTTATTATATCCACCATGGCATTGTTATGTCCACTATGGCGTTATTATATCTACCATGGCATTATCATGTCCACCATGGCATTATTATATCCACCATGGCGTTATTATATCCACGATGGCGTTATTATGCCCACCATGGCATTATTATATCCACCATGGCGTTATTATATCCACCATGGCGTTATTATATCGACTATGGCGTTATTATATCTACCATGGCGTTATTATGTCCACCAAGACGTTATTATGCCCACCATGGCGTTATTATGCCCACCATGGCGTTATGATGTCCACCATGGAGTTATTATGTCCACCATGGCATTATTATATCCACAATGGCGTTATTATTTCCACCATGGCGTTATTATATCCACCAAGGCATTATTATGTCCACCATGGCATTATTATATCCACCATGGAGTTATTATATCCACCATGGCGTTATTATATCCACAATGGCGTTATTATATCCACCAAGGCATTATTATATCCACCAAGGCAATATTTTGTCCACCATTGCATTTTTATATCCACCATGGCGTTATTATATCCACTATGGCGTTATTATATCCACTATGGCATTATTATTTCCACCATGGCATTATTATGTCCACCATGGCATTATTATATCCACCAAGGCATTATTATGTCCACCATGGCATTATTATATCCACTATGGCGTTATTATATCTACCATGGCATTATTATTTCCACCATGGCGTTATTATATCCACCAAGGCATTATTATGTCCACCATGGCATTATTATATCCACTATGGCGTTATTATATCCACTATGGCGTTATTATGTCCACCAAGGCGTTATTATGCCCACCATGGCGTTATGATGTCCACCATGGTGTTATTATGTCCACCATGGAGTTATTATATCCACCATGGCGTTATTATATCCACTCTGGCATTATTATATCCACCATGCGTTATTATATCCACCATGGCGTTATTATATCCACCATGGCGTTATTATATCTACCATGGAGTTATGATGTCCACCCTGAAGTTATTATATCCACCATGGAGTTATGATGTCCACCATGGAGTTATTATGGCCACCATGGAGTTATTATATCCACCATGGCGTTATTATATCCACCATGGCGTTATTATATCCACCATGGCGTTATTATATCCACCATGGCGTTATTATATCCACCATGGCGTTATTATATCCACCATGGCGTTATTATATCTACCATGGCGTTATTATATCCACCATGGCGTTATTACATCCACCATGGCGTTATTATATCCACCATGGCGTTATTATATCCACCATGGTGTTATTATATCTACCATGGAGTTATGATGTCCACCCTGGAGTTATTATATCCACCATGGAGTTATGATGTCCACCATGGAGTTATTATGGCCACCATGGAGTTATTATATCCACCATGGCGTTACTATATCCACCATGGCTGTAACGGCTTTCTAATGGTGAAGGAGAGTCGGACCAAACTGCAGCGTGTCTATTGTGATTCATCTTTAATAAACAAACGTAACACACAACAAAACACTAACACTACAAAACGAAAACCGAAAACAGCCTATACAAGTGTCTACTAACCTCTAACCAGGACATCAAGACTGGCTGACAAGCGGACAAGACTGGCTGACTGGCTGACAAGCGGATCTGGCAGATCCTGGCTGACTGGCGGATCCTGGCTGACTAGCGGTTCTGGCAGATCCTGGCCGACTGGCGGATCCTGGCTGACTAGCGGATCTGGCAGATCCTGGCTGACTGGCGGATCCTGGCTGACTAGCGGATCTGGCAGATCCTGGCTGACTGGCACTTCTGGCGGATCCTGGCAGACTGGCGGATCCTGGCAGACTGGCGGATCCTGGCACACTGGCGGATCCTGGCTGAATGGCGGATCTAACTGATCCTGGCAGACTGGCGGCACTGGTGGCGCTGGGCAGACTGGCGGCGCTGGGCAGACTGGTAGCTCAGGCGGCGCTGGGCAGACTGGCGGCACTGGCGGCGCTGGGCAGACGGGTGGCTCAGACGACGCTGGGCAGACTGGCGGCGCTGGGCAGACTGGCGGCGCTGGGCAGACTGGGAGCACTGGCGGCGCTGGGCAGACTGGCGATGCTGGGCAGACTGGCGGTGCTAGGCAGACTGGTAGCTCAGGCGGCGCTGGGCAGACTGGCGGCACTGGCGGCGCTGGGCAGACTGGCGGCGCTGGGCAGACTGGTAGCTCAGGCGGCGCTGGGCAGACTGGCGGCACTGGCGGCGCTGGGCAGACGGGTGGCTCAGACGGCGCTGGGCAGACGGGTAGCTCAGACGGCGCTGGGCAGACGGGTAGCTCAGACGGCGCTGGGCAGACGGGTAGCTCAGACGGCGCTGGGCAGACTAACAGCTCTGGATGCTTCATGCAGGCTGACAGCTCTGGCTGCGCTGAACAGAGGAGTACTGGTGCCTCTGGAATGAGGGGCTCTGGCGCCTCTGGCATGAGGGGCGGTAGCTCTGACAGCGCCGGACAGGCGGGAGGCTCCGGCAACGGCGCCGGACAGGCGGGAGGCTCCGGCAGCTGCGCCGGACAGGCGGGAGGCTCCGGCAGCGGCGCCGGACAGGCGGGACGCTCCGACAGCGGCGCCGGACAGGCGGGACGCTCCGGCAGCGGCGCCGGACAGGCGGGACGCTCCGGCAGCGACGCCGGACAGGCGGGAGGCTCCGGCAGCGGCGCCGGACAGGCGAGAAGCTCCGGCAGCGCTGGACAGGCGGGACACACTGTAGGCCTGATGCGTGGTGCTGGCACTGGTGGTAATGAACCGAGGACACGCACAGGAAGCCTGGTGCGGGGAGCTGCTACCGGAGGGCTGGGGTGTGGAGGTGGTACTGGATAGACCGGACCGTGCAGGCGCACTGGAGCTCTTGAGCACCGAGCCTGCCCAACCTTACCTGGCTCGATGCCCACTCTAGCCCGGCCGATACGAGGAGCTGGAATATACCGCACCGGGCTATGCACCCGCACTGGGGACACCGTGCGCACCACTGCATAACAAGGTGCCTGCCCGGTCTCTCTAGCCCCCCGGTAACCACAGGAAGTTAGCGTAGGTCTCCTACCTAGCGTAGCCATACTCCCTGTGAGCCTCCCCCAAGAAATTTTTGGGGCTGACTCTCAGGCTTCCATCCGCTCTGCCGTGCTAGCTCCTCATAATGCCGCCTCTCTGCTTTTGCTGCCTCCAGCTCGGCTTTGGGGCGACAATAATCTCCAGGCTGATCCCAGGGTCCTTTACCGTCCAGTACCTCCTCCCATGTCCATTTCTCCAGGTAGTGCAATCTCTCCCACTGTAGCTGCTGCTCTGGCATGAGGGGCGGTAGCTCTGACAGCGCCGGACAGGCGGGAAGCTCCGGCAGCGGCGCCGGACAGGCGGGACGCTCCGGCAGCGGCGCCGGACAGGCGGGACGCTCCGGCAGCGGCGCCGGACAGGCGGGACGCTCCGGCAGCGGCGCCGGACAGGCGGGACGCTCCGGCAGCGGCGCCGGACAGGCGGGATGCTCCGGCAGCGCTGGACAGGCGGGACGCACTGTAGGCCTGATGCGTGGTGCTGGCACTGGTATGCCGTGCATACTATGCCACGCCAACAGCTTTCTTTCTACTCTGTCCACTACATCCTCCACACTCTCAGACTCAGCTTCGCCGACAGCTCCAATTCCATCCATGGCTCTGCCCAGGGTCCTTTTCCGTCAAGGATCTCCTCCCAAGTCCATTTATCCAAAGAGTGCAGCCTCTCCCACTGCTGCTGCTGCCTCTGTTGCTTCTCCTGCTGCTGCCTTTGCTGCTGCTGCTGTTGCTCCTGCTGCACCTGTCGCTTCTCCTGTGGCTCCTGCCTGTTGACACGCTGCTTGGTCCTGTGGTGGGTGATTCTGTTACGGCTTTCTAATGGTGAAGGAGAGTCGGACCAAACTGCAGCGTGTCTATTGTGATTCATCTTTAATAAACAAACGTAACACACAACAAAACACTAACACTACAAAACGAAAACCGAAAACAGCCTATACAAGTGTCTACTAACCTCTAACCAGGACATCAAGACACACAGGACAATCACCCACAATACAACCAAAGAATATGGCTGCCTAAATATGGTTCCCAATCAGAGACAACGGTAAACACCTGCCTCTGATTGAGAACCACTTCAGACAGCCATAGACTCTCCTAGAACACCCCACTAAGCTACAATCCCACTATACACACATTCCAAAATCCCAAGACAAAACACACCACAATACAAAAACTCTATGCCACACCCTGGCCTGACCCAATACATGAAGAAAACACAAAATACTTAGACCAGGGCGTGACAATGGCGTTATTATATCCACCAAGGCATTGTTATGTCCACTATGGCTTTATTATATCGACCATGGCATTATTATATCCACCATGGTGTTATTATATCTACCATGGCATTATTATATCCACTATGGTGTTATTATATCGACCATGGCATTATTATATCCACTATGGGGTTATTATATCTACCATGGCGTTATTATGTCCACCAAGGCGTTATTATGCCCACCATGGCGTTATTATGCCCACCATGGCGTTATGATGTCCACAATGGCGTTATTATATCCACCAAGGCATTATTATGTCCACCATGGCATTATTATATCCACCATGGCGTTATTATATCCACTATGGCATTATTATATCCACCATGCATTATTATATCCACCATGGCGTTATTATATCCACCATGGCGTTATTATATCTACCATGGAGTTATGAGGTCCACCCTGAAGTTATTATATCCACCATGGAGTTATGATGTCCACCATGGAGTTATTATGGCCACCATGGAGTTATTATATCCACCATGGCGTTATTATATCCACTATGGCGTTATTATATCCACCATGGCATTGTTATGTCCACTATGGCGTTATTATATCTACCATGGCATTATCATGTCCACCATGGCATTATTATATCCACCATGGCGTTATTATATCCACTATGGCGTTATTATGCCCACCATGGCATTATTATATCCACCATGGCGTTATTATGTCCACCAAGGCGTTATTATGCCCACCATGGCGTTATTATGCCCACCATGGCGTTATGATGTCCACCATGGAGTTATTATATCCACCATGGCTTTATTATATCCACAATGGCGTTATTATATCCACAATGGCGTTATTATATCCACCAAGGCATTATTTTGTCCACCATTGCATTTTTATATCCACTATGGCGTTATTATTTCCACCATGGCATTATTATGTCCACTATGGCGTTATTATATCTACCATGGCATTATTATGTCCACCATGGCGTTATTATATCCACAATGGCGTTATTATATCCACCAAGGCATTATTATATCCACCAAGGCATTATTTTGTCCACCATTGCATTTTTACATCCACCATGGCGTTATTATATCCACTATGGCGTTATTATATCCACTATGTCATTATTATTTCCACCATGGCATTATTATGTCCACCATGGCATTATTATATCCACCAAGGCATTATTAATAATGCCATGGTGGACATGATAATGCCATGGTAGATATAATAACGCCATAATGGACATATATCCACTATGGCGTTATTATATCTACCATGGCATTATTATTTCCACCATGGCGTTATTATATCCACCAAGGCATTATTATGTCCACCATTGCATTATTATATCCACCATGGCGTTATTATATCCACCATGGCGTTATTATATCCACCATGGCGTTATTATATCTACCATGGAGTTATGATGTCCACCCTGAAGTTATTATATCCACCATGGAGTTATGATGTCCACCATGGAGTTATTATGGCCACCATGGAGTTATTATATCCACCATGGCGTTATTATATCCACTATGGCGTTATTATATCCACCATGGCATTGTTATGTCCACTATGGCGTTATTATATCTACCATGGCATTATCATGTCCACCATGGCATTATTATATCCACCATGGCGTTATTATATCCACTATGGCGTTATTATATCCACCATGGCGTTATTATATCGACTATGGCGTTATTATATCTACCATGGCGTTATTATGTCCACCAAGGCGTTATTATGCCCACCATGGCGTTATTATGCCCACCATGGCGTTATGATGTCCACCATGGAGTTATTATATCCACCATGGCTTTATTATATCCACAATGGCGTTATTATATCCACAATGGCGTTATTATATCCACCAAGGCATTATTTTGTCCACCATTGCATTTTTATATCCACTAAGGCGTTATTATTTCCACCATGGCATTATTATGTCCACTATGGCGTTATTATATCTACCATGGCATTATTATGTCCACCATGGCATTATTATATCCACAATGGCGTTATTATTTCCACCATGGCGTTATTATATCCACCAAGGCATTATTATGTCCATCATGGCATTATTATATCCACCATGGCGTTATTATATCTACCATGGAGTTATGATGTCCACCCTGAAGTTATTATATCCACCATGGAGTTATGATGTCCACCATGGAGTTATTATGGCCACCATGGAGTTATTATATCCACCATGGCGTTATTATATCCACCATGGCGTTATTATATCCACCATGGCGTTATTATATCTACCATGGAGTTATTATATCCACTATGGCGTTATTATGCCCGCCATGGCATTATTATATCCACCATGGCGTTATTATACATTTACATTTAAGTCATTTAGCAGACGCTCTTATCCAGAGCGACTTACAAATTATGGCGTTATTATATCTACCATGGCGTTATTATATCCACTATGGCGTTATCATGTCCACCATGGCATTATTATATCTACCATGGCGTTATTATATCCACTATGGCGTTATTATGCCCACCATGGCATTATTATATCCACCATGGCGTTATTATATCCACTATGGCGTTATTATATCTACCATGGCGTTATTATATCCACTATGGCGTTATTATGCCCACCATGGCGTTATTATGCCCACCATGGCGTTATGATGTCCACCATGGAGTTATTATATCCACCATGGCTTTATTATATCCACAATGGCGTTATTATATCCACAATGGCATTATTATATCCACCATGGCGTTATTATATCCACCAAGGCATTATTTTGTCCACCATTGCATTTTTATATCCACTATGGCGTTATTATTTCCACCATGGCATTATTATGTCCACTATGGCGTTATTATATCTACCATGGCATTATTATGTCCACCATGGCATTATTATATCCACAACGGCATTATTATTTCCACCATGGCGTTATTATATCCACCAAGGCATTATTATATCCACTATGGCGTTATTATATCCACCATGGAGTTATTATATCCACCATGGCGTTATGATGTCCACCATGGCATTATTATATCCACCAAGGCGTTATTATATCCACCATGGCGTTATTATATCCACTATGGGTACAGTTCCTGCAGGGGGTCAACAGGGGGTCAAACAGAAGCCATAAACAGAGAAATATTTTACTCCAGGCACCTCACCATGGTCAGGAATTTGGCCACGGATACATGCGAGCTGATGGGGAGGCATGTATAGAGAATAAAGACAAAAGAAAGACACTAAAAGCCTCAGGCTCCTCAGTCTCTACACACACACACCAGGATTCTGACCTAAATAATGTTTTTTTTACCTATTTCCTTCCTTCCTGCCCCTTATCTCCCTCCCCTCTCTCCTGCCACCTCTCTCTCCTGCCCCCTCTCTCTCCTGGCCCCCTCTCTCCTGCCCCCTCTATCTCCTGGCCCCTCTCTACCCTGGCCCCTATCCCGTCTTAATATCTCTCTTGCCTCCCTCTCTCCTGCCCCCTCTCTCCCTGGCCACCTCTCTCCCCTGCCCCCCCCTCCTGGCCCCCTCTCTCCCCTGCCTCCCCCCTCTCTCCTGGCCCCCTCTCCCCCTGCCTCCCCCTCTCTCCTGGCCCCCTCTCTCCCCTGTCCCCCCTCTCCCCTGGCCCCCTCTCTCTACTGGCCCCATCTCTCCCCTGCCCCCTCTCTCCCATGCCTCCCTCTCTCTCCTGGCCCCTCTCTCCTGGCCCCCTCTCTCCCCTGCCTCCCCTCTCTCCTGGCCCCCTCTCTCCCCTGTCCCCCTCTCCCCTGGCCCCCTCTCTCTACTAGCCCCTGTCTCTACTGTCCCCATCTCTCCCCTGCCCCCTCTCTCCCATGCCTCCCTCTCTCTCCTGGCCCCCTATCTCTTGTCTTTATCTCTCTCTTGCCTCCCTCTCCCCGCCTTCCTGTCTCTCCTGGCCCCCTCTCCCCCTGCCTCCCTCTCCCTCTTAGCCCCCCTCTCTCCTGGCCCCCTCTCTCCCCTGTCCCCCCTCTCCCCTGGCCCCCTCTCTCTACTGGCCCCATCTCTCCCCTGCCCCCTCTCTCCCATGCCTCCTCTCTCTCCTGGCCCCCTCTCTCCTGGCCCCCTCTCTCCCCTGTCCCCCTCTTCCCTGGCCCCCTCTCTCTACTGGCCCCATCTCTCCCATGCCTCCCTCTCTCTCTGGCCCCCTCTCTCCTGGCCCCCTCTCTCCCCTGCCTCCCCCTCTCTCCTGGCCCCCTCTCTCCCCTGTCCCCCCTCTCCCCTGGCCCCCTCTCTCTACTAGCCCCCTGTCTCTACTGGCCCCATCTCTCCCCTGCCCCCTCTCTCCCATGCCTCCCTCTCTCTCCTGGCCCCCTATCTCTTGTCTTTATCTCTCTCTTGCCTCCCTCTCCCCGCCTTCCTGTCTCTCCTGGCCCCCTCTCTCCCCTGCCTCCCTCTCCCTCTTAGCCCCCCTCTCTCCTGGCCCCCTCTCTCCCCTGTCCCCCCCTCTCCTCTGGCCCCCTCTCTCTACTGGCCCCATCTCTCCCCTGCCCCCTCTCTCCCATGCCTCCCTCTCTCTCCTGGCCCCCTCTCTCCTGGCCCCCTCTCTCCCCCTGCCTCCCCTCTCTCCTGGCCCCCTCTCTCCCTGTCCCCCCTCTCCCCTGGCCCCCTCTCTCTACTAGCCCCTGTCTCTACTGGCCCCATCTCTCCCCTGCCCCCTCTCTCCCATGCCTCCCTCTCTCTCCTGGCCCCTATCTCTTGTCTTTATCTCTCTCTTGCCTCCTCTCCCCCGCCTTCCTGTCTCTCCTGGCCCCCTCTCTCCCCTGCCTCCCTCTCCTCTTAGCCCCCTCTCTCCTGGCCCCCTCTCTCCCATGCCTCCCTCTCTCTCTTAGCCCCCTCTCCCTCCTGGCCCCCTCTGTCTTGTCTTCATCTCTCTCCTGGCCCCCTTTCTCTCCTGGCCCCTCTCTCCCCTGCCTCCCTCTCTGTCCTGGCCCCCTTTCTCTCCTGGCCCCCTCTCTCCCCTGTCTCCCTCTCTCTCTGGCCCTCTCTCTCCCCTGCCTCCCTTTCTCTCCTGGCCCCCTCTCTCTTGTCTTCATCTCCTGCCTGGCCCCCTTTCTCTCCTGCCCCCTCTCTCTCCTGGCCCCCTCTCTCCTCTGCCTCCCTCTGTCCTGGCCCCCTCTCTCCCCTGCCTCCCTCTGTCCTGGCCCCCTCTCTCCCCTGCCTCCCTCTGTCCTGGCCCCCTCTCTCTCCTGGCCCCCTCTCTCCCCTGCCTCCCTCTGTCCTGGCCCCCTCTCCCCCTGCCTCCCTCTGTCCTGGCCCCCTCTCTCTCTTGGCCCCCTCTCTCCCCTGTCTCCCTCTCTCTCCTGGCTCCCTCTCTCTTGTCTTCATCTCTCTCCTGGCCCCCTTTCTCTCCTGTCCTTTTTCTCTCCCCTGCCTCCCTCTCTCTTCTGGCCCCTTCTCTCTTGCCTCCCTCTGCCCTACCTCTTTTTATCTCGTGGCCCCATATCTCCTTCCCTCCTCTCTCTCTGACCTTCCTTACTTTCCTGCCTCACTCTTTCTCTCCTTCCCCTTTCTCCCTCTTGCCTCCGTCTTTTTCTCCTAACCATTTTCTCTCCTGTCCTTTTCCTCTCCATGACAACTGTTCTCCTTGAGACTTCCTACAAATGTGTCAGCCGGACAGGAAGGGAGTGCCCTCACTGGCAGCTGGCTAATTATTGATGGCCTTACCTGTCTTTAGGAGGATGTGCCAAAGTTCAGTCTGCGTGTGTGCGTGTGCGTGTGCGTGTGTGTGTGTGTGTGTGTGGCGGTGGTGGTGGTGGTGGTGGTGGTGGTGGTGGTTAGTAAACAGGGTGCATAGCTATTCTAGTTGCCTGTAGCCTCTAGCACTGTCCGTCTCGAGTCTGTCTCAAGGGTGGACACAGATTGCTCCGAGTGACCAGGCACATTACTGTTGTTATGTTATTCTAAAAGTAACAATAGAGATCAATACATACTGTCAGAAATATTCACAGACTTGTACAACATAGGCGAAATGACACCATTTAGACTGTTAGCAAAATCAAGGTTCTTTAGAGGACTTCTATACTTAAGCAATAAGGCCAGAGGGGGTGTGGTAAATGGCCAATATACCATGGCTAAGGGCTGTTCTTAGGCACGACACAAAGCCCTTGGTAAACAGCTCTTAACCGTGGTATATTGGCCATATACAGCAAACCCCTGAGGTGCTTATTGCTATTATAAACTGGTTACCAACGTAATTACAGCAGTAAAATACATGTTTTGTCATACCCATGGTATATGGGCTGATATACCACGGCTGTCAGCCAATCAGCATTCTGGGATGAAACCACCCACTTTATGATTTGCTGATAATGTGAACAATGTTGTTTAGTTTTTCTCTAACCTGATTAGCTAGCTGCTCCTCCACTGCAGTGGAGCGGCAGGTAGCCTAGTGCTACGCCATCCAAGATGCAGTGCAGACGTGTTTTGTTCGTCCTCTCGTGTACTTTTGTATTTTTCGTCTTTTTTTGTGTATATATATATATATATCTTGCTTTGTTGTTGGCTCTGCAATACTTTGAAGTATATATTGGTTCCAGTGCCCTACCAGTGATTGTATATACTGACCATAACCCCTTAGTTTTTCTCCACCGAATGTACAACCAGAACCAGCGCCTTATGCGTTGGGCGCTGATTTGTACAGAATTATAATTTGGAGATCCGCCACAAAAAGGGTTCTGATAATGTGTTTGCGGATGCTTTGTCTCGTGTGTGAAAATGATTGTTGTATGTTTTGCAAGGTTGTTGCTTTGTTGTTGTTGTGAGTATTCATTAATACTGTGGTCGCAATCCCCCCTAGGGTTGCTCTTTTAAGGGTGGGAGTGTTACGGATACAGGTAGCCTGTGTCTGTGTGTGTGTGTATCCTGTGTTCTTTTCTCTCCTTCTCCCCTCACAGGTGAAAATCACTCCCCAATCAGTCACCAATCCAATCATCAATCAGAAGACACACCTCCTCCTGTTTCCTACCCAATCACAGTTCCTTTCCCTTGGTTTAAAAACCCCATCAGTTGTTTGCTCTAGAGCTCAATCTCTCTGTAAATGCCATGTCTGTAGGTCTCTGTGTGTGACTGTCTCGTTGTGTATTAACCTCTCTTTTGTTTGAGCACCTCCATAGCACTTTGTCATCACCTGTGAGTATTGTTTTTGGTTATGGTGTTTGTGTTTGCTTGCTGGTGGGAAAAGGGGAAACCAAGACAAGTCGCCCATGGGCATACACTACCCGTAGGTAGACTTTGTTAAATACACTAGTTAGAACTGGGCGGACCACCCACTGTATTTTTGGTTAGTTAGTTAGCTGTTGTTAAAGTAGGCTTGTCTAGCTTAGTTTTTAAAAAAATACTTATTATTTCTTTCCTTGGGTCCAGCTCAGCCCCTTTTCCTGCTTCCCCCCCATTACCGTGT
The DNA here is from genome assembly GCF_034236695.1 of Oncorhynchus nerka. Classification (NCBI taxonomy): domain Eukaryota; kingdom Metazoa; phylum Chordata; class Actinopteri; order Salmoniformes; family Salmonidae; genus Oncorhynchus; species Oncorhynchus nerka. The sequence goes on from NC_088410.1 coordinate 90,155,813, forward strand.
GTTTACAAATAAACCTTGAGTTTGACGGTAGATTTTAGTTGTCGTAGTTATTTCGTTCTCACTTTTACTTTGTCACTATTAGAATTTGCATGAGTTATGTTACGGGTCTCATTACCATCCCCCCCTAGACTTTCGGGCCAAAAGGTATTCGTAATACCATGTAATGCTTTGTAGGTTAGCAGTAAAACCTTGAAATCAGCCCTTGCCTTAACAGAAAGCCAGTGTAGGGAGGCTAGCACTGGAGTAATATGATCACATTTTGGGGTTCTAGCAGGCGTATATAGGACAAACAGAAGTTTATTTAGTGCTTTATCCGGGTAGCCGGAAAGTAGATCATTGCAGTAGTCTAACCTAGAAGTAACAAAAGCATGGATAAAAGAAATTGTATCATTTTTGGAAAGGACGTTTTGATTTTGTTAATGTTACGTAGATGGAGAAAAGCTGTCCTTGAAACAGTTTTGATAAGTTTGTCAAAAGAGAGATCAGGGTCCAGAGTAACGCCGAGGTCCTTCAGTTTTATTTGAGATGACTGTACAACCATCAAGATTAGTTGTCAGATTCAACAGAAGATCTCTTTGTTTCTTGGGACCTAGAACAAGCATCTCTGTTTTGTCCCAGTTTAAAAGTAGAATGTTTTTTTATTTTACCTTTATTTAACCAGGCAAGTCAGTTAAGAACAAATTCTTATTTTCAATGACGGCCTAGGAACAGTGGGTTACCTGCCTGTTTAGGGGCAGAACGACAGATTTGTACCTTGTCAGCTCGGGGATTTGAACTTGCAACCTTCCGGCTACTAGTCCCAACGCTCTAACCACTAGGCTACCCTGCCTAGCAGTGAAAGTTAACATTATGTTTCCGAATGACATCCCCAAGAGGTAAAATATATAGTGAAAACAATAGTGGTCCTAAAACGGAACCTTGAGGAACACCGAAATTTACAGTTGATTTGTCAGAGGACAAACCATTCAGAGACAAACGAATATCTTTCCGGCAGATAAGATCTAAACCAGGCCAGAACTTGTCCGTGTAGACCAATTTGAGATTTCAATCTCTCCAAAAGAATGTGGTGATGGATGGTATCAAAAGCAGCACTAAGGTCTAGGAGCACGAGGACAGATGCAGAGCCTCGGTCTGACGCCATTAAAAGGTCATTTACCACCTTCACAAGTGCAGTATCAGTGCTATGATGGGGTCTAAAACCAGACTGACGCATTTCGTATACATTGTTTGTCTTCAGAAAGGCAGTGAGTTGCTGATCAACAGCTTTTTCTAAAGAATTTAGAGAGGAATGGAAGATTTGATATAGGCCGATAGTTTTTTTATATTTTCTGGGTCAAAGTTTGGCTTTTTCAATAAAGGCTTTATTACTGCCACTTTTAGTGAGTTTGGTACACACCCAGTGGATACACAGCCGTTTATTATGTTCAACATAGGAGGGCCAAGCACAGGAAGCATCTCTTTCAGTAGTTTTGTTGGAATAGGGTCCAGTATGCAGCTTGAAGTTTTAGAGGCCATGATTATTTTCATCATTGTGTCAAGAGATCTAGTACTAAAACACTTGAGCGTCTCTCTTGATCCTAGGTCCTGGCAGAGTTGTGCAGACTCAGGACAACTGAGCTTTGGAGGAATACGCAGATTTAAAGAGGAGTCCGTAATTTGCTTTCTAATGATCATGATCTTTTCAAAGACGTTCAGTAATTTATTACTGCTGAAGTGAAAGCTCTTTTGGGGAATGCTGCTTTTTAGTTAGCTTTGCGACATTATCAAAAATACATTTCGGATTGTTCTTTTTTTCCTCAATTAAGTTTGAAAAATAGGATGATCGAGCAGCAGTGAGGGCTCTTCGATACTGCACGGTACTGTCTTTCCAAGGAAGTCGGAAGACTTCCAGTTTGGTGTGGCGCCATTTCCGTTCCAATTTTCTGGAAACTTGCTTCAGAGGTCGGGTATTTTCTGTATACCAGGGAGCTAGTTTCTTATGACAAATGTTTTTAGTTTTTAGAGGTGCAACTGCATCTAGGGTATTGCGCAAGGTGAAATTGAGTTCCTCAGTTAGGTGGTTAACTGATTTTTGTCCTCTGACGTCCTTGGGTAGGCAGAGGAAGTCGAAGGGCATCAAGGAATCTTTGGGTTGTCTGAGAATTTATAGCACGGCTTTTGATGCTCCTTGGTTGGGGTCTGAGCAGATTATTTGTTGCATTTGCAAACGTAATAAAATGGTGGTCCGATAGTCCAGGGTTATGAGGAAAAACATTAATATCCACAACATTTATATCACAGGACAAAACTAGATCCAGAGTATGACTGTGGCAGTGAGTAAGTCCAGAGACATGTTGGACAAAACCCACTGAGTCGATGATGGCTCCGAAAGCCTTTTGGAGTGGGTCTGTGGACTTTTCCATGTGAATATTAAAGTCACCAAAAATGTGAATATTATCTGCTATGACTAGAAGGTCCGATAGGAATTCAGGGAACTCAGTGGGTGGCCCAGGAGGCCTGTAAACAGTAGCTATAAAAAAGTGATTGGGTAGGCTGCATAGATATCATGACTAGAAGCTCAAAAGACGACAACGTCTTAAATTGACATTTGCTATCGTAAATGTTAGCAACACTTCCGCCTTTGCGGTCTTTATTCTAGTGAGATTGCTAAAGCGAACACCGCCATGTTTAGTTTTGCCCAACCTAGGTCGAGGCACAGACACGGTCTCAATGGGGATAGCTGAGCTGATTACACTTGACTGTGCTAGTGGCAGACTCCACTAAGCTGGCAGGCTGGCTAACAGCCTTCTGCCTGGCCTGCACCCTATTTCATTGTGGAGCTAGGGGTGATAGAGCCCTGTCTATGTTCGTAGATAAGATGAGAGCACCCCTCCAGCTAGGAGGGAGTCCGTCACTCCTCAACAGGCCAGGCTTGGTCTGTTGACCAAGGGGCAGAAAACAGTTTTCAACCAGCGATTGAGTTGTGAGACTCTGCTGTAGAGCCCGTGGCCAGAGACAATTGCTCGATGCCGACACATCTTTCTAGCCGATTTACACCCTGAAGCTATGTTGCGCTTGGTGATCTCTGACTGTTTCATCCTAACATCGTTGGTGCCGACGTGGATAACAATATCTCTATACTGTCTACACTCGCCAGTTTTTGCTTTAGCCAGCACCATCTTCAGATTAGCCTTAACGTCGGTAGCCCTGCCCCCTGGTAAACAGTGTATGATCGCTGGATGATTTGTTTTAAGTCCAATACTGCGAGTAATGGAGTCGCCAATGACTAGGGTTTTCAATTTGTCAGAGCTAATGGTGGGAGCCTTCGGCGTCTCAGACCCCGTAACGGGAGGAGTAGAGACCAGAGAAGGCTCGGCCTCTGACTCCAACTCGCTGCTTAATGGGGAGAACCGGTTGAAAGTTTCTGTCAGCTGAATGATCGTCACCGGTTGAGCATTCCTACAGCATTTCCCTCCAGAAGCCATGAGAAAGTTGTCCGGCTGCGGGGACCGTACGAGGGGATTCATACTAACGTTACTATCTGTACTTACTGGTGGCACAGACGCTGTTTCATCCTTTCCTACACTGAAATTACACTTGCCTAACGATTGCGTCTGAAGCTTGCAGCACAGCTATCCTCGCCGAAAGGCAAACGTTCTCCTGTATATTATGACTACAGCGACTGCAATTAGAAGGCATCACGTTAATGTTACTACTTCGCTTCGGCTGTTGGAAGTCCTGGCGAACCATGTCCAGATAAAACGTCCGGAGTGAAAAAGTTGAGTGAGGGAAAAACTAAAAATATAAACGTAATTCAAAAGTAAAAACAGTAAAGTTGTCAGGTAGCAAAGTAAGGTTGGCAACTAAACGCACAGCAGCACGTGAACAAGTCTGCAAGTTGTGACCGGAAATGACAAGGATGCACCTAAACTCTATAGTCTTCTCAACACCTGTGATTACTGTATGCCTCGCTGTATGTCTTTCTCAAATGCCAATATGCCTTGTATACTGCTGTTTAGGTTAGTTATCATTGTTTTAGTTTACAATGGAGCCCCTAGTTCCACTCATCATACCTCTGATACCTCCTTTGTCCCACCTCCCACACATGCGGTGACCTCACCCTTTATAACCAGCATGTCCAGAGATACAACCTCTCTTATCATCACTCAGTGCCTGGGCTTACCCCTGCTGTACCCGCACCCCACCATACCCCTGTCTGCACATTATGCCCTGAATCTATTCTACCATGCCCAGAAATCTTCTCCTTTTATTTTTTGTCCCCAACACTCTAGGCGACCAGTTTTGATAGCCTTTAGCCGTACACTCATCCTACTCCTCCTCTGTTCCTCGGGTGATGTGTGTGGAGGTAAACCCAGGCCCTGCATGTCCCCAGGCACCCTCATTTGTTGACTTCTGTGATCAAAAAAGCCTTGGTTTCATGCATGTCAACATCAGAAGTCTCCTCCCTAAATTTGTTTTACTCACTCACTCCGCCAACCCTGATGACCTTGCTGTGTCTAAATCCTGGATTAGGAAGGCCACCAAAAATTCTGAGATTTCCATACCCAACTACAATATTTTCCATCAAGATAGAACTGCCAAAGGGGGAGTTAGCCTGCAAAGTTCTGTCATACTTTCCAGGTCTATACCCAAACAGTTCGAACTTCTAATCTCTCCAGAAATAAGTCTCTCGCTGTTGCCGCCTGCTACCGACCCCCCTCAGCTCCCAGCTGTGCCCTGGACACCATTTGTGAATTGATCGCCCCCCATCTAGCATCAGAGTTCGTTCTGTTAGGTGACCTAAACTGGGATATGCTTAACACCCCGGCAGCCCTACAATCTAAGCTAGATGCCCTCAATCTTACACAAATCATCAAGGAACCCACCAAGCCCTAAATCTGTAAACATGGGCACCCTCATAGACATTATCCTGACCAACTTGCCTTCCAAATACACCTCTGCTGTTTTCAATCAGGATCTCAGCGATCACTGCTTCATTGCCTGTATCCGCTATGGGTCCGCGATCAAACGACCACCCCTCATCACTGTCAAACGCTCCCTAAAACACTTCTGCGAGCAGGCCTTTCTAATCGCCCTGGCCCGGGTGTCTGATGTAGAATTTTGTAATCAATGTTCATAAATTTCACTTATTCTTATAGGTCTGCAAACCAGAGTTTGTAATGTTCTGGTTTTAAATGAAACAGACAGAGTTCCCAGCTCACAATTGGTCAAATCCAAGTTTATTTGCGAGAGCTTTCCTGTTGTAACGGTTTTCTTCTGGTGAAAGAGAGGCGGACCAAAATGCAGCGTGGTTATTTTTGTACATCTTTAATAAAGATGAAAATACAACAATCTACAAAACAAGAAACGTGAAAAAAATGAAGCTCAGGACTGAGGGGAAGCCCAGGCAGGTTGATGGATCTAGCAGATCCCGGCTGGCTGGCGGTTGTGGCAGATCCTGGCTGACTGGCGGTTCCGGCAGATCCTGGCTGACTGGAGGTTCCGGCAGATCCTGGCTGACTGGCGGTTCCGGCAGATCCTGGCTGACTGGCGGCTCCGGCAGATCCTGGCTGACTGGCGGATCCTGGCTGAATGGCGGATCCTGGCTGACTGGCGGGTCCTGGCTGACTGGCGGATCTGGAAGATCCTGGCAGACTGGCGGATCCTGGCTGAATGGCGGCTCCCGGCAGACTGGCGGATCCTGGCTGACTGCTCTGGCAGATCCTGGCTGACTGGCAGTTCTGGCAGATCCTGGCTGACTGGCATTTCTGGCAGATCCTGGCTGAATGGCGGATCCTGGCTGAATGGCGGATTTAACTGATCCTGGCTGACTGGCGGTTCCGGCAGATCCTGGCTGACTGGCGGCTCTGGCAGATCCTGGCTGACTGGGGGATCCTGGCGGATCCTGGCTGACTGGCGGGTCCTGGCTGACTGGCGGATCTGGAAGATCCTGGTTGACTGGCGGATCCCGGCATACTGGCGGATCCTGGCTGACTGCTCTGGCAGATCCTGGCTGACTGGCAGTTCTAGCAGATCCTGGCAGTTCTGGCAGATCCTGGCTGACTGGCAGTTCTGGCAGATCCTGGGTGACTGGCGGCACTGGCGGCTCCTGACTGGCAGCACTGGCGGCTCCTGGCTGACTGGCGTCTCCTAGCGGCTCCTGGCGGCGCTGGGCAGACGGGTGGCTCAGGCGGCGCTGGGCAGACTGGCGACTCTGATGGCGCTGGGCAGACGGGTAGCTCAGGCGGCGCTGGGCAGACTGACGGCACTGGCGGCGCTGGCAGATCCTGGCTGACTGGCGGATCCTGGCGGATCCTGGCTGACTGGCGGGTCCTGGCTGACTGGCGGATCTGGAAGATCCTGGTTGACTGGCGGATCCTGGCTGAATGGCGGATCCCGGCATACTGGCGGATCCTGGCTGACTGCTCTGGCAGATCCTGGCTGACTGGCAGTTCTAGCAGATCCTGGCAGTTCTGGCAGATCCTGGCTGACTGGCAGTTCTGGCAGATCCTGGCTGACTGGCGGATCTAACTGATCCTGGCAGACTGGCGGCTCTGGCTGATCCTGGGTGACTGGCGGCACTGGCGGCTCCTGACTGGCAGCACTGGCGGCTCCTGGCTGACTGGCGTCTCCTAGCGGCTCCTGGCGGCGCTGGGCAGACGGGTGGCTCAGGCGGTGCTGGGCAGACTGGCGACTCTGTTGGCGCTGGGCAGACGGGTAGCTCAGGCGGCGCTGGGCAGACTGGCGACTCTGATGGCGCTGGGCAGACGGGTAGCTCAGGCGGCGCTGGGCAGACTGACGGCACTGGCGGCGCTGGGCAGACTGGCGACTGATGGCGCTGGGCAGACTGGTAGCTCAAGCAGCGCTGGGCAGACGGGTAGCTCAGATGGCGCTGGGCAGACTGGCGACTCTGATGGCGCTGGGCAGACTGGAAGCTCCGGCAACGCTGGAGAGGAAGGCTCTGGCAGCACTGGACTGAGGAGCTCTGGCAGCGCCGGACAGGCGGACAGCTCAGGCGGCGCTGGACAGACTGGAGACTCCGGCAACTCTGGAGAGGAGGTAGGCTCCGACAGCGTTGGACAGACGGACAGCTCAGGCGGCGCTGGACAGACTGGAGACTCCGGCAACTCTGGAGAGGAGGAAGGCTCTGTCAGCGCTGGACAGAGACGCTCTGGCGCCTCTGGACTGAGTGGCGCTGGCGCCTCTGGACTGAGTGGCGGGAGCTCAGGCGGCGCTGGACAGACTGGAGACTCCGGCAACTCTGGAGAGGAGGTAGGCTCTGACAGCGCTGGACAGACAGACAGCTCAGATGGCGCTGGGCAGACGGACAGCTCAGGCGGCGCTGGACAGACTGGAGACTCCGGCAACTCTGGAGAGGAGGTAGGCTCCGACAGCGTTGGACAGACGGACAGCTCAGGCGGCGCTGGACAGACTGGAGACTCCGGCAACTCTGGAGAGGAGGAAGGCTCTGTCAGCTCTGGACTGAGTGGCGCTGGCGCCTCTGGACTGAGTGGCGCTGGCGCCTCTGGACTGAGGGGCGCTGGCGCCTCTGGAGTGAGGGACGGAAACTCTGGTAGCGCCGGACAGGCGGGAACACCTGTGTTGATGGGACGGAGAGACAGCCTGGTGTGGGGTGCCGGCACTGGTGGTACCGGGCTGGGGACACGCACCTCAGGGCGAATGCCTTGTATACTACTCCAAATCAACTGCTCTCTTTCTTCACACTCCCCCAATTCTCCTGCTGCTGCCTTTGCTGCTGCTGCTGTTGCTCCTGCTGCACCTGTCGCTTCTCCTGCTGCTGCTGTTGCTGCTGCCTCTGTTTACCACGCCGCTTGGTCCTTGGTTGGTGGGTGATTCTGTAACGGTTTTCTTCTGGTGAAAGAGAGGCGGACCAAAATGCAGCGTGGTGGTTATTCATGTTTTTAATAAAGACGACTATACATGAACAGACTATACAAAACAAGAAAAGTGAAAACCTAAACAGTCCTATCTGGTGCAAACACAGAGACAGGAACAATCACCCACAAAACCCAACACAAAACAGGCTACCTAAATATGGTTCCCAATCAGAGACAATGACTAACACCTGCCTCTGATTGAGAACCATATCAGGCCAAACATAGAAATAGACAAACCAGACACAAAACATAGAATGCTCACGTCCTGACCAACACTAAAACAAGGAAAACACATACGAACGATGGTCAGAACGTGACACCTGTGCATATACAAAGACGTTCCTTTTATAACATTCTCTTAATTAACATACGCACATACACACACACTAACATTAGGAGAGCTATCTACTTCTCTACAATTCTCACCACAGATGATCACTACCCTGCTGACAGTTCCAGTCCCCCCCAGATAAGGGAAACCTGGAGGGGCTCTCCCTGTCCTATCTTATCTCCCCAGAGTTATAGCCAGGTCGGTTCAAACATAGGTTAAGGCTCCTCTTTGTTTCCTTTCGGCACACACATACATTCCTCTCTTCCCAGGTCCAACCTAGTTGGACCTGTGTTTATTATTTTTAATTACTCCTTGTCCATGCTACATAACCCATAATCCCTAATGGTTCTGGGTAGAATTATTTAATCATATCTTAAACCTTTATAAAATCTTTTAACAGTATCATGGAAGGATATTGACCTCATCCCGTCAGTCGAGGATGACTGGTCATTCTTTAAAAGTAATTTCCTCACCATCTTTGATAAGCATGCCCCGTTCAAAAAAATGCAGAATTAAGAACAGGTACAGCCCTTGGTTCACTCCAGACCTGACTGCCCTTGACCAGCACAAAAACATAATGTGGTGGACTGCAATAGCATCGAACAGTCCCCGCGATATGCAACTGTTCAGGGAAGTCAGGAACCAATACACGCAGTCAGTCAGGAAAGCAAAGGCTAGCTTTTTCAAGCAGAAATTTGCATCCTGTAGCTCTAACTCCAAAAGGTTTTGGGACACTGTAAAGTCCATGGAGGACAAGAGCACCTCCTCCCAGCTGCCCACTGCACTGAGGCTAGGTAAAACGGGCACCACTGATAAATCCATGATAATCGAACATTTCAATAAGCATGGCCTTCCTCCCGGCTACTCCAACCTCGGGCCAACAGCTACCCCCCCCCCCACAGCTACTCGCCCAAGCCTCCCCAGCTTCTCCTTCTTCCAAATCCAGATAGCAGATGTTCTGAAAGAGCTGCAAAACCTGGACCCGTACAAATCAGCTGGGCGAGACAATCTGGAACCTCTCTTTCTAAAACTATCCGCTGCCATAGTTGCAACCCCTATTACCAGCGTGTTCAACCTCTTTCGTATCGTCCGAGATCCCTAAAGATTGGAAAGCTGCCGCGGTCATCCCCCTCTTCAAAGGGGTGACACCCTAGACCCAAACTGTTACAGACCTATATATACATCCTGCCCTGCCTATCTAGAGTCTTCGAAAGCCAAGTTAATAAACAGATCACTGACCATTTTGAATCCCACCGTACCTTCTCCTCTGTACAATCTGGTTTCCGAGCCGGTTACGGGTGCACCTCAGCCACGCTCAAGGTACTAAACGATATCATATCCGCCATCGATACAAGATAGTAGTGTGCAGCTGTCTTCATCGACCTGGCCAAGGCTTTCGACTCTGTCACTGACCATATTCTTATCGGCAGACTCAATAGCCTTGGTTTTTCTAATGACTGCCTCGCCTGGTTCACCAACTACTTTGCAGACAGAGTTCAGCGTGTCAAATCGGAGGGTATGTTGTCCGGACCTCTGGTAGTCTCTATGGGGGTAGCACAGGGTTCAGTTCTCGAGCTGACTCTTTTCTCTGGGGCGGCAGGGTAGCCTAGTGGTTAGAGTGTTGGACTAGTAACCGGAAGGTTGCAAGTTCAAATCCCCGAGCTGACAAGGTTCTGCCCCTGAACAGGCAGTTAACCCACTGTTCCTAGGCCGTCATTGAAAATAAGAATTTGTTCTTAACTGACTTGCCTAGTAAAATAAAGGTAAAATAAATAAAAAAATATCAATGATGTCGCTCTTGCTGCAGGCGATTCCCCGATCCACCTCTACGCAGACGACACCATTCTGTATACTTCTGGCCCTTCCTTGGACAATGTGCTAACTAACCTCCAAATGTGCTTCAATGCCATACAACACTCCTTCCGTGGCCTCCAACTGCTCTTAAACGCTAGTAAAAACCAAATGCATGCTTTTCAACCGTTCGCTGCCCGCACCCGCCCGCCCGACTAGCATCACCACCTTGGACGGTTCCGACCTAGAATATGTGGACAACTATAAATGCCTGGGTAGACTAAACTCTCCTGCCAGACTCATATTAAACATCTCCAATCCAAAATTAAATCTAGAATCGGCTTTCTATTTCGCAACAAAGCCTCCTTCACTCACGCCGCCAAACTTACCCTTGTAAAACTGACTATCCTACCGATCCTCGACTTCGGCGATGTCATCTACAAAATAGCTTCCAATACTCTACTCAGCAAACTGGATTCAGTCTATCACAGTGCCATCCGTTTTGTTACCAAATCACCTTATACCACCCACCACTGCGACCTGTATGCTCTCGTCGGCTGGCCCTTGCTACACATTCGTCGCTAGACCCACTGGCTCCAGAACATCTATAAGTCTATGCTAGGTAAAGCTCTGCCTTATCTCAGCTCACCTGTCACGATAACAACACCCACTCGTAGCACACGTTCCAGCAGGTATATCTCACTGATCATCCCCAAAGCCAACACCTCATTTGTCCGCCTTTCCTTCCAGTTCTCTGCTGCCAGTGGCTGGAACGAATTGCAAAAATCGCGGAAGTTGGAGACTTTTATTTCCCTAACCAACTTTAAACATCAGCTTTCTGAGCAACTAACCGATCGCAGCAGCTGTCCATCTGTAAATAGCCCACCCAATCTATCTATCTCATCCCCATACTGTTTTTATTTTATTTACTTTTCTGCTCTTTTGCACACCAGTATCTCTACTTGCACATCATCATCTGCTCATTTATCATTCCGGTGTTAATCTGCTAAATTGTAACTACTCGCTCCTATGGCCTATTTATTGCCTACCTCCTCATGCCTTTTGCACACACTGTATATAGACTTTATTTTTTTCCTACTGTGTCATTGACTTGTTTATTGTGTTATTGGCTTGTTTATTGTTTACTCCATGTGTACCTCTCTGTTGTCTGTGTGATACTGCTTTGCTTTATCTTGGCCAGGTCGCAGTTGTAAATGAGAACTTGTTCTCAACTAGCCGACCTGGTTAAATAAAGATGAAATAAGAAATGTAATAAAAAAAGAGCGTTGGGCCAGTAACCAAAAGGTTTCTAGATCGAATCCCTGAGCTGTCGTTCTGCCCCTGAACAAGGCAGTTAACTTGCTGTTCCTAGGCCATCATTGTAAAAAATAATTTGTTCTTATCTGAGCTGCCTAGTTAAATAAAAGGTGAAAAAAGAAGATCATTGCAAACAGGTCATTAGGCCCTTGGATGACAAGTTGAGTGACCAATCCATCTGACTAAAAGTATATATTTTTTTTTCTCCAGAAAAGGTTACATTTATTTAAATTCAGCTGTACAAAACCTCCTGAATGTGTGGGTGGTAGAGGGTGTTTTCAGATACCCTGGATACACACGTTTTGGTAAGCAAATAGATGTCATAATTGATGTAAATTTGATGTCACCACAATAGGGAAGTGTGTTTGGGTTTACTGCACTTTGTTATGCTCTAGGCTTTTCTCTCATGTTATTATTGTCTCATTGAGCCCCTCTGATCTTTCATGACACCGGGGGCTGCTCTCTTTCTCTCTCTCACTCTCTCTCACTCTGTCACTCTCTCTTCTCCCTCTCTCTCTCTCTCTCTCCCTCTCTCTCTCTCTCTCTCTCTCCCCTCTCTCTATCTCCCCCTCTCTCTGTCTCATTATACATTTTCCCTGTATTGCTTCCAGTGACAATCTTTTGTTTTGGGGACTTGGCCAAGCACTCTCGTCCCAAGGAGGAATCTGTAGGGAGCAGCTCTGTTTGCTGTCTCCTTCGCTGTTAGTCAACTGTGAGGTCACCTTTAGAGTGACTCATGCTTTGCTCTTATCAATTTTACTTTTTTATCAATTGGACATTGCTGGTGTGGCCAGAGAGGTAGGCCACTGCAGCTCCCTTCAGCTGGGGAGTGAAGTGGGCTGGGCAGAGCATCAGCATAGTTTCCCAGGGAGTTTCCCAGGGAGGGACGGGTTAGGGTATCCTGTCATTGTTGGGAGAGACCCGAGTGAGCCAGGGCATTTTAATGGCTGTGTTTTGTTGTAGGAAGGTGTTGTCTGGTTTGTTAGTGTCTGATCTGTTTCTGCCTGGGCTTGGTATTAAAGTACAGAGAGAGGGAGAGGCTGTGTGTCACAAGGAGGAGTCCCATGTAAGATGAGGCTATAGATGAAGTGGTTGGACATTGATCAGGGTTTATAGAGTAGGTGGAAAATGCAACAGGAGTTTTGTTGTCTTCTTGGATGTCTCTACAGTCCCTAAAGTCTCTACAGCCTTCTGACTGGAAGACGTTGCATAGAAAGGTGAGTGGAACAATGGAACTAAAGACTACACTCAGAAAAACAACTTGGTATCTAGAACCTAAAAGGGTTATTTGTGTGAAAGGTTATACCTGGATTGAAACCAAAAAGTGTTCACAGTTTTGGAACCCTTTTACATTTTTTTTTTTACTAACTCATGTACTCAGCTGGCTCACAGTGACAGACTATACCATTCTATTGGTTGACTCACAGTGACGGACTATACCATTTCTATTGGTCTGTGCGTATAACCTATTATCATGTATCAGGCGATCTGCGAGCATATTTGCTGGCTTAGAATATCAGAACCCCAGAAATTATTTGAAAAGGCACTATTGTAAAGTGGCTGTTCCACTGGATGTCATAAGGTGAAAGCACCAATTTGTAAGTCGCTCTGGATAAGAGCGTCTGCTAAATGACTTAAATGTAAATGTAAATGTAAATGTAAAATCTATTCTAATCAAACCAAATACTGCAATTCATTGTGTATCTTAAGTTTTATAAATTAGATTAGCATACAATGCTAAGGTAGTGATAGTTGATAAGATGACAGCACTCCTGATTGAGACTGGCAGTGTGTCTGTACTGTATGGTAAATGATATGGGATGAGTTGGAGCTGTGGGACCCTGGCGGAGGCCTCTAGGTGTGTAGAGTTGGTCATTGCTCCTATCTGTTTCCACAGTACGACTGAATAATTGATGTCTACTGTCTGTATGTAGAGCAGGAATATGATGAGATCATCAGGATGCAGCGTCTCTCCTGAATAAAACGAGTGCTGCATATGACCAACGTCAGATCCTAGATCCTAGTGTAGTGGGATTTTTGGCGTATCAGGGGCAGCAACAGTTGGGTACTGGAGGAACACCGAGACAGTGAGGAAAGTGTGTGTGGGTGCGTGCGTGTTCATGCGTGTATGTGTGTGTCTGTTATCTTTGGGTGAGGGTATTTTCGGAGATCTACTAGGTCTCCACTCCCATTGGGTGCGTTATAGGTAGGCCTATTTGAAATAGCTTCCTTACCACCTCTGTCAGACTGAAAACCTCTTGTTGCTGTCGGTGTAACGATATTTCATGTCTTCCCTGGCAGTGCCGCTTCGCTGGACACTGTTTTAGAAGCCTTTCACACACATGCTTTGTATTGGAGTACTGAATACTGCTCCGGGTGTAGATGAAGACATCAGGTATTGACACAGCTAGCACAGTGGTGTTTTCTGTCTGTCTTTCTGTTTGGTTTACAGAGTGACACGAATGAATAAGTGAATGAATGAGGGTACTTCTCTCTCTCATTTCTTAGCCAGGGGAGAAACATTCGATAGTATGATGGCTTTCCATTTCTTCATGACCTTGGAGTGTATCACTATTAATGTTACGTTATACGTTGTTATAAAGCTACAGTATATGAACTAGTCCAATGTGTCAAGAATGGACGACAGCCATTTCAACAGATGACATCTTACGGCCATTCACAGTAGTGCTTCAGAAGGACGGTTGGTCAGTCTACACCTGTTTTAAAGTGGAATACAATGCACAAACCACTGGCCTAACGAATATGAATCAGTGTTGAGCCTGCCTGCTTTGACATACTCTTGTAGCTTACGCCACCATTCAGACACAAGGCAGTCTCAGGGTAACAATGACAAATGATTCATATCTAATCAAACCAGGACATGTTCGATTTACTGTACAACCACAGACATCATGTCATCATTTGTCAAGGTACCTTAGTAGCCTGACCGCAGAAAGCATGTTTGCATTCATGTTTCGTACTCTGTAGGTTAACAGTTGGCTTAAGTTACCTGGAGGATTTCAAATTTCAAATAGGCCTATATTTTCGTAGGTTTCCATTTCCAATAAATGCTGTGTAGTTGGTATGGCCCAGTGGAATTGGGACTTAGTTGGTATGGCCCAGTGGAATTGGGACTTAGTTGGTATGGCCCAGTGGAATTGGGACTTAGTTGGTATGGCCCAGTGGAATTGGGACTTACACAGTTACCTTCAAGGGAAATTAAGCACATAGATTGAGGGAGTGTTTTATGTAAATGTCAGCAGTACAGTGAAATACTCCTTTGAACTGGACATAACAGGAATTCATTCAGTTGTTTTGAAAATAGCTTTCTTTAAGAGAATAGGACTACATTTGGACTTTAAAAGCCCTAAGATAAAGTTATTGTTATCAGTTTGCAGTTCGGTTGTTTCCTGAATATTTCCTCGACCTGTACTCTAGTGCCTGCAGTCAGAGAGATGTGTAGGCAGCACATTGAGTGTTTATGATGAATAGCTGTGGTGCTGCCATGGGTTCTGAGATATAGAGGACCTGTCCTTTACTGCAGTGGAATTTTACTGTGGCTAGCTGGGAGCTGTAGCTGTGGCCCCCTTATTTTACCACTGCCCTCCCCTGTCCTGCCCTGCTCAGCATCACTCTGTCTAGCGCCCTACCCAGTGACGTTTAATCACATCCCATCTCATCCCCTCCTCTCTAGCAACTCGGGCTACACAGGAAAGCACTACTGGTTACATTCACAGGAATGGCATGATATTACACAGGTCTATCAGCTGTTGTAAAAGCATCGTCATGTTACCCTTTGTTCTGCAATGTGCTGCCAGAGTTTCCTGGCTGCTGATCACCCTCACGTATGGCTGTCTCATCATAGCACCGAGTTGCTCTCTTGGCTTCATGAATATTCAAATCAGGGTTTTATTATTGGCTTTCTGTCTGCATGGCAACTCGCAAATCCGCCTTTGAATATTAGATGAGATTGATAATACACTCTATTTTTCTCTTGAAGTGGAGTCAACCTCTTGTATAATAATAATGATAATAATAATACATGCCATTTCCCTCTATTACATCAAATCAAATAAAATGTTATTAGTCACATACACATAGTTAGCAGATGTTAATGCGAGTGTAGCGTAATGCTTGTGCTTCTAGTTCCGACAGTGCAAGTAATCTAACAATTCCCCAACAACTACCTAATACACACAAATCTAAAAGGGGTGAATGAGAATATGTACATATAAGTATATGGATGAGTGACGGCCAAGCGGCATAGGCAAGGTGCAGTAGATGGTATAAAATACAGTATATACATATGATGTGAGTAATGTAAGATGTGTAATAAGAGCCATTGTTTAAAGTGACTAGTGATCCATTTATTAAAGTGGCCAGTGACTGGGTCTCAATGTAGGCAGGCATCTGTCGTGAAGGTCACACCTGTACAATTTACTCTCTCCCTCCATCTTCAATCACCTCTACCTTCTACTCCTGTATTCTCCATTTCTGTCTGTTCTCTGTTTCCTCCTCACCGTGTCTCACTCTCTTCCCTAGCTACACATCAGAGGCTCTTCACACTATATTTCCCCACCTCCATGTTCCCTGTCTCTCCTTTAACCCTCACCGTCTCTAGTCCTATCAATCAATGCAATCCTGTGCCCTCATGATGCCATGGTTAGTACACCCCCTCATCACCCCCACCCCCTTCTCCTCATCCCTCGTCCCCCCCACCCCCTCCTCATCCCTCGTCCCCCCACCCTTCTCATCCCTCGTTCCTCCTCCCCCACCCTTCTCCTCACCCCTCGTCCCCCCACCCTTCTCCTCATCCCTCGTCCCCCCACCCTTCTCCTCATCCCTCGTCCCCCCACCCTTCTCATCCCTCGTTCCTCTTCCCTCCACCCTTCTCATCCCTCGTTCCTCCTCCCCCACCCTTCTCATCCCTCGTTCCTCTTCCCCTCACCCTTCTCATCCCTCGTTCCTCTTCCCTCCACTCTTCTCATCCCTCGTTCCTCCTCCCCCACCCCTTCTCATCCCTCGTTCCTCTTCCCCCACCCTTCTCATCCCTCGTTCCTCTTCCCCCACCCTTCTCATCCCTCGTTCCTCCTCCCCCCACCCTTCTCATCCCTCGTTCCTCCTCCCCCCCCCACCCTTCTCATCCCTCGTTCCTCCTCCCCCACCCTTCTTCTCATCCCCTCGTTCCTCCTCCCCCCACCCTTCTTCTCATCCCTCGTTCCTCCTCCCCCCACCCTTCTCCTCATCCCTCGTTCCTCCTCCACCGTCTCCCTCTGAGAGTCTCTTTTCTCTTCCTCCTTGACTGAACCATTCAAGCAAAACACTAGAGGATTATCACTCAGTCATTGAGAAACACACACACACACACACACACACACACACGCTTTCACTCAACACGTTGCTTGGACAGAAGTGTCTGTGCTCTTGGATAAGACCGTGTCTATGTTTGTTGACGGTGTATGATGTGATTATGCGAGAGCTCAGCTGTCTGAGAAAACGGGGCTCTGAGCTGAACAAAAACAAAGGGGCGGAAGGAGAGAAGAGTGTGAGGAGAGAGAGGAGTGGAGCCCACGTGCCTCAGAGCTGGAGCTGTATCTGTAGCTAGCCGTCGTGTCTCACTGCTAATGGAGGACTGGGGGTAAGGCTTTTGTTGTTAGGACGGAACGGACGGAGGTAGTCTGCCTGCGCCCCTCTTTTTGGGTGCATTCATTTGCGGTCCTTTGTCTTGGCTATAGCCTAGAGTGGTTTCTCACTGCCTGGTTATTGCAGTTGGTTGATGTGCTGGTGTGTGTGTGTGTATATTTGGTTATGTGTGTGGAGATGGAGAGCCCTAATGAAATGTGTGTTGTGATCTTCTTCAGGAGAAAAAGGTACTTCATGTTCCTTTCCATGGTGATTTTGATGAGACGGCAAGAATGGTTTGTTACTGCTTTCATCACCTTAGGTGTGTTAGAGTTTAACTGGGCTGACTCGATGTGTTCTTTTGTGTAAAAGACTAGTAGGCCTTAATACATTAGAATTGTGATCAATTTCAAGTATTGATTTCTGTACATATTACAATGGTTTAGGACAGGAAGAATGTAGAAATATGCTGTCTGCCAGAAAGATAGTAACGGGTGAGGAGGCGTGAGGTGGTGTTTGTGTGTGTATACACTACCATCTAGCCTTGTTCCCAGACAGGACTGTCCTACACTAGAACAAAAGCCTCCTCTTGATGGATTAACCAACTGTGGTGCACAGCCAGCTCTCACACATTCCCCATGCAGCCGAAGACTTTTTTTGTGTTTCAACCAAAGCCGTTCGGCTCACGTTTTGTCTGGGGAGAAACTGCATTTTGAAGTCTGTATCGCTCTCTTTCTCTCTCTCGTTTTCCCTCTCTCCTTCTCCCAATTGTCGAAAGTATTTTCCCAGCCATTAATTTAGGACGGCTGAGGTGACCCAAATACCCATGCAGTGCCCCCACCCCCACTCTAAAGCAGAGCCCTCTATTGTCTCTCCGAGGCAGCGTCACAGGGCCCTCGTCCTCGGGAGTGGCTTAAAATATGTGGATTTTAATTTTGCCCTTATTTTACCATGTAAGTTGACTGAGAACACATTCTCATTTACAGCGACGACCTGGGGAATAGTTACAGGTCGTTGCTGTAAATGAGACATACAGGTCTTGGTTTGGTGAAGATGTGTTATTGTTATTGGGCTCGCAAGGGGCGCAGCGGTCTAAGGCACTGCATCTCAGTGCAAGAGGTGTCACTGCAGTCCTTGGTTCAAATCCAGGCTGTATCACATCCGGCTGTGATTGGGAGTCCCATTGGGCGGTGCACAATTGGCCCAGCATCGTTCGGATTTGGCCGGGGTAGGCTGTCATTGTCAATAAGTATTTGTTCTTAACTGACTTGCCTAGTTAAATAAAAGGTTACATTTTAACAAATTAAAATACATTGTTATTGTTGGTAGCAGACTGCCATCAAGGTGATTGCATGGCTGATGAGGGGTTGCTGTATCGGATGTGAAGGAGACATCCGGTCGCTCTCTTGGAGTACAATCTGGAAGTTGTAGGCTCTACTGCCATAGGCAGAATATGATATTTGCCTTGATTAAGGACTCAACCAACAAGCCGGTGGTCTCTCTAGCCACAACACCGTTAGTGGAAACCATTCTCCATACTAGCATGTTACCCTTTCTACTCAGCGCTGGTTTAATATTAGAAACACTTAACGTTTGAGCATGGATAGACTGTTATTTTGTTCTGAGACAAATCATTCCTTGTGGAGTCTGAGGTGTTTTTTAATGACATATTGGTCACATGCTGTGTAAACAGTGAAATCCTTGCTTACGGTCCCTTTCCAACAATGCAGAGAGAAACTGAACAAATATAGAAAGATAATAAATCAAGAAATGGGGTACCAGTACCAGAACAGAGGGAGGGTTGCTGTACCAGTACCAGAACAGAGGGAGAGTTGCTGTACCAGAACAGAGGGAGGGTTGCTGTACCAGAACAGAGGGAGGGTTGCTGTACCAGAACAGAGGGAGGGTTGCTGTACCAGAACAGAGGGAGGGTTGCTGTACCAGAACAGAGGGAGGGTTGCTGTACCAGTACGAGAACAGAGGGAGGGTTGCTGTACCAGTACGAGAACAGAGGGAGGGTTGCTGTACCAGTACGAGAACAGAGGGAGGGTTGCTGTACCAGTACGAGAACAGAGGGAGGGTTGCTGTACCAGTACGAGAACAGAGGGAGGGTTGCTGTACCAGTACGAGAACAGAGGGAGGGTTGCTGTACCAGTACGAGAACAGAGGGAGGGTTGCTGTACCAGTACGAGAACAGAGGGAGGGTTGCTGTACCAGTACCAGAACAGAGGGAGGGTTGCTGTACCAGTACCAGAACAGAGGAGGGTTGCTGTACCAGTACCAGAACAGAGGGAGGGTTGCTGTACCAGTACCAGAACAGAGGGAGGGTTGCTGTACCAGTACCAGAACAGAGGGAGGGTTGCTGTACCAGTACCAGAACAGAGGGAGGGTTGCTGTACCAGTACCAGAACAGAGGGAGGGTTGCTGTACCAGTACCAGAACAGAGGGAGGGTTGCTGTACCAGTACCAGAACAGAGGGAGGGTTGCTGTACCGGGAACAGAACAGAGGGAGGGTTGCTGTACCGGGAACAGAACAGAGGGAGGGTTGCTGTACCGGGAACAGAACAGAGGGAGGACTGCTGTACCGGGAACAGAACAGAGGGAGGACTGTTGTACCGGGAACAGAACAGAGGGAGGACTGTTGTACCGGGAACAGAACAGAGGGAGGACTGTTGTACCGGGAACAGAACAGAGGGAGGACTGTTGTACCGGGAACAGAACAGAGGGAGGACTGTTGTACCGGGAACAGAACAGAGGGAGGACTGTTGTACCGGGAACAGAACAGAGGGAGGACTGTTGTACCGGAAACAGAACAGAGGGAGGACTGTTGTACCGGAAACAGAACAGAGGGAGGACTGTTGTACCGGAAACAGAACAGAGGGAGGACTGTTGCACCGGAACAGAGGGAGGACTGTTGTACCAGGAACAGAACAGAGGGAGGGCTGTAGCTTCTGTTGCTCTTCAATCATCAGTTGTCTCACATCTGTTTGGGCTGAATGTTATTTGATGGCATTATGAATTAAAGGGATCTAATGTTTACACGTATAAAGAAGGACAACTTTAATAGTTTGTTTTCAATTCCCACAGCAAATCTCTGAAATGGCCTTTCGCTGTATTTTTTGTAGTTTGGATGAATGCAGCTGACCACATTGTATTGCTATTATTAATTATCCTCTTTCTCCTTCACTCAGTGCCTGAAGACCAAGACTCCTTTGCAGACTCCTAAAACCTCCTCACGTCCTCTCTGCCAAATCTAGGATCATGTCGGGCACCTATGATGAGTCGGCCAGCCAGGAGGATGGCACAGACAGCTTCTGGGAGGTGAGAACAGACCACACCTGTTTGGAGATATATTAATATGTAGTCAAACATGCATCCCTTTCAGTGGAACTGGGATTTGAACCAGAAACTCCAGGTGTCCACACTTTGCTGGCACTGCGTCACCCTCTTTTGGCTATGCAGCAGAGCTGGCAGCGTGACAGGCCGCTGACTAGGGCTACTGATGAAGGAACCTCAGACTCTGGGCTCCTTTAAAAATGGCCTAAACCCTTTAGGAAGGCTTTCTGTTAGATATAGAGTAGCTGTGTTCCTCGTTGTCCTTTCCCCTTGTCAGCTGTGTCCTTTGTGTCAGTGTCCATGTCTAGCTGTGTCCTTTGTGTCAGTGTCCATGTCTAGCTGTGTCCTTTGTGTCAGTGTCCATGTCTAGCTGTGTCCTTTGTGTCAGTGTCCATGTCTAGCTGTGTCCTTTGTGTCAGTGTCCATGTCTAGCTGTGTCCTTTGTGTCAGTGTCCATGTCTAGCTGTGTCCTTTTCTGTCTGTCTCTTGTTTTCATTTATTTTATTGCTCCTCACTGTATCACTCAGGGAGACACTGACAACACCGTTCTTAAGGTGGCACGACAATGATCACTCAGTAGGGAGACACTGACAATACCGTTCTTAAGGTGGCACGACAATGATCACTCAGTAGGGAGACACGGACAACACCGTTCTTAAGGTGGCACGACAATGATCACTCAGTAGGGAGACACGGACAACACCGTTCTTAAGGTGGCACGACAATGATCACTCAGTAGGGAGACACTGACAATACCGTTCTTAAGGTGGCATGACAATGATCACTCAGTAGGGAGACACTGACAACATCGTTCTTAAGGTGGCATGACAATGATCACTCAGTAGGTAGACACTGACAACACCGTTCTTAAGGGGTCACGACAATGATCACTCAGTAGGGAGACACTGACAACACCGTTCTTAAGGTGGCACGACAATGATCACTCAGTAGGGAGACACTGACAATACCGTTCTTAAGGTGGCATGACAATGATCACTCAGTAGGGAGACACTGACAATACCGTTCTTAAGGTGGCACGACAATGATCACTCAGTAGGGAGACACTGACAATACCGTTCTTAAGGTGGCACGACAATGATCACTCAGTAGGGAGACACTGACAACTCCGTTCTTAAGGTGGCACGACAATGATCACTCAGTAGGGAGACACTGACAATACCGTTCTTAAGGTGGCACGACAATGATCACTCAGTAGGGAGACACTGACAACACCGTTCTTAAGGTGGCATGACAATGATCACTCAGTAGGGAGACACTGACAATACCGTTCTTAAGGTGGCATGACAATGATCACTCAGTAGGGAGACACTGACACCACTGTTCGTGGAACGCCACATTCTTAAGGTGGAATGTTTTGAATGTAATTGAAATGCCTCTCATTCTGGTACCTATGAAAGGTGGGAAACTATAAGCGTGCTGTGAAGCGGATTGATGATGGCCACCGGCTCTGCAATGACCTGATGAACTGTATACAAGAGCGAGCCAAAATCGAGAAGGCCTACAGCCAGCAGCTGACCGACTGGTCTAAGAGATGGAGACAGCTGGTGGATAAAGGTACGAGGGGAGAAGGGGAGACACACCCAGCAGCTCACAGTGGATTGGAATAGTTATATTGCCATCTGTAGGAGCATGCTTTAAAAAAATTATAAACTCCTTCTAGTTTTGTCATGGGAGTACAGTGAATGCAATGTGCAGGATATTCATTGAGTCAGAGTAATACCATCTGTTTCTCAAAATACAAATGGACCTCCCTCTTCTCCCTCTCCCTCTAACCCTACCTCTTCTCCTTCTCCCTCTAACCCTGACCCTCTTCTCCTTCTCCCTCTAACCCTGACCCTCTTCTCCTTCTCCCTCTAACCATGCCCCTCTTCTCCTTCTCCCTCTAACCCTGACCCTCTTCTCCTTCTCCCTCTAACCCTGACCCTCTTCTCCTTCTCCCTCTAACCCTGACCCTCTTCTCCTTCTCCCTCTAACCCTACCTCTTCTCCCTCTCCCTCTAACCCTACCTCTTCTCCTTCTCCCTCTAACCCTGACCCTCTTCTCCTTCTCCCTCTAACCCTGACCCTCTTCTCCTTCTCCCTCTAACCCTGGCCCTCTTCTCCTTCTCCCTCTAACCCTACCTCTTCTCCTTCTCCCTCTAACCCTGACCCTCTTCTCCTTCTCCCTCTAACCCTGGCCCTCTTCTCCTTCTCCCTCTAACCCTGGCCCTCTTCTCCTTCTCCTTCTAACCCTGGCCCTCTTCTCCTTCTCCCTCTAAACCTGACCCTCTTCTCCTTCTCCCTCTAAACCTGACCCTCTTCTCCTTCTCCCTCTAACCCTGACCCTCTTCTCCTTCTCCCTCGAACCCTGGCCCTCTTCTCCTTCTCCCTCTAACCCTGACCCTCTTCTCCTTCTCCCTCTAACCCTACCTCTTCTCCCTCTCCCTCTAACCCTACCTCTTCTCCTTCTCCCTCTAACCCTGACCCTCTTCTCCTTCTCCCTCTAACCCTGACCCTCTTCTCCTTCTCCCTCTAACCCTGACCCCCTTCTCCTTCTCCCTCTAACCATGCCCCTCTTCTCCTTCTCCCTCTAACCCTGACCCTCTTCTCCTTCTCCCTCTAACCCTACCTCTTCTCCTTCTCCCTCTAACCCTACCTCTTCTCCTTCTCCCTCTAACCCTGGCCCTCTTCTCCTTCTCCCTCTAACCCTGGCGCTCTTCTCCCTCTCCCTCTAACCCTACCTCTTCTCCCTCTCCCTCTAACCCTGACCCTCTTCTCCTTCTCCCTCTAACCCTGACCCTCTTCTCCTTCTCCCTCTAACCCTGACCCCCTTCTCCTTCTCCCTCTAACCATGCCCCTCTTCTCCTTCTCCCTCTAACCCTGACCCTCTTCTCCTTCTCCCCTCTAACCCTACCTCTTCTCCTTCTCCCTCTAACCCTACCTCTTCTCCTTCTCCCTCTAACCCTGGCCCTCTTCTCCTTCTCCCTCTAACCCTGGCCCTCTTCTCCCTCTCCCTCTAACCCTACCTCTTCTCCCTCTCCCTCTAACCCTGGCCCTCTTCTCCTTCTCCCTCTAACCCTGACCCTCTTCTCCCTCTCCCTCTAACCCTGGCCCTCTTCTCCTTCTCCTTCTAACCCTGACCCTCTTCTCCTTCTCCCTCTAAACCTGACCCTCTTCTCCTTCTCCCTCTAAACCTGACCCTCTTCTCCTTCTCCCTCTAACCCTGACCCTCTTCTCCTTCTCCCTCGAACCCTACCTCTTCTCCCTCTCCCTCTAACCCTGGCCCTCTTCTCCTTCTCCCTCTAACCCTGACCCTCTTCTCCTTCTCCCTCTAACCCTACCTCTTCTCCTCTCCCTCTAACCCTACCTCTCTCTCCTTCCCTCCCTCTAACCCTGACCCTCTTCTCCTTCTCCCTCTAACCCTGACCCTCTTCTCCTTCTCCCTCTAACCCTGACCCCCTTCTCCTTCTCCCTCTAACCATGCCCTCTTCTCCTTCTCCCTCTAACCCTGACCCTCTTCTCCTTCTCCCTCTAACCCTACCTCTTCTCCTTCTCCCTCTAACCCTGGCCCTCTTCTCCTTCTCCCTCTAACCCTGGCCCTCTTCTCCTTCTCCCTCTAACCCTGGCCCTCTTCTCCCTCTCCCTCTAACCCTGGCCCTCTTCTCCTTCTCCCTCTAACCCTGACCCTCTTCTCCCTCTCCCTCTAACCCTGGCCCTCTTCTCCCTCTCCCTCTAACCCTACCTCTTCTCCCTCTCCCTCTAACCCTGCCCCTCTTCTCCCTCTCTCCTCCCCTCCCTAACCCTGGCCCTCTTCTCCTTCTCCCTCTAACCCTGGCCCTCTTCTCCTTCTCCCTCTAACCCTGACCCTCTTCTCCTTCTCCCTCTAACCCTGGCCCTCTTCTCCTTCTCCCTCTAACCCTGGCCCTCTTCTCCTTCTCCCTCTAACCCTGGCCCTCTTCTCCTTCTCCCTCTAACCCTGACCCTCTTCTCCTTCTCCCTCTAACCCTGGCCCTCTTCTCCTTCTCCCTCTAACCATGACCCTCTTCTCCTTCTCCCTCTAACCCTGGCCCTCTTCTCCTTCTCCCTCTAACCCTGACCCTCTTCTCCTTCTCCCTCTAACCCTGACCCTCTTCTCCTTCTCCCTCGAACCCTACCTCTTCTCCTTCTCCCTCGAACCCTACCTCTTCTCCCCTTCTCCCTCTAACCCTGGCCCTCTTCTCCTTCTCCCTCTAACCCTGGCCCTCTCTCCCTCTCCTTCTCCCTCTAACCCTGGCCCTCTTCTCCTTCTCCCTCTAACCCTACCTCTTCTCCTTCTCCCTCTAACCCTGACCTCTTCTCCTTCTCCCTCTAACCCTTCTCCCTCTAACCCTGACCCTCTTCTCCTTCTCCCTCTAACCCTGACCCTCTTCTCCTTCTCCCTCTAACCCTGACCCTCTTCTCCTTCTCCTCTCTAACCCTGACCCTCTTCTCCTTCTCCCTCTAACCCTGGCCCTCTTCTCCTTCTCCCTCTCTAACCCTGGCCCTCTTCTCCTTCTCCCTCTAACCCTGGCCCTCTTCTCCTTCTCCCTCTAACCATGGCCCTCTTCTCCTTCTCCCTCTAACCATGGCCCTCTTCTCCTTCTCCCTCTAACCATGGCACTCTTCTCCTTCTCCCTCTAACCATGGCACTCTTCTCCTTCTCCCTCTAACCATGGCACTCTTCTCCTTCTCCCTCTAACCCTGACCCTCTTCTCCTTCTCCCTCGAACCCTACCTCTTCTCCTTCTCCCTCGAACCCTACCTCTTCTCCTTCTCCCTCGAACCCTGGCCCTCTTCTCCTTCTCCCTCTAACCCTGGCCCTCTTCTCCTTCTCCCTCTAACCCTACCTCCCTCTAACCCTACCTTTCTCCTTCTCCCTCTAACCCTCTCTTCTCCTTCTCCCTCTAACCCTACCTCTTCTCCTTCTCCCTCTAACCCTGACCCTCTTCTCCTTCTCCCTCTAACCCTGACCCTCTTCTCCTTCTCCCTCTAACCATGCCCCTCTTCTCCTTCTTCTAACCCTACCTCTTATCCCTCTCCCTCAGGGCCCCAGTACGGCAGTGTGGAGAGGGCCTGGGTGGCAATGATGACCGAGGCTGAGAAGGTGAGTGAGCTGCACCAGGATGTGAAGAACGGACTGCTCAACAATGACTTTGAGAAGGTGAAGAACTGGCAGAAGGACTCCTACCACAAACAGATGATGGGAGGCTTCAAGGAAACCAAAGAGGCAGAGGAGGGGTTCAAGAAGGCCCAGAAACCATGGGCCAAGAAGCTCAAGGAGGTGAGGGGCAACCACCTGAACAACTGTACACTTGAGCATTGCTGTAGAGATCTGGACCAAATCAGAACATGCACCACGCTCTGCTGTAACCTTGAAGTAGTTTGCATTGAAATGATACCTCCAAAAGTGTAAATATCCTTCAAAAATATACCATATCTTCTCTCCTCAGCTTGAGACTGCCAAGAAGACGTACCACCTGGCGTGTAAGGAGGAGAAGGTGGCGTCCAGCAGAGAGGCCAACAGCAAGGCAGACACCTCAGTCACAGCCGACCAGCAGAAGAAGCTCCTGGACAAGGTGGACAAGTGCAAGCAGGACTCTCAGAAGGTGAGCTCCCCAGACCCCCAGGCCCCTACTGTCCAGGCCCCTACTGTCCAGGCCCCTACTGTCCAGGCCCCTACTGTCCAGGCCCCTACTGTCCAGGCCCCTACTGCCCAGGCCCCTACTGCCCAGGCCCCTACTGCCCAGGCCCCTACTGCCCAGGCCCCTACTGCCCAGGCCCCTACTGCCCAGGCCCCTACGCCCAGGCCCCTACGCCCAGGCCCCTACTGCCCAGGCCCCTACTGCCCAGGCCCCTACTGCCCAGGCCCCTACTGCCCAGGCCCCTACTGCCCAGGCCCCTACTGCCCAGGCCCCTACTGCCCAGGCCCCTACTGCCCAGGCCCCTACTCCCCAGGCCCCTACTCCCCAGGCCCCTACTCCCCAGGCCCCTACTCCCCAGACCCCTACTGCCCAGACCCCTACTCCCCAGACCCCTACTCCCCTGACCCCTACTCCCCTGACCCCTACTCCCCTGACCCCTACTCCCCTGACCCCTACTCCCCAGACCCCTACTCCCCAGACCCCTACTGCCCAGGCCCCTACTGCCCAGGCCCCTACTCCCCAGGCCCGTACTCCCCAGGTCCCTACTGTCCAGGCCCCTACTCCCCAGGCCCCTACCGCCCAGACCCTCCACTGCTCACCCTCCTCTTCCTCCGTCTCTTCATGATAGGGAGGCCTCTCATCCTATTGCCATTACTAGTTCCAGGAGTTTTTTTGACCATGTGTCCTGACCAGTTAAAGATCTTGGCCCAGTGATTATCTATTCACTAGTATAGTGAAGGGATTCCCAAACTCTTACACTCAGGCCCCCCTTCCAGCATTGGGGAACATCCCTCTCCGCCACCTGTGCGAGCACGCCACACCTATTTCTATGGGCACAAGCACTATTCATGGCACAAACTGTTCACAGCCCTCTTGTTGGCTTATTTCCTGCAAAACGAAACATTTGGCCATGTCTCATGTGTATTCATGTGATATTTGAGTGACTCAAACGTTACAACAAAATCGATGGGCAAAAAAACCTAGCTAAAAAACGTTAGCTGACATGGGCTAATTGAGCTGGACATTTCTGACAAGTTGTAAATAGCTCTCGAAGGTATGCAATGACTGATGACTGACATAAGTGTGTGTGGGGGGGGGGGGGCGCCCCTCCATGCCGACGCAGGGGGAACGCCCCACAGTTTGGGAACCACTGGTAAAGTGGACTTTACTCTGCTGAGCCCACTGGAATGATATCACAGCCTTGCTTCCCCTTGACCCATTCAAACCATTGCACAAGTTATATAATACTGTCTTACAACTACTGAGAGGATAACTAATTATCATTCATCCTTGGTCAACATCAATCATCACCACTTCTCAGTAACCTCAAGCTCGTAAAGACCTTGCTATGCAGAAGCTAAAACATGTAAGAAGGAAGAAAAATAAAAGTCACTGTTAACCTAAATATCCCTAGAAAATATTCCTATTCATGAAAATCACAAATGAAATATATTGAGACACAGCTTAGCCTTTTGTTAATCACCTTGTCATCTCAGATTTTCAAAATATGCTTTACAGCCAAAGCTAGACAAGCATTTGTGTAAGTTTATCGATAGCCTAGCATAGCATTTTGTCCAGCTAGCAGCAGGTAACTTGGTCACGGAAATCAGAAAATCAATCAAATTAAATCGTTTACCTTTGATGAGCTTCGGATGTTTTCACTGACGAGACTCCCAGTTAGCTAGCCAATGTTCCTTTTTCCCAAAAATATTATTTTTGTAGGCGAAATAGCTCCGTTTGTTCTTCACATTTGGCTGAGAAATCGCCCGGAAATTGCAGTCACGAAAACAGAGAAAAATATTCCAAATTAGCTTCATAATATCGACAGAAACATGGCAAATGTTGTTTATAATCAATCCTCAAGGTGTTTTTTAAATATATATTCGATAATATATCCGTCGGAACAATTAGTTTTTCAGTAGGACCGATTGGAGTAATGGCTACCTCTGTATTTTACGCGAGAGTCACCCTGGGAGCCATCAGGTGACCACTTACGCAATGTAGCCGCCTACGGCTATTCTTCAACATAAATGCGTAAAACTACGTCACAATGCGGTAGACACCTTGGGGAATACGTAGAAAGTGTAAGCTGGTTGATAGCACATTCACAGCTCAATAGGGACTCATTGGAACGCAGCGCTTTCAAAATATGGGGCACTTCCGGATTGGATTTTTCTCAGGCTTTCGCCTGCAACATCAGTTCTGTTATACTCACAGACAATATCTTTACAGTTTTGGAAACATTAGTGTTTTCTATCCTAAGCTGTCAATTATATGCATACTCTAGCATCTTGTCCTGACAAAATATCCCGTTTAAAACGGGAACGTTTTTTTCCCAAAAATGAAAATACTGCCTCTAGAGTCGCAAAAGGTTTTAAGGTGTAAAATGTTGACATTAAAATAAACATTCTGAAAGGGCTCTGAAACATTAAAACACATTCTGAAAGGGCTCTGAAACACTAAAACACATTCTGAAAAGGCTCTGAAACATTAAAATAAACATTCTGAAAGGGCTCTGAAACATTAAAACACATTCTGAAAGGGCTCTGAAACATTAAAACACATAACCCGCTTTGTGGGGGTCAACGGACCCTCAGCTCTCAACTGTACAGCCTGTGTGGTTGTTTATCCCTTACATGTTATTAACATACTCTCTGTCTGATCTTCACCATGCAGGCTAAGGAGAAGTATGAGAAGACTCTGGATGAGCTGAGGAAGTGTACGCCCCAGTACATGGAGAACATGGAGACAGTGTTTGACACGTGTCAGCAGTTTGAGGAGAAGAGACTGAGCTTCCTCAGGGAGGTGCTGCTGGACATCAAACGACACCTCAACCTCACCGAGAACCAAAGGTAGGTCCATACTCACAGCACCTGGGCACCACCATTATGATACACTGAGTCAAGATGAA
The DNA here is from genome assembly GCF_034236695.1 of Oncorhynchus nerka. Taxonomy (NCBI): domain Eukaryota; kingdom Metazoa; phylum Chordata; class Actinopteri; order Salmoniformes; family Salmonidae; genus Oncorhynchus; species Oncorhynchus nerka. Next base: position 90,184,656 of record NC_088410.1, read on the forward strand.
TGTGTCAGAATAGAGCTGTAACTTCTCTCTATCGGTCTTCAGTTACGCCACAGTGTACAGAGACCTGGAACACAACATCACCTCTGCCAGTGCACAAGATGACCTGAAGTGGTTCAGCAACAACCACGGCCCTGGTATGCATATGAACTGGCCCCAGTTTGAGGTACACAACCACTTCTTCCCAGTTAGCCTAACAATGCGTGTGTTTTAATTGATCGTTTTCAACTCATGGAATTCATTTCAATTCACTTCCTCCATTGACTGAAGGGGAAAAACTAGGAATTGACTTGTAACTGGCTTGCTCCCCACCTTCCTTCCTTCCAGGAGTACAATCCAGAGCTCACTCACATGATCAGCAAACGAGAGAAGTCGAAGAAAGGGGCAGACGGTATAATGCTGACTAGCGTGACAGCAGCACCCAACCATGTGGCAGCACCGAACCATGTGGCAGCACCGAACCATGTGGCAGCACCGAACCATGTGGCAGCACCGGCTGGAGACAGGGGCAGGTTGGTCTCTCAGACAGGGGCAGGTTGGTCTCTCAGACGGGGGCAGGTTGGTCTCTCAGACGGGGGCAGGTTGGTCTCTCAGACGGGGGCAGGTTGGTCTCTCAGACGGGGGCAGGTTGGTCTCTCAGACGGGGGCAGGTTGGTCTCTCAGACGGGGGCAGGTTGGTCTCTCAGACGGGGCAGGTTGGTCTCTCAGACGGGGGCAGGTTGGTCTCTCAGACGGGGGCAGGTTGGTCTCTCAGACGGGGGGCAGGTTGGTCTCTCAGACGGGGGCAGGTTGGTCTCTCAGACGGGGCAGGTTGGTCTCTCAGACGGGGGCAGGTTGGTCTCTCAGACCAGGGGTCTCTCTGACAGGTTGGTCTCTCTGACAGGGGCAGGTTGGTCTCTCAGACCGGGGCAGGTTGGTCTCTCAGACCGGGGCAGGTTGGTCTCTCAGACCGGGGCAGGTTGGTCTCTCAGACCGGGGCAGGTTGGTCTCTCAGACCGGGGCAGGTTGGTCTCTCAGACCGGGGCAGGTTGGTCTCTCAGACAGGGGCAGGTTGGTCTCTCCACCTTCTGTAGTAGAACAAACATGCCTTTCTAACATGTAGAGTCACTGTGAGTGTCATCACAGAGACCATTTTCATGTTTTATCAATACTAACAGCAGAATGTATCTAATTTTACGATGTCAGGGGTGTAATAGGCATTGTGCAATAGTAAGTAAGTAAGCCTTGTCCGATGTGTAAGGGGTTCAATTGTAAATATGCCTTGTCCGAGCCAGAACAGCCCATAGGTGCAATAGGCAATATATGAATTATGCGTATGAGATGTTATATCTGTTTTCATACAGATGATATCAGTTGTTTGCTCAAGACTATTTCCTCTTGTATTGGGGGCTAGAACATGTATCTAATCTAATGTCCAGGAGGTGGCAGCAATGATTAATGTTGATATAAAGTTAATTATCCGTTCGTAAATACAAAGCATGCGATGTTATTGCAAACTACAGTATCAATAGGATGTGGATTAGGGCAGCCCCCCGCACCTCTCTGATGGGGTTAAATGACCAATATTTCGGTTGAGTGCATTCAGTTGTTCAACTAACCAGCTATCCCCTTTCCCTTTCCAATAACCTGTTGTGAAATGTCACAGTTGTGTTTGGGAATATCTCCACAAGGGCTGTTTAGTGGCCAGAAGATGATGTCACCCAGTTGTTTTAGTATTATTATGTGATTATAGCAGAACAGAGAAGTGGGGGCGGGGCATGTTTTCTCGTGCTGGGTTGACATGAATAAAGAGATCAGCTCATAAAAGTGAAACATCCAGTTTGGGTCTCCAATTCACTCAGCCCTTTCTCCTCTGTGCTGGTCACATGATGACCATGTTGATGAATAGTGATCCTAGTTACTGGAGGAAGCTTGTGTTGAAACTTTTCTGCAACCGAACAATGATGATGATGGTCTAGGATGTTGAAACGTCTCCTCCTCCACAGTGTGAGCAGCTCTGATAAGAACCAGGCCTACTCTTCCCAGGACCAGGCCTACTCCTCCCAGGACCAGTCGGCAGAGTGGTCAGACGATGAGCAGGCCGCGCCAAACTCAGGCTCAGACACCAATGGGGGTGGAGCCAACCCCTTTGAGGATGAGTCAGCGAAGGGCGTACGGGTGAGGGCGCTGTACGACTATGACGGGCAGGAACAGGATGAACTCACCTTTAAAGCAGGTGAGCATCCCAACAAGAACTAACTAACTAACTCTATTTGGTTGTGATTCTGTTTGTCATGTATCTTTTGAAAATGTTATGTCAAAAAATCTATTTCCCATTTGGGACAATAACGTTACTAATACTGCTGCTACTACTGCTGCTACTACGACTACAACTACTACTACTACTTGTGAACCTTTTAGAAACCAAATCTGTTTATTGGGTACCACAAGAAAGACACTAAATTGTGCACTGGACTTTTCAATTATATTTGTTTTGATATATATGATTTAAAACCAATCATCTAACTAACCCGCAGTAGGATAAAAGGTTTCCAAACATAAAAATCAGTTTTTTTGTCTCATTACCTTTTTCATCCCAAAAAGAAAACAAACAATAGCAACATCCACGGCCCTGGCATGCATATGAACTGGCATCAGTTTGAGGTACAGTTTGCAAGAAGTTAACACACACACCTCAAATATAACCTAGATTTCAACCAAAAAATCTACAACAGAGTTTCAAGGTTTGGTTGATTTCAAATTGAATTCAAATGGAATTCATGTTTGTTGATAATCAAAAATCAATCAAAATTGTATGTCAATCTGATGTCTCCCTCTCTCCTTCCCTTCCTCTCTCTCGCTCTCTCTCCATCTCTCTCCGTCTCCCTCTCTCCTTCCCTTCCTCTCTATCTCTCCCTCTCTCTCCCTCGCTCTCTCCAACTCTCCCTCTCTCCATCTCTCGCTCTCCCTCTCTCCATCTCTCGCTCTCCCTCTCTCCATCTCTCGCTCTCCCTCTCTCCATCTCTCGCTCTCCCTCTCTCCATCTCTCGCTCTCGCTCTCTCTCACTCTCTCGCTCTCTCCCTCGCTCTCCAACTCTCCCTCGCTCTCTCTCTCCACCTCGCTCTCCCTTTCTCCATCTTGCTCTCCCTCTCTCTCTTGCTCCATCTCTCCCTCTCCATCTCTCGCTCCGTCCTTTCTCACAGGAGACGAGCTAACTAAACTAGAAGACGAGGATGAGCAGGGCTGGTGTAAAGGCCTGTTGGACAGTGGCAAGTTGGGTTTATATCCTGCTAATTATGTAGAGCCCATCTAGTTGGGTTTATATCCTGCTGATTACGTAGAGCCCATTTTGTTGGGCTTATATCCTGCTAATTACGTAGAGCCCATCTAGTTGCTTGGGTCACCCAGACTGAACCGTCCAATCATACTGCACATTGCCAGAGACTTCAAAGCAACGCTTCCCTGTTCCCCCTCTCTGCCTGACCAACCAACCAACACACTGACTGAGCAGTCTTTATTTAAACACTCCTCTAGGACCCACATCAGACAAACACAGCACCAACATAACCAACACATATCAGCTACAACACTGGGATTGTTACCACAGTCAAACCATGGCAGTATGTGTGTACCAACAACACCACAACTCCTACGAGCAGGAAAAACATTCTGCCGTGTTCTATTCCAATGTTGTGCTGTGGTTGTGATGAAATTTACCTGGCAGTATGGAAGTATGTTCCCTCGTAACCCTAGTGATATGGTATAGTCAATGGTGCCTGCATAGCCAGAATAAGCTATGCACTGTGCATTGTAAATATTAGCAGATTCTTTTTGCAACCTGGATGCTATGCGAAACTGTACAGTCCTGTTTTTTTTTTTTGCATCTGTCATTCCATGTAAGGTTTTAAATATGCTGTACAGTACAACAGATTCTCACTCTTTTTCTATCTTTTCTATGTGAATTGCTCCTGTGTTGAGTGTTATGCAGTGTTTGGTGTTTTCCCCCTGAGCAACAGCAGCAGCATGTCCTACTGGATCACAATAATGACATTTAGCTGATCCTTGACAAATCACTGTTGAGCGGAGCAGAGCAAGTACTACACTGTCGAGCGGAGCAGAGCAGTACTACACTGTCGAGCGGAGCAGAGCAGTACTACACTGTCGAGCGGAGCAGAGCAGTACTACACTGTCGAGCGGAGCGGAGCAGAGCAGTACTACACTGCCGAGCGGAGCAGAGCAGTACTACACTGTCGAGCAGAGCAGTACTACACTGCGGAGCAGAGCAGTACTACACTGTCGAGCGGAGCAGAGCAGTACTACACTGTCGAGCGGAGCGGAGCAGAGCAGTACTACACTGTCGAGCGGAGCGGAGCAGAGCAGTACTACACTGTCGAGCGGAGCAGAGCAGAGCAGTACTACACTGTCGAGCGGAGCAGAGCAGAGCAGTACTACACTGTCGAGCGGAGCAGAGCAGAGCAGTACTACACTGTCGAGCGGAGCAGAGCAGAGCAGTACTACACTGTCGAGCGGAGCAGAGCAGTACTACACTGTCGAGCGGAGCAGAGCAGTACTACACTGTCGAGCGGAGCAGAGCAGTACTACACTGTCGAGCGGAGCAGAGCAGTACTACACTGTTGAGCCTTGTTCAGTGTAACGGTATACAACAGTGTTTCTCTACACACCGTTGTCCCAGGGACTGGTAAGCTTGGATGCCTGTTTATGTTGAAAACCTGCTCTCAAGATCAGATGAAATCAGTGTCTGTGACGCACTCAGGCGTAGTGGGTGTAGAGTCAGGCGCAGGGGGCAGTGAAAGTCGTACGCGCCAAATACCGGGCGCACATCCACGATTGGCCAAAAAACAGGACCTAACTAGTCTGGAGAAAAACCCAAAACGAAACACACTACCACACATAAACACAGTGGAAAAATAAGTCCGCACAAAGAGCAGGCGGGCCTTACCGGCTTAAATAGCCCAACTAAAAACCTAAACAAGAAACAGGTGAAACCAATAAGACAAAACCAACAGAAAAGGGAAAAGGGTGACGACGACCGCCGAGCTCTGCCCGAACAGGAACAGGAGCCACCTTCGGTAGGAGTCGTGACAGTGTCAGTCAGATAACCACCTGATGGACCACTCAGCAATGTCCCAGGGACCGGTTCCCATCGGACCATGGATCCTGAGAAACACTGGTATAGAATTACATACCTTCCCCAAGGCAGCATTGAGTTGTAGTACCTCTGACCATGTCCCTCATGTGCCTGTAATTTCTTGACCCCACTGCTTTCTGGACTCATCACTTCTAGTACCTCTGACCATGTGTTGGGTTTAGGTGTGAGAGCATGTGAACAACACCCCCTTCCTTTTTTCTGGTTACATGTTTACAGCAGTGGCTTTTTCGAAGGGTCAGGGTTCAAACATTAATTAGCCTACGTGGGCCTCCACAAAGGTTCAGCACAAATACAAAATTGATCCAACACCACCCTACTCCATCAATGGTGAAACGTGAATTTAAATTTTATTTTATTTTTTATTTTACCTTTATTTAACTAGGAAAGTCAATTAAGAACTAATTCTTATTTTCAATGACGGCCTAGGAACAGTGGGTTAACTGCCTGTTCAAGGGCAGAAATAGGCTTGTCATCAGAAATGGACTGTCCCTGACCAAATTAAAGGAGCCAAAGAAATGTGGGAATATGAGCTAATTCTGGGAATTTGCTGTATGGATGATCACATTTACAGTAACAACCCAACGAGAGCCCCACTTCCCCATGGGAGATACTAGATCCTGTCTCCTCTCGCTCAACACTGTAACCATAACTGTTTTTGTTGCCATGGCTTCAGTTTATTATACAACTTCTATGTCCTGTCACCTTTACTGTGTCCCGGCTCAGTCTCCACCTTGCTATCTCTGATCTAACAGTCATTGCATGCTCGATTACCATAAATAAGCATTGAATTCTACTGTGAGCTTACTGTACAAATTGACCTAACTTTGTTTATGTTTTTATCCTGTCTGTTGAATCCTAAACATAATCTTATGAAAACTGATGCCAATGATTTTGGTCTCTTAACTGGCAAAATTTAGACAAATCAGTATATTCAATGTTTTTTAACATCTCCAAATAATTGGGAGAATTTGAATCTATGCAGCACAAAATCCTGTTAAATCTCAATCCTTGTATTTTGAGCTAGTGAATCCAGCAGAGATTATACTTGTAATATGTGTGACTGTTATATGACACAGCTGTTGTGTTCGTTTCCTTAGCAACCCTGGGAGGTAGTGAAGGCTATAATACCCTGATTGCTCTCTCAACACAAGAGGTGTGTACTCTTACTGACATGGGGACAAAAAGCTACAGTACAAAGTGCACTGAAGAAAAAGGCAGAAAGCGGAGCCTCCACTGAAATATTGATGAGGAAACTGAATTTTCTGCTGCAAGAAGTTTATTCTGGAGATCTGGGATATATGGCTGTGGGGGGACATTTTGGGACTGTACACATCCGATTGTGGGATAAAACACTTTAACCATCAGCTCTCAAAATGAGTGTTGTGGCAGCGCAAGCTCTGAAACACAAGCCTAGCTAACTCCGTAAATGCTTTACTTGAGCCACCACTCATACTCACAACACACACTAACAGGGAGAGAAAGAGAGCATGCATATTTAACGATGCATTTACCTTGCATTTTACCTCGTTTTGCGTACTGTATGTAGGGGAACCAGTGGTCGGACATGTGGGAAATCCCTAGTGGTCTAGAAGTCTGTCTGTTTAGAATAATAGCTATTTACTCTACAAACTGTAGTGCCTGTTCATCTGCATACAACAAAATAAAATTCTTCATCAAAACATTGATATGACTATTGTGATGATGATAGGTACATGCATTCTGTGGATAGAGGGGTGGTATACATCCATATAAAAAACATTGATATGACTATTGTGATGATGATAGGTACATGCATTCTGTGGATAGAGGGGTGGTATACATCCATATAAAAAACATTGATATGACTATTGTGATGATGATAGGTACATGCATTCTGTGGATAGAGGGGTGGTATACATCCATATAAAAAATTGATATGATTGATATGACTATTGTGATGATGATAGGTACATGCATTCTGTGGATAGAGGGGTGGTATACATCCATATAAAAAACATTGATATGACTATTGTGATGATGATAGGTACATGCATTCTGTGGATAGAGGGGTGGTATACATCCATATAAAAAACATTGATATGACTATTGTGATGATGATAGGTACATGCATTCTGTGGATAGAGGGGTGGTATACATCGTTTCCCCGGTGCTGGATCCAAGAGGATAACGTAAAAACAAAAAAGTAAATCTGCACCCTGGTATGATGCTCCAAAAATATGCACTCTGTGGACATGTAAACGTACACTCTTAGAAAAAAGGGTTATGCGGTTGTCCCCATAGGTGAACCCTTTTTGGTTCCATGTAGAACCCTTTTGGGTTCCGGTTAGAACTGTTTTGGAAAGGATTCTACATGGAAACCCAAAATATTCTACCTGGAACCAAAAGTTTCTTCAAAGGGTTATCCTATGGGACAGTCGAAGAACCGTTTTTTTGTTCTAGATAGCAATTTATTTTCTAAGAGTGTAGTGTCCATTTATGTATATTCCAGACCCTGGGTATTCAACGCCTACCCCACTAGGTCCGGAGCCTGCTGGTTTTCTGTTCTACCTGATAATTAAATGCACACACCTGGTATCCCAGGTCTAAATCAGTCCCTAGGGGGGCAATGAAAAAAATGCAGTGCAACTGGCTTCAAGGTCCAGAGTTGAATTTGAGGGCTCTAGACTATGTGGAGGACCCCATTTAATATGGAACCGACGTTAAATCACTTTACATAAAGCCTGGAGATATAGCACTCTACAGCTTATCATTAGCATATATGAGCCTTTATAACGTCTTATGACAAGTCTAATCATTGCTATACCTGCAGGCTGTAAGTAAATGTTCCAAGATGGCGTAGCAGTAAGTCGTCCTGTCGTGTCGTGTCCCCTGTATATATCGTTTCTTTTTCGTTTTTTACATATTTTTCTTCGCATATCTCTTTAAAAACTTTTTGCTAAATCTAAGCTTCCAAATACTCTCCTGCAACCCGCCTCACCCAATGTAGCTATTTTTCCTAAAGTATTTATATTTACTTCGGAACCGGAACCCCTCAACTGAAGCTAGCCAGCTAACCACCAGCCATGCTAGCGGTCTTCAGCTAACCGGTCATCAGCTAACCTTCAGCCCGGAAAGCTCTTGCCAGTTCGAACAACGCGACTCTAACCAGAGCATAACGGACCTATTTATTTTTCATCCCCAGATTCATCCCCAGATTCCCACCGCAAACGGAACATTTTTCAGCTGGATCTTCACAACTAGCTATCTAGCTATCTACGAACTGTTAGCTTGCTAGCACAGGCCTGATAACCGTCTGAATCGCCGCGTCCCAAACACCCATATTTACTTTCTATCTCTTTTTGATTTTTAATTTGTTTATACCTTCCGGAAAACCTGCCTCACCCAATGTGATACGGAATCGCTATTATTTTTAATTTTTTAGAACACACTCAAGAACCTCCAGAAGCTAACTAGCTACAAGCTATTTAGTCATTGTTAGTTTTTTAAAAACCTGGATAACACTCGCCAGTCCAGCTTCCCTCCCCCATCCACCGCTGCCCCCTGGACACTGATCTCTTGGCCACATAGCTGATGCACGCTGGACTGTCCATTAATCACGGTACTCCATTCTGCTTGTTTGTTTTATCTGTTGGCCCCGTTGCCTAGTCAACGCCATTTTACCTGCTGTTGTCGTGCTAGCTGATTAGCTGTTGTTGTCTCACCTACTGTTTTAGCTAGCTTTCCCAATTCAACACCTGTGATTACTGTATGCCTCGCTGTATGTCTCTCTCAAATGTCAATATGCCTTGTATACTGTTGTTCAGGTTAGTTATCATTGTTTTCGTTCACAATGGAGCCCCTAGGTCCACTCTTCATACCCCTGATAACTCCTTTGTCCCACCTCCCACACATGCGGTGACCTCACCCATTACAACCAGCATGTCCAGAGATACAACCTATTTCATCATCACCCAGGGCCTGGGCTTACCTCCGCTGTACCCGCACCCCACCATACCCCTGTCTGCACATTATGCCCTGAATATATTCTACCATGCCCAGAAACCTGCTCCTCTTATTCTCTGTCCCCAACACTCTAGGCGACCAGTTTTGATAGCCTTTAGCCGCACCCTCATACTACTCCTTCTCTGTTCCGCGGGTGATGTGGAGGTAAACCCAGGCCCTACATGTCCCCAGGCACCCTCATTTGTTGACTTCTGTGATCGAAAAAGCCTTGGTTTCATGCATGTCAACATCAGAAGCCTCCTCCCTAAGTTTGTTTTACTCACTGCTTTAGCACACTCTGCTAACCCTGATGTCCTTGCTGTGTCTGAATCCTGGCTCAGGAAGGCCACCAAAAATTCAGAGATTTCCATACCTAACTATAACATCTTCCGTCAAGATAGAACTGCCAAAGGGGGAGGAGTTGCAGTCTACTGCAGAGATAGCCTGCAAAGTAATGTCATACTTTCCAGGTCCATACCCAAACAGTTTTTGAAAATGACTCTCTCCAGAAATAAGTCTCTCACTGTGGCCGCCTGCTACCGACCCCCCTCAGCTCCCAGCTGTGCCCTGGACACCATTTGTGAATTGATCGCCCCCCATCTAGCTTCAGAGTTGGTTCTGTTAGGTGACCTAAACTGGGATATGCTAACACCCCAGCAGTCCTACAATCTAAGCTAGATGCCCTCAATCTCACACAAATCATCAAGGAACCCACCAGGTACAACCCTAACTCTGTAAACAAGGACACCCTCATAGACGTCATCCTGACCAACTGGCCCTCCAAATACACATCCGCTGTCTTCAACCAGGATCTCAGCGATCACTGCCTCATTGCCTGTATCCGCTACGGAGCCGCAGTCAAACGACCACCCCTCATCACTGTCAAACGCTCCCTAAAACACTTCTGTGAGCAGGCCTTCCTAATCGACCTGGCCCGGGTATCCTGGAAGGACATTGACCTCATCCCGTCAGTTGAGGATGCCTGGTCATTCTTTAAAAGTAACTTCCTCTCCATTTTAGATAAGCATGCTCCGTTCAAAAAAATGCAGAACTAAGAACAGATACAGCCCTTGGTTCACTCCAGACCTGACTGCCCTCGACCAGCACAAAAACATCCTGTGGCGGACTGCAATAGCATCGAATAGTCCCCGTGATATGCAACTGTTCAGGGAAGTCAGGAACCAATACACGCAGTCAGTCAGGAAAGCTAAGGCCAGCTTCTTCAGGCAGAAGTTTGCATCCTGTAGCTCCAACTCCAAAAAGTTCTGGGACACTGTGATGTCCATGGAGAACAAGAGCACCTCCTCCCAGCTGCCCACTGCACTGAGGCTAGGTAACACGGTCACCACCGATAAATCCATGATTATCGAAAACTTCAATAAGCATTTCTCAACGGCTGGCCATGCCTTCCGCATGGCTACTCCAACCTCGGCCAACAGCTCCGCCCCCCCCGCAGCTCCTCACCCAAGCCTTTCCAGGTTCTCCTTTACCCAAATCCAGATAGCAGATGTTCTGAAAGAGCTCCAAAACCTGGACCCGTACAAATCAGCTGGGCTTGACAATCTGGACCCTCTCTTTCTGAAACTATCCGCCGCCATTGTCGCAACCCCTATTACCAGCCTGTTCAACCTCTCTTTCATATCGTCCGAGATCCCCAAGGATTGGAAAGCTGCCGCAGTCATCCCCCTCTTCAAAGGGGGAGACACCCTGAACCCAAACTGTTACAGACCTATATCCATCCTGCCCTGCCTATCTAAGGTCTTCGAAAGCCAAGTCAACAAACAGGTCACTGACCATCTCGAATCCCACCGTACCTTCTCCGCTGTGCAATCTGGATTCCGAGCCGGTCACGGGTGCACCTCAGCCACACTCAAGGTGCTAAACGATGTCATAACCGCCATCGATAAAAGACAGTACTGTGCAGCCGTCTTCATCGACCTTGCCAAGGCCTTCGACTCTGTCAATCACCATATTCTTATCGGCAGACTCAGTAGCCTCGGTTTTTCGGATGACTGCCTTGCCTGGTTCACCAATTACTTTGCAGACAGAGTTCAGTGTGTCAAATCGGAGGGCATGCTGTCCGGTCCTCTGGCAGTCTCTATGGGGGTGCCACAGGGTTCAATTCTCGGGCCAACTCTTTTCTCTGTATATATCAATGATGTTGCTCTTGCTGCGGGCGATTCCCTGATCCACCTCTACGCAGACGACACCATTCTATATACTTTCGGCCCGTCATTGGACACTGTGCTATCTAACCTCCAAACGAGCTTCAATGTCATACAACACTCCTTCCGTGGCCTCCAACTGCTCTTAAACGCTAGTAAAACCAAATGCATGCTTTTCAACCGATCGCTGCCTGCACCCGCATGCCCGACTAGCATCACCACCCTGGATGGTTCCGACCTTGAATATGTGGACATCTATAAGTACCTAGGTGTCTGGCTAGACTGCAAACTCTCCTTCCAGACTCATATCAAACATCTCCAATCGAAAATCAAATCAAGAGTCGGCTTTCTATTCCACAACAAAGCCTCCTTCACTCACGCCGCCAAGCTTACCCTTGTAAAACTGACTATCCTACCGATCCTCGACTTCGGTGATGTCATCTACAAAATGGCTTCCAACACTCTACTCAGCAAACTGGATGCAGTCTATCACAGTGCCATCTGTTTTGTCACTAAAGCACCTTATACCACCCACCACTGCGACTTGTATGCTCTAGTCGGCTGGCCCTCGCTACATATTCGTCGCCAGACCCACTGGCTCCAGGTCATCTACAAGTCCATGCTAGGTAAAGCTCCGCCTTATCTCAGTTCACTGGTCACGATGGCAACACCCATCCGTAGCACGCGCTCCAGCAGGTGTATCTCATTGATCATCCCTAAAGCCAACACCTAATTTGGCCGCCTTTCGTTCCAGTACTCTGCTGCCTGTGACTGGAACGAATTGCAAAAATAGCTGAAGTTGGAGACTTTTATCTCCCTCACCAACTTCAAACATCAGCTATCTGAGCAGCTAACCGATCGCTGCAGCTGTACATAGTCTATTGGTAAATAGCCCACCCATTTTCACCTACCTCATCCCCATACTGTTTTTATTTATTTACTTTTCTGCTCTTTTGCACACCAATATCTCTACCTGTACATGACCATCTGATCATTTATCACTCCAGTGTTAATCTGCAAAATTGTAATTATTCGCCTACCTCATGCCTTTTGCACACATTGTATATAGACTCCCCCTTTTTTTCTACTGTGTTATTGACTTGTTAATTGTTTACTCCATGTGTAACTCTGTGTTGTCTGTTCACACTGCTATGCTTTATCTTGGCCAGGTCGCAGTTGCAAATGAGAACTTGTTCTCAACTAGCCTACCTGGTTAAATAAAGGTGAAATATATATATATTTTTTAAAATAAAATAAAAATTAAGTGTTCCCCAACTCGCCACTAGAGGTCATCAGTAAACTTCAGCTCCTACCTGAGTATGTGAGTCGTGCGGACCTGGAACCGGAGCTTGTCCAATTTGATTGGAACTTGGAGCAAGATTCCCAAAGGCTGGAGCGTCAGCCTTCTCACCAGCTACAATTTTGCTCCAGTAGCACTCACTCCACGAGCTCAGGGCATGCCGCTCCAGCATGCATTTGTAGTCTACTAGTGTGCTGCTAATAGTCCCTTGCTTTAGCTACTGTCATGGAATTGGCTAAATGTTTTTAAAAAAAATGTTTTTACGGATAAAACGCACAGGTGCCAAATCAAGGTGACTTACAAAGATGAGGACCAAGAGCAAGAGAGGGAGTGCGGTGATGTAGTGGCCACTGTTGTGTTTTTATTTTTTAAATTTTTTTTTAATAATCATTCATAATACAAAAATCAACTTACATTGCTACATCAAACATGTCTAACAAACCAAGCACAGGTATTTTAACAATACTCAAACATACAAAAAATATCAATAAAATAACACAAAAAATAAACAATTTAATTGCAATTATATTCACTCTGAAAATATATTATTATAATGATTCATGAAGATGTTATTCTTGTAGTTATTTACTAGGGTTAATGTTTTAATAAGATAATTAAATTCAATCAGAAAAATGTGTAATTTTGTTATAGAATTTTGGAATTTTTGTTTGTGTATAAAGTATTTGGCAACAAGAATTTAAAAAATTAACAACCATTTCAGTGGTTTTGTTATCATTGCAATAGTAACATATGTCATGTCAAAAATATAGGCAGTGTTCATAATGGTAAATAAGTATTTTGCAAGGTTTTCCAAAAATTCTGACACAAATGTACATTCAAAGAACAAGTGAGACAGATTCTCACCTTCTTTTTCACAGAAAACGCTGATATCATCAATAGCCACAAATTTGGAAATCATAGAATTACATGGATATATCTTATGTAAAATTTTGAAGTGCACTTCCTTAACCTCTTCAACCTATGGGGGCGCTATGTCATTGGATAAAAAACGTGCCCGTTTTAAGTGCAATATTTTGTCACGAAAAGATGCTCGACTATGCATATAATTGCCAGCGTTGGAAAGAAAACACTCTGACGTTTTCAAAACTGCAAAGATATTATCTGTGAGTACCCCAGAACTGATCTTACAGGCGAAACCAAGATGAAACTTCAAACAGGAAATGAACAGGATTTTTGACGCTGTGTTTTACTAACGTCTCCTTATATGGCTGTGAATATGCTGTGAACGAGCTTATGCGCTCTGCCGTTCATCCAAGATGTCTGCAGCATTGTGGCGTATTTGTAGGCATATCATTGGAAGATTGGCCATAAGAGACTACATTTGCCAGGGGGCCGTCCGGTGGCCTTTGTCTAAATTGGTGCGCAATTGTCAGTAAAACTCATTTTGCCATGGGATACAGACAGAGAAGCACACTTCCAGGAACGATACCACATTGAAGAGATATGTAGAAAAATACCTTGAGGATTGATTCTAAACAACGTTTGCCATGTTTCAGTCGATATTATGGAGTTATTATGGAAAAAAAACTTAATTTTCGTTTTTTTTTGGTAGCCAAACATGACGCAGAAAACGGACCGATTTCTCCTGCACAAATAATCTTTCAGGAAAACTGAACATTTGCTATCTAACTGAGAGTCTCCTCATTGAAAACATCCGAAGTTCTTCAAAGGTAAATTATTTATTGAATGTTTTTGCTGGTTTTTGTGAAAATGTTGCCTGGTGATGCTAACGCTAAATGCTAATGCTAAATGCTAACACTAAATGCTAAATGCTAGTTTTGCTATGGTAGAGAAGCATATTTTTGAAAATCTGAGATGACAGTGTTGTTAACAAAAGGATAAGCATGAGAGCTAGCATATTGATTTCATTTCATTTGCGATTTTCATGAATAGTTAACGTTGCGTTATGGTAATGGACTTGAGGCTGTAGTCATGATCCCGGATCCGGGTTGGCTCGACGCAAGAAGTTAACTTGCGATGAGCAATCCCGGTTCCGGGATCGTAATCATAGCCTCAAACGAATTAGCATAACGCAGCGGACATAAATACCCCTAGAAACTTTTCCTATTCATGAAAATCGCAAATGAAATGAAATAAATATATTCAAACACAAGCTTAGCCTTTTGTTAACAACACTGTCATCTCAGATTTTCAAAATATGCGTTACAGCCAACGCTAGTCAAGCATTTGTGTAAGTTTATCATGGCAAAATGCCAAGCTAGGCTCTGCTGGCAGCAGGCAACATTTTCACGAAAATAAGAAAAGCAACCAAATTAAATAATTTACCTGTGAAGAACTTTGGATGCTTTCACTCAGGAGACTCCCAGTTAGATAGCAAATGTTCCTTTTTTCCAAAAAGATTATTTTTGTAGCCGTTTGTTCATCATGCTTGGCTGAGAAATCGCCCGGAAAATGCTACCACTACAATGCCAAACTTTTTTCTAAATTAACTCCATAATATCGACAGAAACACGGCAAATGTTGTTTAGGATCCATCCTCAAGGTGTTTTTAACATATATATTCGATAATATATCCGTCGAGGCAATTGGTTTCTCAAAACAAGCGATTGTAAAAATGGCTACCTCAGTATTTTACGCAAGATTTTCTGCGGGAGACACCATGTGACCACTTGCTATATATGGTCCCTTACAACTATTCTTCAATGGAAATGCGTAAAAAGACGTCACAATGCTGTAGACACCTTGGGGAATACGTGGAAAACGTAAGCTCATTTGTAGCTCATTCACAGCCAGTCATTGGCATGAGGCGGTTTCAAAAAATGCGGCACTTCCTGGTTGGATTTTTATCTGGGTTTCGCCTGTAACATCAGTTCTGTGGCACTCACAGACAATATCTTTGCAGTTTTGGAAACGTCATTGTTTTCTTTCCAAAGCTGTCAATTATATGCATAGTCGAGCATCTTTTCGTGACAAAATATCTTGTTTAAAACGGGAACGTTTTTCATCCAAAAATGTCAATAGCGCCCCCTAATGCATAACTGGTTTTTAACTTTGTTACATGAAACATCCACAGCTAAAGTATCATTGTGGAATCTGAACAGATGGCGATGGTGTACGTACCCCGTGCACATGCTAAAAGAAAGGAACGAGGGGGGTAGATAACTAAGTGTTTCTTTGTAGCAAAGTATTTATAAACAAAAAAGTATTTTACCTTAAATGTTTCATTCATTTTCGATATATTATCTATACAACAGGCCATGATTGATTTTGGCCCAAAAGGCCTGGCTTATTCCCACATTCAAGGAGCTTTCCATTTTGATTTGGTTATTTTGCCTAAAAACCTTTAGGCTTACCTATAGATGAATATTGTTTAACTCTGCATCTTTACCCAGCTTGGCAAGAGTGTCCAAAAAGGTGTTTAGCATCCCCAGTGGCTCTGCAAGTGTTTATTTAGGGAACAATCTCCGCTGCTGACCTGCTCTCCAGGCACCATCGCATGAGCCACAGACTGGCCAAACTGTTTCTATAAATTCATTCAAATGCACTTATTTTCATTTACTTTGTATTTAATTCTAAGTAAGTTACAGCCTATATGCACAATTTATGGAGTACAATGATTTAATACCAGCCTATCGTGTCGCACTTGCAAATACTTCAAAATGCAGGCTATACCCTTGAAATAATATAGCCTAAATAATTCATTTCCGTTCCTTCATCGCCCCCTGTCTGGCTCCTGACCTATTTAGAGTGTTTACACTACATTAGGGAAAGTATTCAGACTCCTTGACTTTTTCCACGTTTTGTTACTTACAGCCATATTCGAAATGTATTAAATAAATAAAAATCCACATCAATCTACACACAATACCCCATAATGACAAGGCACATTTTTTGTTGTTGAAATTAGCTCATTAATAAAAAATAAAAACAGAAATACCTTACTTACGTAACTATTCAGACCCTTTGCTATGAGACTCAAAATTGAGCTCAGGTGCAAAAGAAATCGGAAGCATTGAAGGTCCCCAAGAACACAGCAGCCTCCATCATTCTTAAACTTGTTAGGGCCGTGGTCCCGTGGTGGGAACATCAATCAGCGGAAATGTTCAAGAGCGCCACCTATAGAGGTTGATAAAACTCAAACTTTCATTAAAATGGACATACAATGTACTGAATTAAAGCTACACTCGTTGTGAATCTATCCACCAAGTCAGATTTGTAAAATGCTTTTCGGCGAAAGCATGAGAAGCTATTATCTGATTGTTATGCAGGTGAGTGAGGACCCAAAAGCGGTTTAACAGAAACAGAGTCTTTTAATGTCCAAACACAGGGAAGACATAAATCCTCGTCAGATGTATCGGTTGACAAAATAGACAACCCGCAGAGAGGGCGACAAATAAATCATAAAGTCCTCTGATCTTTACAGGAGAGTCCCCTTCTAGCAGCAGAGGAGAATAGCAGGGTTAGCGGCAACAGACTGCTGGTCTCTCCGGGTAGGCGCGGGTTGTAGAGGACAGAGGTACCTGATCACACGTAGCATCTGATGAAGAGGCAGATTACGACAGGACGGGACAAGGGTGAAGCAAACGAGAATCTGACAAAGACAGAAGCAGAAACAGAGAGAGAAATAGAGACCTAATCAGAGGGAAAAAAGGGAACAGGTGGGAGAGAGTAAACGAGGTAGTTAGAGGAGATGAGGAACAGCTGGGGGAAGGAAAGGGAGAGAAGGTAACCTAATACGACCAGCAGGGGGAAACGAAGTGAAAAGAAAGAACAGGAACAAGACATAACATGACAATACATGACAGTACCCCCCCACTCACCGAGTACCTCCTGGCGCACTCGAGGAGGAAACCTGGCGGCAACGGAGGAAATCATCGATCAGCGAACGGTCCAGCACGTCCCGAGATGGAACCCAACTCCTTTCCTCAGGACCGTACCCCTCCCAATCCACTAGGTACTGATGACCACGGCCCCGAGGACGCATGTCCAAAATCTTACGGACCCTGTAGATAGGTGCGCCCTCGACAAGGATGGGGGGAGAGACGAACGGGGCGCGAAGAAAGGGCTTAACACAGGAGACATGGAAGACCGGGTGGACGCGATGAAGATGTCGCGGAAGAAGAAGTCGCACTGCGACAGGATTAATGACCTGAGAAATACGGAACGGACCAATGAACCGCGGGGTCAACTTGCGAGAAGCTGTCTTAAGGGGAAGGTTTTGAGTGGAGAGCCATACTCTCTGACCGCGACAATATCTAGGACTCTTAGTCCTACGCTTATTAGCGGCTCTCACAGTCTGCGCCCTATAACGGCAAAGTGCAGACCTGACCCTCTTCCAGGTGCGCTCACAACGTTGGACAAAAGCCTGAGCGGAGGGGACGCTGGACTCGGCGAGCTGGGACGAGAACAGAGGAGGCTGGTACCCGAGGCTACTCTGAAAAGGAGATAGCCCGGTCGCAGACGAAGGAAGCGAGTTGTGAGCGTATTCTGCCCAGGGGAGCTGTTCTGCCCAAGACGCAGGGTTACGAAAAGAAAGACTGCGTAAGATGCGACCAATAGTCTGATTGGCCCGTTCTGCTTGACCGTTAGACTGGGGGTGAAAACCGGAAGAGAGACTGACGGAAGCCCCAATCAAACGGCAAAACTCCCTCCAAAATTGAGACGTGAATTGCGGACCCCTGTCCGAAACGGCGTCTGACGGAAGGCCATGAATTCTGAAAACATTCTCAATGATGATTTGTGCCGTCTCTTTAGCAGAAGGAAGCTTAGCGAGGGGAATAAAATGAGCCGCCTTAGAGAACCTATCGACAACCGTTAGAATAACAGTCTTCCCCGCTGACGAAGGCAGTCCGGTAATAAAGTCTAAGGCGATGTGAGACCACGGTCAAGAGGGAATGGAAAGCGGTCTGAGACGGCCGGCAGGAGGGGAGTTACCGGACTTAGTCTGCGCGCAGTCCGAACAAGCAGCCACGAAACGACGCGTGTCACGCTCCTGAGTGGGCCACCAAAAACGCTGGCGAATAGAAGCAAGCGTACCCCGAACGCCGGGGTGGCCGGCTAACTTGGCAGAGTGAGCCCACTGAAGAACGGCCAGACGAGTAGGAACGGGAACGAAAAGAAGGTTCCTAGGACAAGCGCGCGCGACGGAGTGTGAGTGAGTGCTTGCTTTACCTGCCTCTCAATTCCCCAGACAGTCAACCCGACAACACGCCCCTCAGGGAGAATCCCCTCGGGGTCGGTGGAGGCTACTGAAGAACTGAAGAGACGGGATAAAGCATCAGGCTTGGTGTTCTTAGAGCCCGGACGATAAGAAATAACGAACTCGAAACGAGCGAAAAACAGCGCCCAACGAGCCTGACGCGCATTAAGTCGTTTGGCAGAACGGATGTACTCAAGGTTCCTATGGTCAGTCCAAACGACAAAAGGAACGGTCGCCCCCTCCAACCACTGTCGCCATTCGCCTAGGGCTAAGCGGATGGCGAGCAGTTCGCGGTTTCCCACATCATAGTTACGTTCCGACGGCGACAGGCGATGAGAAAAATACGTGCAAGGGTGGACCTTGTCGTCAGAATGGGAGCGCTGGGAAAGAATGGCTCCCACGCCCACCTCTGACGCGTCAACCTCGACAATGAACTGTCTAGAGACGTCAGGTGTAACAAGGATAGGTGCGGATGTAAAACGCTTCTTGAGGAGATCAAAAGCTCCCTGGGCAGAAACGGACCACTTAAAGCACGTCTTGACAGAAGTAAGGGCTGTGAGAGGAGCTGCCACCTGACCGAAATTACGGATGAAACGACGATAGAAATTCGCGAAGCCGAGAAAGCGCTGCAGCTCGACACGTGACTTAGGGACGGGCCAATCGCTGACAGCTTGGACCTTAGCGGGATCCATCTTAATGCCTTCAGCGGAAATAACAGAACCGAGAAATGTGACGGAGGAGGCATGAAAAGAGCACTTCTCAGCCTTCACATAAAGACAATTCTCTAAAAGGCGCTGGAGGACACGTCGAACGTGCTGAACATGAATCTGGAGTGACGGTGAAAAAAATCAGGATATCGTCAAGGTAAACGAAAACAAAGATGTTCAGCATGTCTCTCAGGACATCATTCACTAATGCCTGAAAGACAGCTGGAGCGTTAGCGAGGCCGAACGGCAGAACCCGGTATTCAAAGTGCCCTAACGGAGTGTTAAACGCCGTTTTCCACTCGTCCCCCTCCCTGATGCACACGAGATGGTAAGCGTTACGAAGGTCCAACTTAGTGAAAAACCTGGCTCCCTGCAGGATCTCGAAGGCTGAAGACATAAGGGGAAGCGGATAACGATTCTTAACCGTTATGTCATTCAGCCCTCGATAATCCACGCAGGGGCGCAGGGTCCCGTCCTTTTTCTTAACAAAAAAAAACCCCGCTCCGGCGGGAGAGGAGGAAGGGACTACGGTACCGGCGTCGAGAGCTACAGACAAATAATCTTCGAGAGCCTTACGTTCGGGAGCCGACAGAGAGTATAGTCTACCCCGGGGGGGAGTGGTTCCCGGAAGGAGATCAATACTACAATCATACGACCGGTGCGGAGGAAGGGAGGTGGCCCTGGACCGACTGAACACCGTGCGCAGATCGTGATATTCCTCCGGCACCCCTGTCAAATCACCAGGCTCCTCTTGTGAAGAAGAGACAGAGGAAACAGGAGGGATAGCAGACATTAAACACTTCACATGACAAGAGACGTTCCAGGAGAGGATAGAATTACTAGACCAATTAATAGAAGGATTATGACACACTAGCCAGGGATGGCCCAAAACAACAGGTGTAAAAGGTGAACGAAAAATTTAAAAAGAAATGGTTTCGCTATGATTACCAGAGACAGTGAGGGTTAAAGGTAGCGTTTCACGCTGAATCCTGGGGAGAGGACTACCATCCAAGGCGAACAAGGCCGTGGGCTCCCCTAACTGTCTGAGAGGAATGTCATTTTCCCGAGCCCAGGCTTCGTCCATAAAACAGCCCTCCGCCCCAGAGTCTATCAAGGCACTGCAGGAAGCTGCCGAACCGGTCCAGCGTAGATGGACCGACAAGGTAGTACAGGATCTTGAAGGAGAGACCTGAGTAGTAGCGCTCACCAGTAGCCCTCCGCTTACTGATGAGCTCTGGCTTTTTATTGGACATGAAATGACAAAATGACCAGCGGAACCGCAATAGAGACAGAGGCGGTTGGTGATTCTCCGTTCCCTCTCCTTAGTCGAGATGCGAATACCCCCCAGCTGCATAGGCTCAGCACCTGAGCCAGTGGAGGAAGATGGTAGTGATGCGGAGAGGGGGGCAACGGATAACGCGAGCTCCCTTCCACGAGCTCGGTGACGAAGATCACCCCGTCGTTCTATGCGAATAGCGAGTTCAATCAAGGAATCCACGCTGGAAGGAACCTCCCGGGAGAGAATCTCATCCTTTACCTCCGCGCGGAGACCCTCCAGAAAACGAGCGAGCAAAGCCGGCTCGTTCCAGTCACTGGAGGCGGCAAGAGTGCGAAACTCTATAGAGTAATCAGTTATGGATCGATTACCTTGACATAGGGAAGACAGGGCCCTGGAAGCTTCTTCCCCAAAAACAGAACGATCAAAAACCCGTATCATCTCCTCCTTAAAGTTCTGATACTGGTTAGTACACTCAGCCCTCGCCTCCCAGATTGCCGTGCCCCACTCACGAGCCCGTCCAGTAAGGAGAGATATGACGTAGGCGATACGAGCTGTGCCCCTGGAGTACGTGTTGGGCTGGAGAGAAAACACAATATCACACTGGGTGAGGAACGAGCGGCATTCAGTGGGCTCCCCAGAGTAACACGGCGGGTTATTAATTCTGGGCTCCGGAGACTCGGAAGCCCTGGAAGTAGCCGGTGGATCGAGGCGGAGATGGTGAATATGTTTCGAGAGGTCGGAGACTTGGGCGGCCAAGGTCTCAACGGCATGTCGAGCAGCAGACAATTCCTGCTCGTGTCTGCCTAGCATCGCTCCCTGGATCTCGACGGCTGAGTGGAGAGGATCCGAAGTCGCTGGGTCCATTCTTGGTCAGATTCTTCTGTTATGCAGGTGAGTGAGGACCCAAAAGCGGTTTAACAGAAACAGAGTCTTTTAATGTCCAAACACAGGGAAGACATAAATCCTCGTCAGATGTATCGGTTGACAAAATAGACAACCCGCAGAGAGGGCGACAAATAAATCATAAAGTCCTCTGATCTTTACAGGAGAGTCCCCTTCTAGCAGCAGAGGAGAATAGCAGGGTTAGCGGCAACAGACTGCTGGTCTCTCCGGGTAGGCGCGGGTTGTAGAGGACAGAGGTACCTGATCACACGTAGCATCTGATGAAGAGGCAGATTACGACAGGACGGGACAAGGGTGAAGCAAACGAGAATCTGACAAAGACAGAAGCAGAAACAGAGAGAGAAATAGAGACCTAATCAGAGGGAAAAAAGGGAACAGGTGGGAGAGAGTAAACGAGGTAGTTAGAGGAGATGAGGAACAGCTGGGGGAAGGAAAGGGAGAGAAGGTAACCTAATACGACCAGCAGGGGGAAACGAAGTGAAGAGAAAGAACAGGAACAAGACATAACATGACAATACATGACACTGATAGCATGCACCCTCAAAATACTGCAACGTCACCTAACACGACAGATTTTGCGGTACCCGGCGCAAACCAAAACGCAGAAATAAAATATAAAACATTCATTACCTTTGACGAGCTTCTTTCTTGGCACTCCTAGATGTCCCATAAACATCATTTAGGGTCTTTTTTAGATTAAATCGGTCCATATATAGCCTAGATATCGATCTAAGAATACTGTGTGAACAACGGAAAAAAATTGCTTTTTCTAACGTAACGTCATTTTTTTAAATTAAAAAAGTCGACGATAAACTTTCACAAAACACTTCGAAATACTTTTGTAATGCAACTTTAGGTATTAGTACACGTTAATAAGTGATCAAATTCATCAGGAGGCGATGTAAATTCTATAGGTCTCCGTCGGAAAATATTGTCAGGAGAAATCTCAACCAAAACATCCGGTCGGAGACCAGAGGGAATCGGTTCCCTTGTGTCGGTTTGACCAAGAATCAAAGCCGAATCAAATGACAAGACTCTAGACATCGTGTGGAAGCTGTAGGCACTGCAACCTCGGCCTCATTTAATCTGGTTCACTTTGAACAATTCCTTGAAGTCGCGCATGGATATTTATTTCCATTTTCAGTGATCAGATTTTCCTGCACTTTTCGATGAAACGCACGTTCTGTTATAGTCACAGCCATGATTTAACCAGTTTTAGAAACGTCTGAGTGTTTTCTATCCACACATACTAATCATATGCATATACTATATTCCTGGCATGAATAGCAGGGCGCTAAAATGTTGCGCGATTTTTAACAAAAAGCTGCGAAAATTCGCAACTTCCCTAACAGGTTAACACTAATTTCAAACTGGTATTGTTCAGCGATCTTCAACATCTGTTTTTAGTACATCATTCTAACAGTTCCTCTGATGGAACGCGAATGAACTCATCTACATTAGACGTCATAGTCACAAGTAACTGCTAAGAAAAAATCTCTTCACCTCTGCTGAGCACACCAGACCGGATCACAACAAGAGAAACGCCAATCACACTGGGCACCACAGGAGAGAGATTAGATATATAAAAAGCTTTCCCAAATCCTACCATAGCTCAACACTAGTCTTTGTGTGAATTCACAGTGGGTAATTATGAGCTGTAGCCAGCTGGCACGGAAAACCCCCCCAGCACGCTGGCGGATTCCCTCCGAGCCACGGATGTGCCCCCGAGACAACTGCTCCCCCCACGGACAGCACACAAAAATAACAAACAAAATAACCATGCCCAACATATTCCAAAGGGAACATGTCGCTAAGCCTAACAGGGGAAAAGAAAGGCTATAGCTCCAGGTAGCAAATGGCACTACCCTACCCACATTTCCCACTGTGTTACACAGCAGATTGTACTCACCTCCTCGGACCAATGTCCCAACAGAAAGTAGAGCAGGAGTTTCCAGCCTGGGCAGGGGGCTGAAAACGAACCAATGTTCCTCTCTCCAACGCAGCACACAATCCACCGCAGTGGCAAGTTCACCAAACAACCATAAACAAAGACAACCAACCCTGGGCCTACCAAACAAACATAAACAAAGACAACCAACCATGGGCCTACCAAACAAACAAACAAAGACAACAAACTCTGGGCCTACCAAACAAACAAAGAAAAACAAAAAACCCTGGGCCTACCAAACTAACATAAACAAAGGCCACCAACCCTGGCCCTTCCAAACAGCACATAAAACAAGGCCACCAACCCTGGGCCTACCAAACAAACATAAACAAAGGCCACCAACCCTGGGACTACCAAACAAACATAAACAAAGACAACCAACCCTGGGCCTACCAAACAAACATAAACAAAGTCAACCAACCCTGGGCCTACCAAACAAACATAAACAAAGGCCACCAACCCTGGGCCTACCAAACAAACATAAACAAAGGCCACCAACCCTGGGCCTACCAAACAAACATAAACAAAGGCCACCAACCCTGGGACTACCAAACAAAAATAAACAAAGGCCACCAACCCTGTTGCTACCAAACAGCGCAACTCAAAAAAGCTGTAACAAAAGATGCAAACAAAGCACCTACAGAGTTGATCAAAACACTAACTCCACATTTTCTCACAAACAAAATAATCATACCAGCTAGCTTAACAACACTAGTATTAGGCCTACTGGCATACCTTTCCAGCCTTGATGACATCACCGGAGAACAAAAATCACTGATAAGTCTCTAAGGCACTATACCGAACACTTATAAGATTATGCAGTGAATACCAACCAAAGCACATCCCAATTAGCATCAACCTATCATAATGCAACAAAATACTATACGCCAAAATGTCTAGGAACCAACCTTACATCCCGGACGAGCCCCCAATTGTTACGAACCGGCTCGTAAAAAAGAGCGAGACGAGGAGATAAAGACAGAGCAAAAATATATTTATAAAAACAAAATAAACTATATCCAAATAACAATGGTGTGTGTATTCAGTAGTCAGTTGTGTAAGTGGATGCGTGCATAGATGGTGATATTGAGGGCTGTTGAGAGGTGCCAAAACAAATGAATGCATAGAAGCCCCAAGTTGCCACAACAAAAGCCAACAGTGTGTCTGCGTGGGGAGAATACAACAGGTATAGTGAAATGCTTACTTACAAGTCCTTTTAACCAACAATGCCATTTTAAAAATAAAATAAATAAAAGTAACAAATAATTAAAGAGCAGCAGTGAAATAAAGAGTAAATGTGCAGGGGTACCAGTTAGTTAAGGTAATTGAGGTAATATATACATGTAGGTCAAATCAAATCAAATCAAATTTTATTTGTCACATACACATGGTTAGCAGATGTTAATGCGAGTGTAGCGAAATGCTTGTGCTTCTAGTTCCGACAATGCAGTGATAACCAACAAGTAATCTAACTAACAATTCCAAAACTACTGTCTTATACACAGTGTAAGGGGATAAAGAATATGTACATAAGGATATATGAATGAGTGATGGTACAGAGCAGCATACAGTAGATGGTATCGAGTACAGTATATACATATGAGATGAGTATGTAGACAAAGTAAACAAAGTGGCATAGTTAAAGTGGCTAGTGATACATGTATTACATAAGGATGCAGTCGATGATGTAGAGTACAGTATATACGTATGCATATGAGATGAATAATGTAGGGTAAGTAACATTATATAAGGTAGCATTGTTTAAAGTGGCTAGTGATATATTTACATCATTTCCCATCAATTCCCATTATTAAAGTGGCTGGAGTTGGGTCAGTGTCAATGACAGTGTGTTGGCAGCAGCCACTCAATGTTAGTGGTGGCTGTTTAACAGTCTGATGGCCTTGAGATAGAAGCTGTTTTTCAGTCTCTCGGTCCCAGCTTTGATGCACCTGTACTGACCTCGCCTTCTGGATGATAGCGGGGTGAACAGGCAGTGGTTCGGGTGGTTGATGTCCTTGATGATCTTTATGGCCTTCCTGTAACATCGGGTGGTGTAGGTGTCCTGGAGGGCAGGTAGTTTGCCCCCGGTGATGCGTTGTGCAGACCTCACTACCCTCTGGAGAGCCTTACGGTTGAGGGCGGAGCAGTTGCCGTACCAGGCGGTGATACAGCCCGCCAGGATGCTCTCGATTGTGCATCTGTAGAAGTTTGTGAGTGCTTTTGGTGACAAGCCGAATTTCTTCAGCCTCCTGAGGTTGAAGAGGCGCTGCTGCGCCTTCTTCACGACGCTGTCAGTGTGAGTGGACAAATTCAGTTTGTCTGTGATGTGTATGCCGAGGAACTTAAAACTTGCTACCCTCTCCACTACTGTTCCATCGATGTGGATAGGGGGTGTTCCCTCTGCTGTTTCCTGAAGTCCACAATCATCTCCTTAGTTTTGTTGACGTTGAGTGTGAGGTTATTTTCCTGACACCACACTCCGAGGGCCCTCACCTCCTCCCTGTAGGCCGTCTCGTCGTTGTTGGTAATCAAGCCTACCACTGTTGTGTCGTCCGCAAACTTGATGATTGAGTTGGAGGCGTGCGTGGCCACGCAGTCGTGGGTGAACAGGGAGTACAGGAGAGGGCTCAGAACGCACCCTTGTGGGGCCCCGTGTTGAGGATCAGCGGGGAGGAGATGTTGTTGCCTACCCTCACCACCTGGGGGCGGCCCGTCAGGAAGTCCAGTACCCAGTTGCACAGGGCGGGGTCGAGACCCAGGGTCTCGAGCTTGATGACGAGCTTGGAGGGTACTATGGTGTTGAATGCCGAGCTGTAGTCGATGAACAGCATTCTCACATAGGTATTCCTCTTGTCCAGGTGGGTTAGGGCAGTGTGCAGTGTGGTTGAGATTGCATCGTCTGTGGACCTATTTGGGCGGTAAGCAAATTGGAGTGGGTCTAGGGTGTCAGGTAGGGTGGAGGTGATATGGTCCTTGACTAGTCTCTCAAAGCACTTCATGATGAGGGAAGTGAGTGCTACGGGGCGGTAGTCGTTTAGCTCAGTTACCTTAGCTTTCTTGGGAACAGGAACAATGGTGGCCCTCTTGAAGCATGTGGGAACAGCAGACTGGTATCGGGATTGATTGAATATGTCCGTAAACACACCGGCCAGCTGGTCTGCGCATGCTCTGAGGGCGCGGCTGGGGATGCCGTCTGGGCCTGCAGCCTTGCGAGGGTTAACACGTTTAAATGTCTTACTCACCTCGGCTGCAGTGAAGGAGAGACCGCATGTTTTCGTTGCAGGCCGTGTCAGTGGCACTGTATTGTCCTCAAAGCGGGCAAAAAAGTTATTTAGTCTGCCTGGGAGCAAGACATCCTGGTCCGTGACTGGGCTGGTTTTTTTCTTGTAGTCCGTGATTGACTGTAGACCCTGCCACATGCCTCTTGTGTCTGAGCCATTGAATTGAGATTCCACTTTGTCTCTCTACTGACGCTTAGCTTGTTTAATAGCCTTGCGGAGGGAATAGCTGCATTGTTTATATTCTGTCATGTTTCCGGTCACCTTGCCCTGATTAAAAGCAGTGGTTCGCGCTTTCAGTTTCACGCGAATGCTGCCATCAATCCACGGTTTCTGGTTAGGGAATGTTTTTATCGTTGCTATGGGAACGACATCTTCGACGCACGTTCTAATGAACTCGCACACCGAATCAGCGTATTCGTCAATATTTTTATCTGACGCAATACGAAACATGTCCCAGTCCACGTGATGGAAGCAGTCTTGGAGTGTGGAGTCAGCTTGGTCTGACCAGCGTTGGACAGACCTCAGCGTGGGAGCCTCTTGTTTTAGTT
Organism: Oncorhynchus nerka; assembly: GCF_034236695.1. Taxonomy (NCBI): domain Eukaryota; kingdom Metazoa; phylum Chordata; class Actinopteri; order Salmoniformes; family Salmonidae; genus Oncorhynchus; species Oncorhynchus nerka. The sequence continues at coordinate 90,212,096 of NC_088410.1, forward strand.
TCTGCCTGTAGGCAGGGATCAGCAAAATGGAGTCGTGGTCAGCTTTTCCGAAAGGGGGGCGGGGCAGGGCCTTATATGCGTTGCGGAAGTTAGAGTAACAATGATCCAAGGTTTTACCACCCCTGGTTGCGCAATCGATATGCTGATAAAATTTAGGGAGTCTTGTTTTCAGATTAGCTTTGTTAAAATCCCCAGCTACAATGAATGCAGCCTCCGGATAAATGGTTTCCAGTTTGCAAAGAGTTAAATAAAGTTCGTTCAGAGCCATCGATGTGTCTGCTTGGGGGGGATATATACGGCTGTGATTATAATCGAAGAGAATTCTCTTGGAAGATAATGCGGTCTACATTTGATTGTGAGGAATTCTAAATCAGGTGAACAGAAGGATTTGAGTTCCTGTATGTTTCCTTAATCACACCATGTCTCGTTAGTCATGAGGCATACGCCCCCGCCACTCTTCTTACCAGAAATATGTTTGTTTCTGTCGGCGCGATGCGTGGAGAAACCCGTTGGCTGCACCGCATCGGATAGCGTCTCTCCAGTGAGCCATGTTTCCGTGAAGCAGAGAACGTTGCAGTCTCTGATGTCCCTCTGGAATGCCACCCTTGCTCGGATTTCGTCAACCTTGTTGTCAAGAGACTGGACATTGGAAAGAAGAATGCTGGGGAGTGGTGCGCGATGTGCCCTTTTTCGGAGTCTGACCAGAAGACCGCCTCGTTTCCCTCTTTTTCGGAGTCGTTTTCTTGGGTCGCTGCATGCGATCCATTCCGTTGTCCTGTTTGTAAGGCAGAACACAGGATCCGCGTTGCGGAAAACATATTCCTGGTCGTACTGATGGTGAGTTGACGCTGATCTTATATTCAGTAGTTCTTCTCGACTGTATGTAATGAACCCTAAGATGACCTGGGGTACTAATGTAAGAAATAACAAGTAAAAAAACAAAAAACTGCATAGTTTCCTAGGAACGCGAAGCGAGGCGGCCATCTCTGTAGGTAGAGTTATTAAAGTGACTATGCATATATAATGAACAGAGAGTAGAAGCAGCGTAAAAGAGGGAGTGAGGGGGGGTAATGCAAATAGCCTGGGTAGCCATTTGATTAGATGTTCAGGAGTCTTATGGCTTGGGGTAGAAATAGTTTAAAAGCCTCGTGGACCTAAACTTGGCGCTCCAGTACCGCTTGCGGTGCGGTAGCAAAGAGAACAGTCTACGACTAGGGTGGCTGGAGTCTATGACAATTTTTAGGGCCTTACTCTGACACCGCCTGGTAGTCCTGGATGGCAGGAAGCTTGGCCCCAGAAGAGGAAATGATGAAGGTAATGGAGTCCAGGTGTGAATCATAATGAATCATAATGATTCACAGGTGCGTTTAATGATGAGTGCCAGGTGTGTGTAATGTTTGAATCCCAGGACCAGTGGTTAGTACTCTGGTGACATCGTACGCTGGAGGGGAGGAGCAGGAGCAGACGTGACAGCTCCTCTGCTCGGCATCCAAGCCTCTCCAGGGGGCGATCATCTTTTCGAAGTTGGACCTTCGGAACGCCTACCACCTAGGTCGGATACGGGAAGAAGACGAGTGGAAGAAAGCTTTCAACACGGCTAGCGGACACTACGAGTACCTGGTTTTGTCGTTCGGACTGACCAACACTCCTGCAGTGTTCCAGGCCCAGGTCAACATCCTTGTCTTTTCCCGTTTGGCTCAAGAGGATGTCCTTCATGCCCGACAAGTCCTCCAGCATCTCCTGGAGAACCATCTGTTTGTTAAAGTGGAAAAATATTAATTCCATCGCTCCACTATCTCCTTTTTGGGATACGTCATTGCTGCAGGGAACGTTCTGATGGATCCTGACAAGGTGAGAGTGGTGGTGGATTGGCCCCAACCCACATTGAGAGTGCAGCTGCAACGTTTCCTGGTATTTGCACATTTATACCGCCGCTTCATTCGGGGCTACAGCACCCTGGGTTCCCCTCTCTCTGCACTCACCTCTCCCAAGGTTCTGTTCACGTGGTCCCCAGGTGCTTTTGGATCTTAAGCATCGTTTCACCACTGCCCACATCCTAATTCATCCGGGCCGCCCCGTCAGTTGGTGGTGGAGGTCAACCCCTTCGGACGTTGAAGTGGGGTCCATTCTGTCCCGTTCTGCCCAGGAACAAAATTTGCTTCCTTGCACTTTCCTGTCCCATTGCCTTAATCCCGCTGAGAGGAACTATGACGTTGGTAATCGGGAACTTCTCGTGGTCAAGATGTCCCTGGAGGAATGGAGGCACTGGCTTGAAGGGGCAGACCACCCATTCTTAGTGTGGACTGACCATAAGAATCTAGAATATCTTTGCACCGCCAAACACCTCAACCCAAGGCAGACTCATTGGGCTCTGTTATTCACTTGGTTCAATTTTAACATATCCTACCACCCTGTGTCCCTGCTCCGGCTGAGTAAAGGATTGGAATACTTACACTTCTGGTCAAAAGTTATAGAACACCTGCTCATTCAAGGGTTTTTATTTATTTAACTATTTTCTACATTGTAGAACAATAGTGAAGACATCAAAACTATAAAATAACACAAATGGAATCATGTAGTAACCAAAAAAGTGTTAAACAAATCAAAATATATTTTATATTTGAGATTCTTCAAATAACCACCCTTTGCCTTGATGACAGTGTTGCATACACCTGGCATTCTCTTAACCAGCTTCATGAGGTTTTCACCTGGAATGCATTTAAATTAACAGGTGTGCCTTGTTAATTTGTGAAACTTCTTTCCTTCTAAATGTGTTTGAGCCAATCAGTTGTGTTGTGGCAAGGTAGAGGTGGTATACAGCAAATAGAAGAAGATCAAGTCCATATTATGGCAAGAACAGCTCAAATAAGCAAAGAAAAATTACAGTCCATCATCACTTTAAGACATTAAGATCAGTCAATCTGGAAGATTTCAAGAACTTGAAGGTTTCTTCAAGCGCAGTCGCAAAAACCATCAAGCGCTATGATGAAACTGGCTCTCATGAGGACCGCCACAGGAAAAGACGACCCAGAGTCACCTCGCCACAGAGGTGAAGTTCATTAGAGTTACCAGCAATTGCAGCCCAAATAAATGCTTCACAGAGTTCAAGTAACAGACACATCTCAACATCAACTGTTCAGAGGAGACTGTGTGAATCAGGCCTTCATGGTAGAATTTCTGCAAAGAAACCACAACTAAAGGACACCAATAATAAGAAGAGACTTGCTTGGGCCAAGAAACACGAGCAATGGACATTCGACTGGTGGAAATTTGTCCTTTGGTCTGGAGTCCAAATTGAAGATTTTTGGTTCTAACCGCTGTGTCTTTAAAAAACATTTTTTTAAATATTGTTTTATTTAAGGAGTGGGTCAGCGTTAATATTGCAGATAGAATGTTGCTTCAATCAATGTAATTGTAGGCATCATTTCCAATCCCACATATATTTTGGGGGTAAATATATATAATCATATACAGTGAGGGGGGAAAGTATTTGATCCCCTGCTGATTTTGTACGTTTGCCCACTGACAAAGAAATGATCAGTCTATAATTTTAATGGTAGGTTTATTTGAACAGTGAGAGACAGAATAACAACAACAAAATCCAGAAAAACGCATTAAGGTCTGGGGAGTTTCCTGGCCATGGACCCAAAATATTAATGTTTTGTTCCCTGTGCCATTTAGTTATCAGTTGCTCTCGGAGGATGTGTTGGTACCATGGCTGTGTTCTTAGGCAAAATTGTGAGTGAGCCCACTCCCTTGGCGGAGAAGCAACCCCACACATGAATGGTCTCAGGATGCTTTACTGTTGGCATGACACAGGACTGATGGTAGCGCTCACCTTGTCTTCTCCGGACAAGCTTTTTTCCGGATCCTCCAAACAATCGGAAAGGGGATTCATCAGAGAAAATGACTTTACCCCAGTCCTCAGCAGTCCAATCCCTGTACCTTTTGCAGAATATCAGTCTGTCCCTGATGGTTTTCCTGGAGATAAGTGGCTTCTATGCTGCCCTTCTTGACACCAGGCTATCCTCCAAAAGTCTTCAGATGCACTCACACCTGCCTGCTGCCATTCCTGAGCAAGCTCTGTACTGGTGGTGCCCCGATCCCGCAGCTGAATCAACTTTAAGAGACTCTCCTGGCGCATGCTGGACTTTCTTGGGCACCCTGAAGCCTTCTTCACAACAATTGAACCGCTCTCCTTGAAGTTCTCGATGATCCGATAGATGGTTGATTTAGGTGCAATCTTACTGGCAGCATATCCTTGCCTGTGAAGCCCTTTTTGTGCAAAGCAATGATGATGGCACGTGTTTCCTTGCAGGTAACCATGGCTGACAAGAGGAAGAACAATGATTAAAAGTCACACCCTCCTTTTGAAGCTTCCAGTCTGTTATTCAAACTCAATCAGCATGACAGAGTGATCTCCAGCCTTGTCCTCGTCAACACTCATACCTGTATTAACGAGAGAATCACTGACATGATGTCAGCTGGTCCTTTTGTGGCAGGGCTGAAATGCAGTGGACATATTTTTTGCAATTCATCTGATCACTCTTCATAACATTCTGTAATATTGGCAATATTTTTGAAATGTATATTGTTATATTTGGTAGCACTTATTTGTTTTTCCTTCGCCTCAACCCCTTTCGATGAGTGGAACGGATGTGGGTGGGGCTAAGTCTACATAAGGGTGCACATTTTTTTTAATCCCAAAAGCTCTGACGAAGGCTGTGAGGCAGATACGTAAGCTTATTAAAGATTAGTGATACTGTGGTGAAATCTGCTCGGAGCCTTCACCGCGCGCTGCCACTTTAAGAGCGCATAAGCAGTAAGGAAGGAGGAAATAAAGAGAGCTTGTTCAGCTCTTTGGGGAGGAGCTCTTGGGTGGCGCGACAGTTTGATTGTGTGTGCTGTGCTGCAGAAGTTTTGTTTGTTTTCAGCGTTTGTAGTTTATAAAGTATTTAACTCAATCATCGGTGTGATCGCTTTAGATTGTGGTTGTTTTTGTTTGGGACCGCGCCCGTTATGAATCGCATGGATTAGTAGCAACATTGTTGCGAAGCTTTAACAAACAAACCAACAAACCATCGGACAGTCAGACACCGGCAGGCCTGAAGACCACAGCTAAGATTTATATTTTTCTCTCTCTTTCTCTTCCCTCTCATTCCAGTGCTTTACCCTGAAACAGACTCTCTATTTTTTAAATGCACTTCCCATTGAAGTTCATTAGAGCTGGACTATTATTTCCCTGCCAGAAGTATTTGGATGGACATTTTAGTAGGTTGCTTGCAAGTTGTATATTATGTGAACTGTATTGAGGTGGGGTGTACTAATGACATGTGGCCGAGAAGACTGTGGACATTTTTAAGGCCTTTGTTGTGTCGATGAACACCCCCCACATTCATACCCTCTGCACTCATCCACTAGAAAATAATACAGATTATTGCAAATCCTATGTTGATGACTGGGTTCGTTCTTGTATGAAGTTGCTGTTGAATTGCTCTGCCATTATTAGTATTATTGTATGAGGTATTCTTGTTTGGGTTACCCCTGTGCTGTGATGTGGGTTTTATATGGTGTGTATTCCCTTTTATCTCCACTGGCTATCTGGTAAACAGGCTACACTCTAGGCAGTCTCTTCTGCTAATGTGTGTGGGTCTGGTAGTGGTACTCTCTCTATTCTACTCTTTTCCTTTCGGCATGGTTAATACCTGCCTGGCGCCCGAACAAAATCTTTCTTTACCCCTCTCTAATAAATACCGCTACAATACTATCCAGATCAGTGATACTATCCAGAGCAGTGATACTATCCAGAGCAGTGATACTATCCAGAGCAGTGATACTATCCAGAGCAGTGATACTATCCAGAGCAGTGATACTATCCAGATCAGTGATACTATCCAGAGCAGTGATACTATCCAGAGCAGTGATACTATCCAGAGCAGCGTGCGGTTTCCTTTTTCCTTCATCTTGTTCAACTGTTAAAATGCACCTTCAAAAAGATTGTTTAGATGTACAAGTGCCTTTTGAATTTTGGTGCTGCATTAATAAAGACCATAAATGGTTAAAGAAAATTGTGATCAATAAAAACATATACCAATTTCATTTAAATTGACAGCTGTGCCATATAAATTGCAAAATAGTTGTGAAGAGATTTTCGATGTACCTATTCCATGGCACATGGTTTATGAACTGTCAAGTAAAACAACGGCGGATTCAAAACTTCAATTTTTTTTATTTTAAATTCTTGCAACCAATAAAATGTTATATATATATATATATATGGGGGGGGGGACACAATCTTCCCATCTCTGCAGATTTTGCTGTGAGGAGGCAGAGTCATTAGATAACTTATTTTGGTACTGTCCATATGTAGCTCGTTTTGGGTCACAGGTACAGGAATGGCTGAAGAATTGCAACGTTTACCTAGAACAAACGCAGCAGATAGCAACACTGGGCGATTTGAAAAGTCATAGTCAATCAATCAATAATATAATAATTATTTGAGCAACATTTTTTATCTTTAATTGACAAGCTATGACAATAGAAATGTTCAGTACTTTTGTGAAGTATCACAGCACAGTTAAAAAATATATGGCAAAGAGAAATCCAAAATGGATGGTGTTAAGAAATAGATGGGAGGTGTTGAATGGAGCTGAAGGGTGGGACTAATAACAACAAGATAACCAATGTAAAATATACTGGGCCTGTAAAATGTATATACTGTAGGTTCAGAAATGTTGTGAAATAGTACAGTTACAAATAGAAATCAGAAGAGGAAGGACTAAAAACAAACAAAATATAACTATTGTAAAATAGATTGTGCCTGTAAAATGTGTATAATATGTATAAACTGAAGGTAGAAGCCTAAATATTATTGTTTATTAGTTTACTCCAATTGGGGGAGGGGTGGTATGGTTAGCGGGGAATAATAAAGGTATATTCTAAAAAAAGTATGTGTGTATGTATATAAACTCAGCAAAAAAAGAAACGTCCCTTTTTCAGGACCCTGTCTTTCAAAGATAATTTGTAAAAATCCAAATAACTTCACAGATTTTCATTGTAAAGGGTTAAAACACTGCTTCCCATGCTTGTTCAATGACCATCAATAATGAATGAAAATGCACCTGTGGAGCGGTTTTTAAGACACTAACAGGTTACAGACGGTATGCAATTAAGGCCACCGTTATGAAAACTTAGGACACTAAAGAGGCCTTTCTACGGACTCTGAAAAACACCAAAAGAAAGATGCCCAGGGTCCCTATTCATCTGTGTGAACGTATCTTAGGCATGCAGCAAGGAGGCATGAGGACTGCAGATGTGGCCAGGGCAATACATTTAAATGTCCGTACTGTGAGCTGCATAAGACAGGATGGACAGCTGATCATCCTCGCAGTGGCAGACCATGTGTAACAACACCTGCACAGGATAGGTACATCTGAATATCACACCTGAGCGACAGGTACAGGATAGCAACAACAACTGCCTGAGTTACACCAGGAACGCACAATCCCTCTATCAGTGCTCAGAAAGTCCGCAATAGGCTGAGAGACGCTGGACTGATGGCTTGTAGGCCTGTTGTAAGGCAGGTCCTCACTAGACATCACCGGCAACAACGTTGCCTACAGGCACAAACCCAGACAGGACTGGACCAGACAGGACTGGCAAAAAGTGCTATTCACTGACAAGTCGCGGTTTTGTCTCACCAGGGGTGATGGTCAGATTCACGTTTATCGTCAAAGGAATGAGCGTTACACCGAGGCCTGAACTCTGGAGCGGGATCGATTTGGAGGTGGAGGGTCTGGGGCGGTGTGTCACAGCATCATTGGACTGAGCTTGTTGTCATTGCAGGCAATCTCAACGCTGTGTGTTACAGGGAAGACATCATCCTCCCTAATGTGGTACCATTCTTGCAGGCTCATCCTGACATGACCCTCCAGCATGACAATGCCACCAGCCATACTGCTCGTTCTGTGCGTGATTTCCTGCAAGACAGGAATGCCAGTGTTCTGCCATGGCCAGCGAAGAGCCAGGATCTCAATCCTATTGAACACATCTGGTTGGATCAGAGGGTGAGGACTACGGCCATTCCCTCCAGAAATGTCCAGGAACTTGCAGGTGCCTTGGTGGAAGAGTGGGGTAACATCTCAGAGCAAGAACGGGCAAATCGGGTCCAGTCCATGAGGAGATGCACTGCAGTACTTAATGCAGCTGGTGGCCACACCAGATACTGACTGTTACTTTTGATTTTGACCCCCCTTTGTTCAGGGACACATTAATCCATTTCTGTTAGTCACATGTCTGTGGAACTTGTTCAGTTTATGTCTCAGTTGTTGAATCTTGTTCATACAATTATTTACACATAAATAAACGCAGTTGACAGTGAGAGGACATTTCTATTTTTGCTGAGTTTATATATGTGAATGTATGTATATACAGTGGGGCAAAAAAGTATTTAGTCAGCCACCAATTGTGCAAGTTCTCCCACTTAAAAAGATGAGAGAGGCCTGTAATTTTCATCATAGGTACACTTCAACTATGACAGACAAAAGGAGAAAAAAATCCAGAAAATCACATTGTAGGATTTTTTGATCTGATCTTCATCTTAGTCACAACAACAATAGACAAACACAGTGTGCTTAAACTAATAACACACACATTATTGTATTTTTCTTGTCTATATTGAATACATCATTAAAACATTCCCAGTGTAGGTTGGAATAAGTATGTGAACCCCTAGGCTAATGACTTTTCCAAAAGCTAATTGGAGTCCAATCAATGAGACAAGATTGGAGATGTTGGTTAGAGCTGCCTTGCCCTATAAAAAAACACTCACAAGCATTGCCTGATGTGAACCATTCCTCGAACAAAAGAGATCTCAGAAGACCTAAGATTAAGAATTGTTGATTTGCATTAAGCTGGAAAGGGTTACACAAGTATCTCTAAAAGCCTTGATGTTCATCCGTCCACAGTAAGACAAATTGTCTATAAATGTAGAAAGTTCAGCACTGTTGCTACTCTCCCTAGCAGTGGCCGTCCTGCAAAGATGACTGCAAGAGCACAGTGCAGAATGCTCAATGAGGTTAAGAAGAATCCTAGAGTGTCAGCTAAAGACTTACAGAAATCTCTGGAACATGCTAACATCTCTGTTGACGAGTTTACCATACGTTAAACACGAAGCAATAATGGTGTTCATGGGAAGACACCATGGAATAAGTCACTTCTGTCCAAAAAAAACAGTGCTGCACGTCTGAAGTTTGCAAAAGAGCACCTGGATGTTCCACAGCGCTACTGGCAAAATATTCTGTGGACAGATTAAACTAAAGTTGAGTTGTTTGGAAGGAAGGAACACACAACACTATGTGTGGAGAAAAAAAGGCACAGCACACCAACATCAAAGTCTCATCCCAACTGAAAAGTATGGTGGAGGGAGCATCATGGTTTGGGGCTCAGGGCCTGGACAGCTTGCTATCATCGATGGAAAAATGAATTCCCAAGTTTATCAAGACATTTTGCAGGGGAATGTAAGGCTATCTGTCCGACAATTGAAGCTCAACAGAAGTTGGGTGATGCAACAGGACAACGACCCAAAACACAGAAGTAAATCAACAACAGAATGGCTTCAACAGAAGAAAATACGTCTTCTGGAGTGGCCCAGTCAGAGTCCTGACCTCATCCCGATTTAAAATGCTGTGGCATGACCTCGAAAACGGTTCACAACAGACATCTTAAGAATATTGTTGAACTGAAACAGTTTTGTAAAGAGGAGTGGTCCACAATATCTCCTGACCGTTGCTCAGGTCTGATCTGCAACTACAGAAAATGTTTGGTTGAGTTTATTGCTGCCAAAGGAGGGTCAACCAGTTATTAAATGCAAGGGTTCACATCCTTATTACACCCTACGCTGTGAATGTGTACATGTTGTGTTCAATAAAGACATGAAAACGTATAATTGTTTGTGTGTTATTAGTTTAAGCAGACTGTGTTTGTCTACTTTTATGACCAATTTATTCAGAAATCCAGGTAATTCCAAAGGGTTCACATACTTTGTCTTGCCACTGTAAGTTAATGGAGCATGCATATAGGAGAGGGTCGGATGACTGTGGTGGCTGTATGAGTTTGCTGCCAAGGAGTTGTTGATGCACTCCCATTCAGGTTCAGTGAACTGCTCTAATTTTCTATTGTAAATGCCTTTCGGGAGAATTCCGAAGTGTGCCATGTGATGAGTAAAAAAAGAGGGAGCTGTTTGTTCCTCTGGATAACAGCCAGAACTGAATGCTACTGAAGCAAAACTTCTAAATACATTCCCAGACGAAGGACGGGGACCAGATCTGATCAATTAACAAACAACAAACTGTTATTCATTCTACAGTGTAGTTTTAAGATACGGATCATTGGTTAAATTACACAATAGGAAAACAAGGACAGGCAGATCATGCAGATTAAAAAGGCAGTTCAAATGTCGGGGGGGGGGGCAGTCCAGAAAGATCACTTAACATTCTCTGCGTTAAAAAAATAAAATCTTCATTTGCCAGCTTTGGCAGCTGACACTTCCGTACTGGCAAAGGGTATGTGTACTGACAGGGATTGGCCAGTGCATGTGTTTTACCCCTTTTCAGCTTAGTTGTGTAATGTTCAAGACCAAGGTGTGATCGTGTGGCCCTTTCTTTGTAGGCCTTTGTCCTCCTCCTTCCCCTTATACTGGGTGGACAAACTGGTAGACCAGTCTCTGGGAGACATCAGGCTTGCGGATGATGCCCTTCTTGTAATACTGCCGTATGGAGCGGCTCAGCTTGTCATAGTTCATCGCTGGTCGGTTCTTCCTCCGTCCCCAGAGTCTTGCCACATGAGCAGAGTCCTCGATTTTGAAAATACCTGGCAGACAGCAGAGTGGGATTAGATATGGAATACATTGTCACTCCATTCAATTGTCATTTTCCATCTTTTTGATGAAATTAGAAAATTATAATACACATTAGAAGAGAGAAGAGGATGGATTATTGCAGAGTTGAAAATACTTCTGAACTTATCCCATCCCAGTTCTTGGCGGTCACACAGCCTGCCTGGCTCACCTTTCTCCTTGTTGAGCCAGCGGATGCAGCGTCCGTAGTTGTGGGGCTTGAGGAGCAGCTCTCTGAGGAACTGCCACAGGTGGATGGGCTGGCCTGAGCACGACGAGTCTGCCTCCAACCACAGCTCTTCTCCGCCTGCACAGAGGGGGGAGGGATGAGCACACACACACATATTTGCCAACAAGACTGCACTATACATGACCCTCTGCTCTTCTACCTAGGAGCTATGAACACAACTGTCACTACTCCTTCCCAAGGGCCAACAACACTCTGGTCCTGGAGAAACGAGATTCATGTCACTTTCTGTCCTAACAAAGCTACTAGGCTAAACCTACCTGTGATTTTGCTGTCTCCAACTGAACACCTCTCTTTCATCCAGGCAGCTGTGGGGAGAGAAAGAAGGGGATACAAAAAGAGAGAGATTAATTGTTGTATTGTTTGAACAGAATAATACAAGCTTCACTATAGAAAACAGTAGCACAGTATGTGCAGACTGTCTATGCTAGACATACAGCTACAGTATTATAACACAGCTGACTATCTACGCCAGCCATACAGCTACAGTATTATAACACAGCTGACTGTCTACGCCAGTCATACAGCCACAGTATTATAACACAGCTGACTGTCTGTGCTAGTCATCCAGCCACAGTATTATAACACAGCTGACTGTCTGTGCTAGTCATCCAGCCACAGTATTATAACACAGCTGACTGTCTGTGCTAGTCATCCAGCCACAGTATTATAACACAGCTGACTGTCTGTGCTAGTCATCCAGCCACAGTATTATAACACAGCTGACTGTCTGTGCTAGTCATCCAGCCACAGTATTATAACACAGCTGACTGTCTGTGCTAGTCATACAGCCACAGTATTATAACACAGCTGACTGTCTGTGCTAGTCATCCAGCCACAGTATTATAACACAGCTGACTGTCTGTGCTAGTCATCCAGCCACAGTATTATAACACAGCTGAATGTCTATGACAGTCATACAGCTACACTGAGAAAAAATATAAACGCAACATGGAACAATGTCAAAGATTTTACTGAGTTCCAGTTCGTGTAAGGAAATAGGTAAATCAAAATTAATTCATTAGGCCCTATTCTATGGACTGGGAATACAGATGTGCATCTGTTGGTCACAGATACCCTTTAAAAAATAGGGGTGTGGATCAGAACACCACACCATTTGCGTTATACAGTACTACACATTTCCTTCGCATAGAGTTGATAAGGCTGTTGATTGTGGCCTGTGGAATGTTGTCCCAGTCCTCTTCAATGGCTGTGCGAAGTGGCTGGATATTGGCGTAAATTAGAACACGCTGTCGTACACGTCGATTCAGAGCATCCAAACGTGCTAAATGTGTGACATGTCTGGTGAGTCTGCAGGCCGTGGAAGAACTGGAACATTTTTAGCTTCCAGGAATTGCGTACAGATCCTTGCGATATGGGGCTGTGCATTATCATGTTGAAACATGAGGTGATGGGGGTGGATGAAAATGGCCTCAGGATCAGTATCTCTGTGCATTCAAATTAGCATTAATATAATGGGCAGCCATATGCCATACCATAACCCCACCACCACCATGGGGCACTCTATTTGCAATGTTGACAGCAAACTGCTCGCCCACACAACGCCATACACAATGTCTGCAATCTGCCTGGTACACACTTCTCCAGCGTGCAAGCGGCCATCGAAGGTGAGCATTTTCCCATTCAATTCGGTTGCTCCATGAACTGCAGTCACCCTGGTGAGGACGACGAGTACGCAGGTAAGCTTTCCCTCATGAAATATGGGACCAACACTTTACATGTTGCGTGTATTATATCATACACACACCAGTCATACAGTTATTATAACACACCTGACTTCCAGATGTCCAGGTGGGCGTGCAGAGTGTCTCCACACTGAGGGACCCTCTGCCTGAAGTCCTCTTCACTCATGGCACACAGGTCTTTCCCAGTCTGCTCCTGGAAGGTCTTTCCAGCCTGAGGCAGTCTGTACAGATGCTCTGTCCACAGCAACCACTTCTGAACGTTCCCCGAGCTCCACTCCATGGGGTCTGGGGATAACAGATAAAAACAATACAAATATCACTTTTGGGGGGGTTAGTCCCCTATACATCTATAGAAACTATTAGCTAGCAGTACTATTAACTAGCAGTAACATTTACGATAACTGTCAACTGCATGTCTGTTGACCTTCAATAGGGAAGGATCTTTTCAGGGTTAAAAAAAAAGGTGTGTGTGTGTGTGTGTGAGATCAAAGATCAAGTGACACTGTGGTATAGGGACCACACACACATCTAGCATCTCTACTGTGTTCATTGTTGTTTTGGTAACCCTCTTTAACTACCCTGAATAGATCCCTCCCTATATGTATCTATGCATATGTATGTATGCAGACATATACAAACACAAATGCTGTCAGTCAGAGGCCTATCACTGTCTTCATCTCAAGCTGTTTATTTGACTAGTATTTTCTCTGTGAGGTTCACTCTGGGTAAACTCTAATCACAGGCATGAGCTTGGGAGAATGGTGGTTTGCATAAGGTACGGTACTGTTCTGTTGTTTATTCTACAATCGTTTTCATCAGTTGAAACACACCACGACACCACAATTTCGATACAACAGCAGCAGCAGCAGGATGAGGGGCTCTGAAATGTCAGGGTGTGACTGACTGAAGTCATCTTACAGTACACATACAGTACTGTATTCCTTCAACCTGCTGTTTGCTTTGCCAGTTGAACAGACCTCACCCAAGTACTGTGTACACGGCTGGCATGCGAGCAACAACGTCATTCCCATAAAGTCCTGTTGGGTATGTGTTAAATGCATGCAAAGGTTGGGATTATACAGATCCTGGAGCAGACAAACATGACTTGCGTCAGAGAGATATCATTCTTCATCGAGCTGTCATCCAGCCATTATCATATAGCAGCAGGAGTATCTTTTGTCTCAGGGAGACTTGTCTGCTCTGAATCAATACATCAATACCTCTGTCAATACCTGGACAGTAATGCATGAATACGCTAGAATGATCGGCCATGGTGTTCTTAATGCTATTAGATAATAAGAAGAATCTACCGTACACCCACAGCTGATTAGTGAAGGTGCTGGAGGCAAAAGGCAAAACTGGAGAAACCGGAAAAAGTCTGCACACTTCAAGTCAGATGCACATTATATGCTATTTTGTTAGTTTTGTCGCATTGTTTGTAACTTATTTTGTACATAATGTTGCTGCTACGGTCTCTTATGCATCGTTATTGTTATTTTCTTGTGTAACTTTTCATTTAATACATTTTTTTACTTTTATTTAGTTTATTTAGTAAATATTTTCTTAACTCTATTTCTTGAACTGCATTGTTCGTTAAGGGCTTGTAGTAAGTAAGCATTTCACCTGTTGTATTTGGAGCATGTGACAAATAAAATTTGATTCAATTTGTCATTTGATTTCTTTAATTATGGCTGAGCTTTCAGTCAGTCAACCTTCTTTTAATGCTCTTGAAAAGGAGAAAGGATCATGCAGCGATGGCAGCCATAGAATAACAATTAGGAGAAAGTGCATGGACTATGGTTTGTAGCCCACATCAAATATGAAATGCACAGAATGCTGATGTAGCAACTAGAGGTCGACCGATTATGATTTTTCAAAGCCGATACCGATACCGATTATTGGAGGACCAAAAAAAAAACGATTTTTTAAATGTATTTGTAATAATGAGAATTACAACAATACTGAATGAACACTTATTTGAACTTAATATAATACATCAATAAAATCAATTTAGCCTCAAATAAATAATGAAACATGTTCAATTTTGTTTAAATAATGCAAAAACAAAGTGTTGGAGAAGAAAGTAAAAGTGCAATATGTGCCATGTAAGAAAGCTAACATTTAAGTTCCTTGCTTAGAACATATGAAAGCTGGTGGTTCCTTTTAACATGAGTCTTCAATATTCCCAGGTAAGAAGTTTTAGGTTGTAGTTATTAAGGGATTATAGGACTATGTCTCTCTATACCATTTGTATCTCATATACCTTTGGATGTTCTTATAGGCACTTTAGTATTGCCAGTGTAACAGTATAGCTTCCGTACCTCTCCTCGCTCCTACCTGGGCTCGAACCAGGAACACAAAGACAACAGCCACCCTCGAAGCAGCTTTACCCATGCAGAGCAAGGGGAACAACTACTCCAAGTCTCAGAGCAAGTGACATTTGAAACGCTATTAGCGCGCACCCCGCTAACTAGCTAGCCATTTCACATCACATTGTTACACCAGCCTAATCTTGGGAGTTGATAGGCTTGAAGTCATAAACAGCAGAGCTGCTAGCAAAATGCACCAAAGTGCTGTTTGAATGAATGCTTACGAGCCTGCTGGTGCCTACCATCTCTCAGTCAGACTGCTCTATCAAATCATAGACTTAATTATAATATAATAACACACAGAAATACGAGCCTTAGGTCATTAATATGGTCAAACCCGGAAACTATCATCTCGAAAACAAGACGTTTATTCTTTCAGTGAAATACGGAACCGTTCCGTATTTTATCTAATGGGTGGCATCCATCAGTCTAAATATTCCTGTTACATTGCACAACCTTCAATGTTATGTCATAATTACGTAAAATTCTAGCAAATTAGTTCGCAATGAGCCAGGCGGCCCAAACTGTTGCATATATCCTGACTCTGCATGCAATGAACGCAAGAGAAGTCACACAATTTCACCTGGTTATATTGCCTGCTAACCTGGATTTATTTTAGCTAAATATGCAGGTTTAAAAATATATACTTCTGTGTATTAATTTTAAGAAAGGCATTGTTGTTTATGGTTAGGTACACTTTGGAGCAACGACAGTCCTTTTTCACGAATGCAACGCAGGACACTCTAGACAAACTAGTAATATCATCACCCATGTGTAGTTATAACTAGTGATTATGATTGATTATGTTTAATGTTAGCTAGCAACTTACCTTGGCTTCTTACTGCATTCCCGTAACAGACGGGCTCCTCGTGAGGCAGGTGGTTGGAGCGTTGGACTAGTTAACCGTAAGGTTGCAAGATTGAATCCCTGAGCTGACAAGGTAAACATCTGTCGTTCTGCCCCTGAACAAGGCAGTTAACCCACCGTTCCTAGGCCGTCATTGAAAATAAGAATGTGTTCTTAACTGACTTGCCGAGTTAAATAAAGATTAAATAAAGGTGTAAAAAATAAATAATAATAATACATAAATAAAAAAAATGGTAAAATCGGCATCCAAAATGACCGATATCTGATTGTTATGAAAACTTGAAATCGGCCCTAATTAATCAGCCATTCCGATTAATCGGTCGACCTCTAGTAACAACCATAATTTAATTGTACATTGGACATGGAATGAGTATCCACCACAGAACATAGCTTCAAACAGAAATATCCATAAACTCTAATAATAATATTTCTAGAATGAGAGTGCCAGCTTACTACAGTACCAGTACCTACCTGGGGTGATGTTGAGCAGCTTGCAGGCCGTCTCGATGTCCTTCAGAACCTCTCCGACCACCATGCTCTGGACCTGCTCCAGGGATCGCTCCTCCTCCGGGCCCTCTAGCCCCGGGGAGAGCCCCAGGGCCTGGCTGTCGATGACGGGGCACTGCTCTGGCTCCTCTCCTTGCGCCGTCCTGGGTACAGGGACAGGCATGGCGCAGGCCAGACCCGGGGAGGCCTCGGACACCTTCACCAGCCAGGCGGAGTCCTCCGTAAAGAGCATGTCGAAGCAGGACAGGTAGAGGCCTGGAAACCCACAATGCTCCAGAGCCTCCATGCAGGGCTTGGTGTCCTCCATCTCCCAGGCAGCCCCGGCCCTGTGTCCCATGTTTCTCTCGGGCAGACCTAGGCAGGGCGGTAACAATGAGCTGCTGCCCTCTGATGATAGACTCTCCCCCGGACTCGACATGGCTGCTGCCTCCTGGAATGGAAATATAGTTTACAATAGTCATGAATATTTACAGGTCAAAGGTCAAAGTAGTACATCAGTATTTTATATTTGATATCTTTATATACTGTAGGTGTGAAGATACAGTGCATTGGCCACATTCATAAAGTTTAGATGACGAAATAATGAATAACAACGGTTTGTCATCAAATGGTGTTTGATCCTGTAACACCATTTCAGCTGAGTGCTATGCGGATAATTCTCCACACTTTCACATAGCCTACTTGTTGACCCAAAGTAAACAAGTGTTTCTTTATTTAAGTGGGAATGAGCAATAGCACGCACTAGCTCTCTTATTTCATATTCAAATCAGTTCAATGTCGGACAGGAAAACGTAAAAGTCTCTTTCACTGAAAACTATGTAAAGAAGATTTTGCCAGTGACCTAAACGAGCTTCCTGATAGCCAAATTTTAATAAAATTTTGGAATTATTTAAATGATTGAAATTCCAAAACAAGGTATTATGAACATATCATTTTATGCAGTAGGTGTTACTCCTGCAGTAACTCAAAATCACAGTACCTTCGAGAAACTATCCGTGCCCAAAGCTCCGGCTGCTAAACATGCAACAGTTACAAAACTGTAAGAAAGTCCATCAGAGGGACTGTGGCTGTGAGTCCTCCAGGGGATTGTGGGTGTTAGCCCTCCAGGGGATTGTGGGTGTTAGCCCTCCAGGGGATTGTGGGTGTGAGTCCTCCAGGGGATTGTGGGTGTGAGTCCTCCAGGGGATTGTGGGCGTGAGTCCTCCAGGGGATTGTGGGTGTGAGTCCTCCAGGGGATTGTGGGTGTGAGTCCTCCAGGGGATTGTGGGTGTGAGTCCTCCAGGGGATTGTGGGTGTGAGTCCTCCAGGGGATTGTGGGTGTGTGTCCTCCAGGGGATTGTAGGTGTGAGTCCTCCAGGGGATTGTAGGTGTGAGTCCTCCAGGGGATTGTAGGTGTGAGTCCTCCAGGGGATTGTAGGTGTGAGTCCTCCAGGGGATTGTAGGTGTGAGTCCTCCAGGGGATTGTAGGTGTGAGTCCTCCAGGGGATTGTAGGTGTGAGTCCTCCAGGGGATTGTAGGTGTGAGTCCTCCAGGGGATTGTAGGTGTGAGTCCTTCAGGGGATTGTGGGTGTGAGTCCTCCAGATGGACTGCGGTGCCGGGTGTGACTCCAGAGCACCCTTGTGTCAATTCACTCTGTTTACCTACATGTTGGTTTCAGTAGTTTTCCCTGCCTCGTGTAAAATGTCCCAGAGGTATTTCTCAACACGTGACCTGAACAGGAAAAACCTTGAGAACATTTTCTTCACAGGTGCATTTCTACTGGCTTTAAATGTCCATCCTAAGTCAACATCAAGAGGATGCCAGTGTAATCACAGGATGACCTCACTATGGTTAAGTGTACCTGGCTACCTGCTGCCACAGGTTGTAGAAGGGAAGGAGCATAGGTGTCATACAGACAGGGTTATCAGTAGTTGTGCTATGTTAAAAGATGCCTGCTCTCACATAGCACATGCTCAAAGAGTGACATGCTTTGTTTGTCCAAAGAGACTGTGAGCCAAGGTATTAATAAAACAGTTATAACACTACCGTGCCACACCCAGCAACAGCCACCGAAGCCATCAATAAGGACAATAGATTTAAGTTGATCCATTTTTCCACTTGTTATATTGTTGTTTTATCAAAGAAATGAAGAAACTTGTCATAGAATATTCCCTGGGGTGGGAAAAAGGCTTGTTTAGCATTACCCAATAATCCTTGCAGGAACACACTTGACAGACCTACAACAACTCTGTATCAGTCCCAGAGCTGTAACCCACCCTAAAGGAAATGAAGTTATCCTCCCCAAAATAGTTCAACTCTCTCCTCTTTCTCTCTCTATTTCTCTATTCTCTGTGTCTCCAACCCCCAGTCTACCCCCTCCCCCATTCCTCCTTTTATCTCCCAATGTCCCGCTAGGGGTCTAGGGATAACCCACTGAGTTTTCCCTTCATCAGGGGTCAGATTAAAAAAAGCACCAGGCAGTGTCCCTGCTAGCCTGCTGTGTGTCCACTCTCCTCTGTAACAGCTTGTGCTAAGCCCATTAGCCTGGCAAATGTAGCCATGTTAGCTTTTTCCAAAAGGAGAGGGGACGGGAGAAAGAGGCGCAAACATGCTCCCCAGGGGAGGGATTAAGGGCCTGCCTGATCTCTAAATGAGTTTGGTCAAGACGGTGATATTCATTTCAGGAGAATTAGGATCTGCACCATTTGCTGGACAGGTCAGACACACAGTCAGAGGGACTATAGATGTGAAGGCAGCCATCATCCCTGGTAACCATCCAGGGAAGGCCTTAGACACACAGTCAGAGGGACTATATCCGTGAAGGCAGCCATCATCCCTGGTAACCATTCAGGGCAGGCCTTAGACACACAGTCAGAGGGACTATATCAGTGAAGGCAGCCATCATCCCTGGTAACCATTCAGGGCAGGCCTTAGACACACAGTCAGAGGGACTATATCCGTGAAGGCAGCCATCATCCCTGGTAACCATTCAGGGCAGGCCTTAGACACACAGTCAGAGGGACTATATCCTTGAAGGCAGCCATCATCCCTGGTAACCATCCAGGGCAGGCCTTAGACACACAGTCGGAGGGACTATAGCCGTGAAGGCAGCCATCCTCCCTGGTAACTAAATTCATTCCTCTTTCTTTTCTTTCTTGGTTTACTCTGCATCTCAGCTTGATGTTCAGCTAGAGTCTCTGTGGTTCCTAACCAGCTTTACTATGACAGGTCCTCTATGGAGACATGTAGTATGTAGGATGGGTGGTCAGGTTAAGTAACACTTATTGTTTTGGGTCCTATCCCTATGAGAAGCTCATGAAGGCAAAACTTTCTTTAATATAAATAATGTGTTTAACATTAAGTACGGTATATCCAAAGGTTTTTCCATTTCAATATTAGGATGCTAGTGACTAGTGACTTTCTCAGGAACAGGAGTCAAATACCCTGACTGCTTGGTCTTTTACAAGACTGTTGTATCTGGTTTAAAATGACTCTTTGAGACAAAAGTTGGCATAAGTACTAGATATAGGGAAATACAACAGTCACCACATTTCCCTTGTTAAACTCCTCTCCCTGTGCTCCTCCAAAGGGCTCCCCTGTTTGATTTTGGGGTTAAAGAAGTATATATAGTCAGGCATGTTTGCTGTGTGTGTAAATGTGTACGGTTTAAAGAGAAATCTGGAGCCACAGGGATTCGTTGTCATTGTTTCTCACGGGAAACTTGGAACCGACGAATGAAAGAACAGTTCCGAGACGAAAGAAAAGAAAAGATAATGATTGCGCTCTACGGCAGGCTTCTACCGCAACAAGAGAATGCTGGGAAGCTACATATACCCAGCAAAGTCTGCTGTTCCCAGGAAATAGTCTTTGCTGAGAGAAATATAACCTAATACAGCCATTTGACTCTCCTTACACCATGTCATAATGCTTTATTTAACCCTTATTTAACCAGGAACTCCAATTGAGGTCAGAGGAAATCTTTAACACACTGATAACCAGGTGTTTTATATGAGGTCTGTTCAAAAAGTAAAGACCCAAGAAGCTTGTGTCAATAATGAAGAGATATTGAAAACACATTAAAAATATATATATATGTGCAGAGAAAAGTACAATGAATGTGACTCATTTTAAATATTCCTGGTGAGAGTTCATAATAGATCAATGTGTCATTATTAAGATCAGTCATTCAGTAACAATTGAAATCTTTATAATAATGACACAAACATGTTCTGTCCCCTAGCTCTCTTCCCATCTGAGGGCATATACCTCACACTATTAAACTTCAAATGGGGAAGTCTTGGAATGAGTAAAATATCTGTATACCTCTGGCCCTTCTTTGCACATTGTGTTAACTAACCTCCAGACGGGCTTCAATGCCATACAACTCTCCTTCTGTGGCCTCCAACTGCTCTTACATGCAAGTAAAAATGCATGCTATTCAACCGATCGCTGCCCGCACCTGCCCGCCAGTCCAGCATCACTACTCTGAATGATTCTGACTTAGAATATGTGGACAACTACAAATACCTAGGGGTCTGGTTAGACTGTAAACTATCCTTCCAGACACACATTAAGCATCTCCAATCCAAAATTAAATCTAGAATTGGCTTCCTATTTCGCAAACAAAGCATTCTTCACTCATGCTGCCAAACATACCCTCGTAAAACTGACAATCCTACCGATCCTTGACTTTGGCGATGTAATTTACAAAATAGCCTCCAACACTGTACTCAACAAATTGGATGCAGTCTATCACAGTGCCATCCGTTTTGTCACCAAAGCCCCATATACTACCCACCACTGCGACCTGTACCCTCTCATTGGCTGGCCCTCGCTTCATACTCACCGCCAAACCCACTGGCTCCAGGTCATCTACAAGTCTCTGCTAGGTAAAGCCCCGCCTTATCTCAGCTCACTGGTCACCATAGCAGCACCCACCCATAGCACATGCTCCAGCAGGTCACCCCCAAAGCCAAATCTTCCTTTGGCCGCCTTTCCTTCCAGTTCTCTGCTGCCAATGACTGGAATGAACTGCAAAAATCACTGAAGCTGGAGACTCATATCTCCCTCACTAGCCTTAAGCACCAGCTGTCAGAGCAGCTCACAGATCAGCTCACACTGCACCTGTACATAGCTCATCTGTAAATTGCCCATCCAACTACCTCATCCCCATACTGTATTTATTTATTTTGCTCCTTTGCACCACAGTATCTCTACTTGCACATTCATCTTCTGCACATCAACCATTCCAGTGTTTAATTGCTATATTGTAATTATTTCGCCACCATGGCCTATTTATTGCCTTTACCTCCCTTATCCTACCTCATTTGCAAATCAAATCAAATCAAAGTTTATTTGCCACGTCCACCGAATACAACAGGTGTAGACCTTACAGTGAAATGCTTACTTACAGGCTCTAGCCAATAGTACAAAAAAAAATATTAGGTGAACAATAGGTAGGTAAAGAAACAAAACAACAGTAAAAAGACAGGCTATATTCAGTAGCGAGGCTATAAAAGTAGCGAGGTTACATACAGACACCGGTTAGTCAGGCTGACTGAGGTAGTATGTACATGTAGATATGGTTAATGTGACTATGAATATTTGATGAACAGAGAGTAGTGGTCGCGTAAAAGAGGGGTTGGCTGGTGGTGGGTGGTACACAATGCAGATAGCCCGGTTAGCCAATGTGCGGAAGCACTGGTTGGTCGGCCCAATTGCAGTAGTATGTACATGAATGTATAGTTAAAGTGACAAGGCATATATGATAAACAGAGAGTAGCAGCCTGAAAAGAGGGGTTGGGGGGGGCACACAATGCAAATAGTCCGGGTAGCCATTTGATTACCTGCACACACTGTATATATACTTTATATAGACTCTACTGTATTATTGACTGTATGTTTGTTTTTTCCATGTGTAACTCTGTGTTGATGTATGTGTCAAACTGATTTTCTTTATCTTGGCCAGGTCGCAGTTGTAAATAAGAACTTGTTCTCAACTAGCTGACCTGGTTAAATAAGGGTGAAAAATAATAAAAAATAAAAATAATAATAATTAGTCTAGACATTTTTTTGTGGACATAAATATTTTGGGGATGACCAATAACACAGAAACATACTGTAATTGCAGAAAACAGCAAAAGCTGAAAAAAGATCTGCTTCATAACGTCTTGACTAACTGTCGAATTAATATGAATCAACCATGACGACTGTATCACCCAGGAGCATTCACATATACTGTATATTTGCATGTGAAGCATGAGAAAGCATGTCCCTGGGACACACTTCTGGACATATTTCATATTGACTACTTTCCAATGAAGTCTCTTGAGTTATTCCCCTCTGTCTTTATGGACACCTGGAATGACCCCAGAAAGGTAAGCAAGAATCAAGAAGCATTTCATCACCATGTAAAGTATCTGTAATATATTCATTGTGACATATCCCTACGTACCCCTACATGTTATGGAAGCCCAGTATCCCCTTACCCTTTCCAGGGTAACAATGCCCTCTGGTATAAATCAATCAATGAACAATAGTGGTTGAATCTACATGACTGGATTTGAATGAGGGATGTTGGTTTTTATTTCCTTGCTTAGAAGGGATTTGTATGAACTAGAGTGAATGGTTTCTTTCTGTCACGCTATTTTGCTATTCTTGTGACAGGACCATTTCCCCCTGCAATGGCACCAGGCCAGGATCTTCAGAGAGGGGTGTCTACAGTTACCTTTTTTATATTTTCTAAATATTTCATTGCTGATTGATTAATCTGAATTTGATGTTTTGAGTGTGGAGAGCTCTTGAGCACCCGCACCCCTTTATCTTTTCTATCTCTGAAATGATGTGGGCGAAATGCACTTTGTTATTTATTTGGAGACATATTCATGTGCTATGGTGTTATGGGTTGGGTAGCAGCCAAACAAAACCAGCTACTTTTCTGTACAACCTAAAACCATCAGGTGCCTGTACTTTTCTGTACAACCTAAAACCATCAGGTGCCTATACTTTTCTGTACAACCTAAAACCATCAGGTGCCTGTACTTTTCTGTACAACCTAAAACCATCAGGTGCCTGTACTTTTCTGTACAACCTAAAACCATCAGGTGCCTATACTTTTCTGTACAACCTAAAACCATCAGGTGCCTGTACTTTTCTGTACAACCTAAAACCATCAGGTGCCTGTACTTTTCTGTACAACCTAAAACCATCAGGTGCCTGTACTTTTCTGTACAACCTAAAACCATCAGGTGCCTGTACTTTTCTGTACAACCTAAAACCATCAGGTGCCTGTACTTTTCTGTACAACCTAAAACCATCAGGTGCCTGTACTTTTCTGTACAACCTAAAACCATCAGGTGCCTGTACTTTTCTGTACAACCTAAAA
Source organism: Oncorhynchus nerka (assembly GCF_034236695.1). Lineage (NCBI taxonomy): Eukaryota > Metazoa > Chordata > Actinopteri > Salmoniformes > Salmonidae > Oncorhynchus > Oncorhynchus nerka. The sequence continues at coordinate 90,236,050 of NC_088410.1, forward strand.
CCATCAGGTGCCTGTACTTTTCTGGCCTCATTTTTATTACTGTTGGGATCCTCCAGTATCTCTTATTGGAAAGATACTTTGTATATTATGACAGAAAAATTGGTTTGTGGCCACATTTGTGATTGAATGGTGATTACTATATTGATTGACAAACATCCAAAATACACAGATGGATGCAATAGCACAGATTCTGTAGTATTCTTGCAATTCAGATTGACATATAATAAGTATTTATTAAGTATTTTGGATGTAGTGACCTACACTGCAACATGCAATAATTTCAATAATTTCAAAGATTTTACTGAGTTACAGTTCATATAAAGAAATCAGTCAACTGAAATAAATTCATTAGGCCCCAGATAAGCATCTGTTGGTCACAGATAGCAATTTTATTTTTTAAGTAGGGACATGGAATTGAAAACCAGTTAGTATCTGGTGTGACCACCATTTGCCTCATGCAGAGCGACACATCTCCTTCTCATAGAGTTGATCAGGCTGTTGATTGTGGCCTGTGGAATGTTGTCCCACTCCTCTTCAATGGCTGTGCAAAGATGCTGGATATTGGCGGAAACTGAAACAAACTGTCGTACACGTCAATCCAAAGGATCCCAAACGTGCTCAGTGGGTGACATGTCTGGTGAGTCTGCAGGCCATGGAAGAACTGGGCTATTTTCAGCTTCCAGGAATTGTGTAAAGATCCTTGCGACATGTGGCCGTGCATTATCATGCTGAAACATGAGGTGATGGCGGCGGATGAATGGCACGACAATGGGCCTCAGGATCTCGTCACGGAATCTCTGTTCATTCAAATGGACATCGATAAAATGCAATTGTGTTTGTTGTCCCTAGCTTATGCCTGCCCATACCATAACTCCCCGCCACCATGGTGCACTCTGTTCACAACGTTGACATCAGCGATATGAACACATTTGTTCACAACATTTCTGGGATCTTCTATTTCAGCTCATGAAACATGGGACCGACACTTTACATGTTGAGTTTATATTTTTGGTCAGTTTTCTTTTTCAAAGTTACTTTAGTCAACTATATTTTTGTTAAGGGTAGTTTTAGTGTAGCTTAACTTCTTCCAGTGTGAAGTAATTGGTAGCATGGCAAACTATATTTTTGGAGTAGCTTCCCTGATGCTTGATCTCTCTTCATAAAACATAACCCCATAGACCTTTACCCCATAAGACACAGTGCCTTCATAAAGTGTTCATACCCCTTGACTTATTCCACATTTTCTTGTGCTACAGCCTGACTTCAAAATAAATTCTACACACAATACCCCCTAATAACAAAGTGAAAACATGATTTAAGAGGATTTTTAAAAAAAGTTTTAGGAGCACCTTTGGCAGTGATTACAGCTGTGAGTTTTTCTGGGTAAGTGTATAAGAGCTTTCAAAGGGTGAAATTTGCCCATTATTCTTCTCAAAATTCTTAAAGCTCTGTCAAATTGGTTGTTGACCATTGCTAGACAACCATTTTCAGGTCTTGCCATAGATTTTAAAGTAGATTTAAGTCAAACCTGGCCACTCAGGGACATTCAATGTCATCTTGGTAAGCAACTCCAGTGTTTTTGGCCTTGTGTTTTAGGTTATTGTCCTGCTGAAAGGGGAATTCATCTCCCAGTGTCTGTTGGAAAGCAGCCAGAACCAAGAATTCCTCGAAAATGCTTGAAAATATGGAGTGGTACTCAGTAATGTGTTGCATTGGATTTGGCCCAAACATAACACTTTGTATTCAGGATAAAATGTTAATTGCTTCGCAACATTTTTTGCAGTATTACAGAATAGTTTTTTTTCTGTACAGGCTTCCTTCTTTTCACTCTGTCAGTTAGGTTAGTATTGTGGAGTAACTAAAATGTTGTTAATCCATCCTCAGTTTTGTCCTATCACAGTCTGGTCATGGCTCACAACAACACCATCATCCCAGAAACCCTAGACCCACTCCAATTTGCATACCGCCCCAACAGATCCACAGATCACGCAATCTCTATTGCACGCAACACTGCACTTTCCCACCTGGGCAAAATAAACACCTATGTGAGAATGCTGTTCATTGACTACAGCTCAGCATTCAACACCATAGTGCCCTCAAAGCTCATCACTAAGCTAAGGACCCTGGGACTATACACCTCCCTCTACAACTGGATCCTGGACTTCCTGAGGGGCCGTCCCCAAGTGGTAAGGGTAGACAACAACACATCTGCTACACTAATCCTCAACTCGGGGGCCCCTTTGGCGTGCGTGCTTAGTCCCCTCCTGTACTCCCCGTTCACCCAAGACTGCGTGGTCAAGCACGACTCCAACACCATCATTATGTTTGCCTACGACACAACGGTTGTAGGCCTGTTCACCAACAACAGCGGGACAGCCTATAGGACAGTCACCTTGAAGTGTGGTGCCAGGACAACAACCTCTCCCTCAACGTGATCAAGATAAAGGAGATGATCGTGTACTACAGGAAAAGGAGGGCCGAGCATGGCCCCATTCTCATCGACGGGGCTAGAGTGGAGCAGGTTGAGAGTTTCAAGTTCCTTGGTGTCCACATCACCAACAAACTATCATGGTGCAAAAACACACCAATAAAGTTGTGAAGAGGGCACAACAACGCCTATTCCCCCTCAGGAGACTGAAAAGATTTGGCCTGGGTCCTCAGATCCTCAAAATGTTTTACAGCTGCACCATTGAGAGCATCCTGACTGGTTGCATCACAGCCTGGTATGGCAACTGTTCAGCCACCGACCCCAAGGCACTACAGAGGGTAATGCGTACATCACTAGGGCAAAGCTTCCTGCCATCCAGGACCTCTTTACCAGGCGGTGTCAGAGGAAGGCCCTAAAAATTGCCAAAGACTCCAGGCACCCTAGTCATAGACTGTTCTCTCTGCTACTGCATGGCAAGCAGTACCGGAGCTCCAACTCTAGGTCCAAAAGGCTTCTTAACAGCTTCTACCCCCAAGCCATGAGGCTGCTGAACAGCTAATCAAATGGCTACCCGGACTATTTGCATTTTTTTTTACGCTGCTACTGATTACCTTTACCTGATTTACCTTTACCTACATGTACATATTACCTCGACTAACCTGTACACCCGCACATTGACTCGGTACCGGTACTCCTTGTACATAGCCTCGTTATTATTTTCCTGTTGCTCTTTTATTTATTACTTTAGTTTATTTAGTAAATATTTTTTTTTACATTTAGTTTTCTTAAAACTCCATTGTTGGTTAAGGGCTTATAAGTATTTCACGGTAAGGTATACCTGTTGTATACGGCACATGTGACAAAGAAAATGTGAAGTATGCCTGTATCTTTGTAGTGACTGGGTGTATTGATACACCATCAAAAGTGCAATTAATAACTTCACCATGCTCAAAGGGATATTTAATGTCTGCTTTATTTTATTTGACCCAATAACCAATAGGTGCAGGAAATTCAAAAACCTCCCTGGTTTTTGTGGTTGAATCTGTGTTTGATTTCACTTACAGACAATCGTATGTGTGGGGTACAGAGATGAGGTAGTCATTCAAAATCATGTTAAACACTAGTATTTCACACAGAGTGAGTCCATGTATCTTATTATGTGACTTGTTCAGAAAATGTTTACTACTGAACTTATTTAGGCTTGCCATAACAAATGGGTTGAAGTCTTGTTGACTCAAGACATTACAGCTTTTCATTTTTTTAAACTTTTTTTTTTTACATGAATCCACTTTGACATTATGGGGGTATTGTATTTACACCAGTGACAAAATAAAAGTATTTTCTTATCCATTTTAAATTCAGGCTGTAACACAACAAATGTGGAAAAAAGTAAAGGAGTGTGAATACTTTCTGAAGGCATGGCAACTGCAAAGTCATTTTCTTTCTGAAAACATACAATAAGACCAACACAGAGTGAACAGCACCTGATAAATCAGCCATAAGAACACACCCTGGAGCCAGTTCTGTTTCTTTCTTTTTCTTACACACAGACCCCACAGAAAGTGAATGCCGACTTCCTGTCCAACTCCTTACCTGGGCCAAGGTGTGCTGGTCTCTGGGTGGTCTCTGGCAAGGATGAGACTATTGCTGAGTGTAGACAGGACAGGACAGCAACAGATGTAATGTAGACTAGTGGTGATGATGATGTCTGGTCCAGTTAGCCCAGCCTCCTCTTCTGTTAGCCTGCAGGTGTCTGGTGTTTTCTGATGGGCCAGGAGAGGCACCAGGCAGGAAGGCAAGCAGGTACCAGGTAGGGCAGGCAGGCAGGCCTCTATGTCACCCAGAAGACTGATGAAGAATCGTCTGCATTGGGACCTGAGGGCTGAGGCTGTCTCCTAGACTCTGCTAGATCACTGAAAAGACTTGAAAGGTGCAGCCTAAAAGCACACCAAGGCTAACTTACGCTATTGGTGACACTATACCTACTGTGGGTGTGACAGAGGGAGAGCAAGAGCGTGTGAAGGAATTTCAGTTCCATTGGCTGCAGGTCATATTTATACTAGGGCAGCCTTGTTACCTATGCACACAGTGTGTGTGTGTGTGTGTGTGTGTGTGTGTGTGTGTGTGTGTGAGCTGACCCTTGTCAGAGGGCCTTGTTGCCACCCCAGCCCACTCCTCCCAAAATAATGCCTAAGCCCCTTCAGAACTCTGTTAGTACAACAGCGTCTGATCTTAGTTCAAAGTAAATGGGGGTCTGAGTGTCCATGACAACTTCTCATTTAATCTGGTAGATTCTGCAAAGATAAACTGAAAAATCATTGGGAAATAGACAGTAGGTTGCTTTGTAAATTGTACTTGAAAAGACAGTTATTTTGACATTTAAAAAATCTAGTTGTTTTCTTTACTTGAATGTAGTTAGGCAGCACCTTAACAACTGTTAAATCAAAAAACATTTTATTTGTCACATGTGCTGAATACTACAGCTGTAGACCTTACCAACAAGCCATTAAACCAACAATGCAGAATTATTTTTAAAGTAAGAACATATTTGCTAAAAAAAGTACCACAGTAAAATAACAATAACAAGGCTATATACAGGGGAGAGTGGTACCGTTTAGTAGTTTTATAAAATCAAATGTATTTATAAAGCCCTACTTACATCAGCTAATATCGCAAAGTGCTGTAGAGAAACCCAGCCTAAAACCACAAACAGCAAGCAAAGCAGGTGTAGAAGCACGGTGGCTAGTAAAAACTCCCTAGAAAGGCCAGAACCTAGGAAGAAACCAAGAGAGGAACCAGGCTATGAGGGGTGGCCAGTCCTCTTCTGGCTGTGCCGGGTGGAGATTATAACAGAACATGGCCAAGATGTTTAAATGTTCATAGATGACCAGCATGGTCAAATAATAATAATCACAGTGGTTGTCGAGGGTGCAACAGGTCAGCACCTCAGGAGTAAATGTCAGATCATTCAGAGTATCTCTACCGCTCCTGCTGTCTCTAGAGAGTTGAAAACAGCAGGTCTGGGACAGGTAGCACGTCCGGTGAACAGGTCAGGGTTCCATAGCCGCAGGCAGAACAGTTGAAACTGGAGCAGCAGCACGGCCAGGTAGACTGGGGACAGCAAGGAGTCATTATGCCAGGTAGTCCTGAGGCATGGTCCTAGGGCTCAGGTCCTCTGAGAGAGAGAAAGAAAGAATTAGAGAGAGCATACTTAAATTCACACAGGACACCGGATAAGACAGGAGAAATCCTCCAGATATACATTTACATTACATTTAAGTCATTTAGCAGACGCTCTTATCCAGAGCGACTTACAAATATAACAAACTGACCCCAGCCCCCTGACACATAAACTACTGCAGCATAAATACTGGATGCTGAGACAGGAGGGGTAGGAGGGCACAGCCCCCACACCACTAGAGGGATATTTTCAACCACCAACTTACCATCCTGAGACAAGGCCGAGTTTAGCCCACAAAGATCGCCGCCACGGCACAACCCAAGGGGGGGCGCCAACCCAGACAGGAAAATCACGTCAGTGACTCAACCCACTCAAGTGACGTACCCTATGGATGGCATGGAAGAGCACCAGTAAGCCAGTGACTCAGCCCCTGTAATAGGGTTAGAGACAGAGAATCCCAGTGGAGAGAGATGGGAACCGGCCAGGCAGAGACAGCAAGGGCGGTTCATTGCTCCAGTGCCTTTCCATTCACCTTCACACTCCTGGGCCAGACTACATTCGATCATACTGAAGAGATGTGTCTTCAATAAAGACTTATAGGTTGAGACCAAATCTGCGTCTCTCACATGGTTAGGCAGACCATTCCATAAAAATGGAGCTCTATAGGAGAAAGCCCTGCCTCCAGCATTCTAGGGACAGTTAGGAGGCCTGCATCTTGTGACCGTAGCGTACGTGTAGGTATGTACGGCAGGACCAAATCGGAAAGATAGGTAGGAGCAAGCCCATGTAATTCTTTAACAGGAAACCAGTGTAGAGAGGCAAGCACTGGAGGAATATGATCACATTTTTTAGTTCTAGTCAAGATTCTAGCTGCCGTGTTTAGCACTAACTGAAGTGTATTTTGTGTTTTACCCGGGTAGCCGGAGAGTAGAGCATAGCAGTAGTCTAACCTAGAAGTAACAAAAGCATGCATTAATTTTTCTGCATCATTTTTGGACAGAAAGTTTCTGATTTTTGCAATGTTACGTAGATGGAAGAAAGCTGTCCTTGAAACAGTCCTGATACGTTTGTCAAAAGAGAGATCAGGGTCCAGAGTAACGCCGAGGTCCTTCACAGTTTTATTTGAGATGACTGTACAACCATCAAGATTAGTTGTCAGATTCAACAGAAGATCTCTATGTTTCTTGGGACCTAGAACAAGCATCTCTGTTTTGTCTGAGTTTAAAAGTAGAACATTTGCAGCCATCCACTTCCTTATGTCTGAAACACAGGCTTCCAGCGAGGGCAATTTTGGGGCTTCACCATGTTTCATCGACATGTACAGCTGTGTGTCATCCGCATAGCAGTGAAAGTTAACATTATGTTTCCGAATGACATCACCAAGAGGTAAAATACAGTGGGGAGAACAAGTATTTGATGCAATAAAATGCAAATTAATTACTTGGATTTTTGTTTTAGATTCCGTCTCTCACAGTTCAAGTGTACCTATGATAAAAAATACAGACCTCTACATGCTTTGTAAGTAGGAAAACCTGCAAAATCGGCAGTGTATCAAATACTTGTTCTCCCCACTGTATATAGTGAAACCAATAGTGGTCCTAAAACGGAACTTTGAGGAACACCAAAATTTACAGTTGATTTGTCAGGACAAACCATCCACAGAGACAAACTGATAACTTTCCGACAAATAAGATCTAAACCAGGCCAGAACTTGTCCGTGTAGACCAATTTGGGTTTCCAATCTCTCCAAAATAATGTGGTGATTGATGGTATCAAAAGAAGCACTAAGGTCTAGGAGCATGAGGACAGATGCAGAGCCTCTGTCTGACGCCATTAAAAGGTCCTTACCACCTTCACAAGTGCAGTCTCAGTGCTATGATGGGGTCTAAAACCAGATTGAAGCATTTCGTATACATTGTTTGTCTTCAGGAAGGCGCAACAGCTTTTTCAAATAAAATTGAGAGGAATGGGAGATTCGATATAGGCTGATATTTAAAAAATATTTTCTCGGTCAAGGTTTGGCTTTTTCAAGAGATGCTTTATTACTGCCACTTTTAGTGAGTTTGGTACACATCCGGTGGATAGAGAGCCGTTTATTATGTTCAACATAGGAGGGCCAAGCACAGGAAGCAGCTCTTTCAATAGTTTAGATGGAATAGGGTCCAGTATGCAGCTTGAAGGTTTAGAGGCCATGATTATTTTCATCATTGTGTCAAGAGTTATAGTACTAAAACACTTGAGTGTCTCCCTTAATCCTAGGTCCTGGCAGAGTTGTGCAGACTCAGGACACCTGAGCTTTGGAGGAATACGCAGATTTAAAGAGGAGTCCGTAATTTGCTTTCTAATCCTTTCTAATGGCTGTCTCATCGTTGTCGGAGATGTCTCATCGTTATCGGTGATGTCTCATCGTTGTCGGTGATGTCTCATCGTTGTCGGTGATAAGACCTACCACTGTTGCTTTGTTGGCAAACTGAATGATGGTGTTGGGAATCGTGCTTGGCCATGCAGTTGTGGGTGAACAGACACTACAGAGGGCACATTACACACTAGTGTGTAACGGTACCAAATATGATTTTTTTCCTTTCATGGGACCTGGAGCCATATTCATAAAGCTTCTCAGAGTAGGAGTGCTGATTAGGGCTGTTGCTGATCTAGGATCAGTTTCGTCTTTTAGATCATAAGGATCAAGATTACAAGGACACACACATTGCTCCTAGATCCGCACTCCTACTCCAAGAAGCTTTACGACCTGATAAGAAAAAAGCATGTGGCCCTAATGTCCCGTCAATTAGAATCTAAAGAACGTAATGTAGAAGTGCTCGCTTTTTAGCAATGAAAGATGCATGCTCCCCCTAAATGACAGTAGTTTATTTATTTCCCCCATTAATTACTTTGTACTTGCACTGTAAAACATTATTTAATTGCTATCAGGATGACCGGACCTCGATGCTGCTCTCTTAGCTATTGAGGAGTTGAGTATAAATGACAATAGGATAAAATAACATTATTAGGTTTCATGTGTGAAAGTACTTGTGAGACAGGAGTTTGAAGCTTGTATCCATTCTCTTTCTGTACACCAACACAGGTGATCAGTGGCTCAATAGAACACATCTAATGAATTACCTCTAATCAACTGTGTCTTTTAATCCCTAAGAGTGCCATTCTTCTATTTTATTTTTCCATTACCAAGAGCGTAAGTTAGATATCATTACACATGCAGTGTGTGAATAGAGTAATTGTGAGATAGGGAGAGGGAGTGCTGCTAGCATGGGGCCTTTAGAGAGACAGCCTGGTGTGTGTTTGTACTGTTAAACAGACACACCCACACTAGCCCTGCTCTTTTACACCTGCAATAATCACATGAACCATGACAGACGGACTGTTATAATGGATCCAAGATTGAGAGAGTGTGTGTGTGTGTGTGTGTGTGTGTGTGTGTGTGTGTGTGTGTGTGTGTGTGTGTGTGTGTGTGTGTGTGTGTGTGTGTGTGTGTGTGTGTGTGTGTGTGTGTGTGTGTGTGTGTGTGTGTGTTGGGAACGTTTTTTTGTAGCCTACTGCATTATGAAGCATTTCATATTGTGTGAAAGGCTGGTATTGTAATACTATATATCCAGACTGAACTTGTCTGCAAAATTGAAGACATATCTTGCAATGGAGCGACACTTTTAATTGGAAAATAATTATATCCGCATTCATTCAGCATTACCACAATGAGTCAAATGGTGTAAAAATGAATAATCTCAGTTGAGCTCAACGGCACAGAGCTCCTTCTTCTCACTCTCTTCTGTTTGTTTTTGCCTTTGCCAACATCCCATCTGTCTGAAGAAATTTGCATGGCAGTTACTTGAGATGTGGGAAGAAATACTTCGCTCTTTTAACCTTTAGAAAACATTGCTTTAGAATAACATTCACATGGTTGAGATAGGATTTGAGAGAGTTAAATAATCATGTCACAGTTCAAATCTAAACAATTGCAGCTATTGTAATAGACGTGATCTTGAGCAGGCGTTTGGGCCAGGCAACTGTCAATTGTGTACCTTGGTGTTATTAACCCCACTGCAACCTTCCTCAGTGACTTTCAGGGTTGGAGCAGGTGTTTCTGGCATGAATGATATGTTCAGTTATGGGTTGATTGACTGTTCTGGGTTCTTGACTTATTTTACGTTCGTAGGCAGTGACAATCTTTAACTGCCTGATCAAATTAATATACAGATCAGTAGATAGAGTAGCAATGAATGGGGATTATGTCCTCAAATTACTTTGACTAAATGTGATGGGACACATTTGCAAATTAAACTGTGTTGACAATAATGAAAACGTAATTTGGGGAATCTTCATGGTAAATACATTGTTGGGGTTAATTACATTTCAACAATCTATGCTAGGGATAAAACCCTCTAGAAGAAAAAGAAACGCACACCTATTAAGACGAGGTGCTGGCTAGCGGAGTAGAAACTTGAAAATAAAAGAAAGCCGCACACTCTTGGAGCTCAGATGCAAAAATTGAATACCAACGTTTCGACAGCTAAGCTGTCTTCATCAGGGTATAATCACAAACATAAAACCCTACCAAATAATCAAGGTAATCAATATTTAATTTATGTGGTTGTCAACTAGGCATAATGGTGCAAAACACTCCAACAAAATATGTTCTTATGAAATCTTGTTTTCAGGTTTCTGTACAGAGAGGAAGCAAAATGAAATTACCAAAAGGCAACTGGCGGACTTCCTTTTGAAGGCCCTCAGATCAAATAAACAATCTATAAATACATAATTTAGGAACTCATTTGGGGTCTCAACTTACTGTTGCAAGTTAGAATAGTAAAATAGGTGCAATTTAGAAATGTGGTTGTGCATCAGCAGTTTTTATCTTGTGTTTTTATGTGAACAAATGTTTAATTATAATAAGGTTGGTAGCAACGTCAAATCGTTATGGAAACCTGTTGCAGTTCAAGTCGACTACTAAACTCGCAATGCTCTTTCTACCGGCTGCCTGGCCAGAATCGGTGGGTCCCCCGCGGGACGGTTGAGCAAACGTAGGTTAATGTGATTAGCATGAGGTTGTAAGTATCGAGAACATTTCCCAGGACATAGACATATCTTATATTGGCAGAAAGCTTAAATTATTGTCAATCTAACTGCACTGTCCAATTTACATGAGCTATTACAGTGAAAGAATATTGTGTTAAGGAGAACCTGAAAATGTATTAATAAACCAATTAGGCACATTTGGGCAGTCTTGATATGAAAGTTTTAACAGAAATTAAATGATTCATTGGACCAGTCTAAAATTTAGCAAATATACTGCTGCCTTCTAGTGGCCAAAATCTAAATTGCGCCTGTGCTGGCATAATACATAATGGCATTTCTCTTGCATTTCATAGATGATGGTACAAAAAATATATTAAAAAACACGTTTTTCTATGTATTATCTTTTACCAGATCTAATGTGTTATATTCTCCTACATTAATTTAACATTTCCACAAACTTCTGTGTTTCCTTTCAAATGGTATCAAGAATATGCATATCCTTGCTTCAGGTCTTGAGCTACAGGCAGTTAGATTTGGGTGTGTAATTTTAGGTGAAAGTTGGATCCTTAAAAGGTTATTAACTCCAAATTTGCAAATCTTATTCTGAAGAATCTGCAGTTTCTCTTCCCTTTGATTAGAATTTCCACAATTATTTTTTTTGTAAAAAAAATTAATGTTTTTGCCCATTTTCATGGTATCCAATTAGTAGTTACAATCTTGTCTCATCACTGCAACTCCCGTATGGACTCGGGAGAGGCAACGGTTGAGAGCCGTGCGTCCTCCGAAACACATCCCAACCAAGCAATACTGCTTTTTGACACATTTCCCACTTAACCCGGAAGCCAGCTGCACCAATGTGTCGGAGGAAATACCGTACAGCTGGCGAACGTGTCAGTGTGCACTGCGCCCGCCACAGGAGTCGCTGTGCACGATGGGACAAGGACATCCCTGCAGGCCAAAGCCTCCCCTAACCCGGACGACGCTGGGCCAATTGTGCAGGGCCCCATGGGTCTCCCGGTCGCGGCCGGCTGGCTGGACTGGAATTCAGAATCTCTAGTGGCACAGCTAGCACTGCGATGCAGTGCCTTAGACCGCTGCATCACTTGGGGAGGCCCTCCATGACAATTCTTGGCGATGAGGATGGGATGGCTAACTCCGTTTGCTGATTGTTCCCAAGGACACCAAGGTTGACTGTGTGCAGGGGCTGCATTAGACATGGCTCGGGGAGCGCACACTCCGCCTAAGTGGAGCAGAAGGGACCCACCTCGGACCCTCCAGGGAGTTTCAGTTAACGGATACGCTATTCCGAAAAATACAATTAAGGGTGAGACTGACTTTCTTTAGGGACAAAAGCGCACATTAAAATAAAGATCTTGTCTTAGTGACAGAAGACTGTGTGTAGAGAAGAATTCACTGTGTGTGTGTGTGTGTGAAGAAGACCTTGTCTTTTTGACAAGGAGGTCTCTGCTGTGTGTGGAGAGAACTCTGTTTTATAACAGACGTATTCCCGGGTAAATGTGCGTTATTTGGCAAAGTACTCAATTAATATCAATTGACTTGCCATGGTTTCCATGGTTTGCGATCGTCAAATGTAAAATGTAAATGTAAATGCATGAGCTATGTGATTCCAGGTCAGGGTCCTGAGATAGAAGTAAGGAAATATTCCTGCAGGTTAACACATTATTTTAGAAGGCCATTTGACCAACGGAGCCATAGGAGAATTGGATATACTTGGGAAATAATTGATTACATACATAAAACACATACAACATTTTGTATAGGTGGAAATACTGTATGGGTACAGAATTCTAAACTACATAATGAAATTAAAACATATGTTGATGGAAAAGCAATGCCCCCTTTTGAATTAACACATTATCAATTTATTTTTGCATTAACCCATAATTCATTTTAAGAAAGGAAGACGTCCCTAACTAAATACTGTTTGTTTTGTTTTTGTTTATCTGTGTGTGTGTGTGTGTGTGTGTGTGTGTGTGTGTGTGTGTGTGTGTGTGTGTGTGTGTGTGTGTGTGTGTGTGTGTGTATAGATGGTGTTTTGCAATGGGAGCCAAGAGCAGAAGGGGAGAACCCTGTATGCCCAATCTGCTGACTGGACTGGTAAGGTAATGGTGGATAAGTGGGGTAGGGACATTCCTGAACAGGTACCAGACTTTCTCTTGAAAGGCACATTAAGCGAAGTTTTGTTAGCAGAATGTACAAAGAGGTTACAGGACTTTGAGAGATAAACCAAGAAAGGCAAGTAGAATAGACTGGGATGATTTTAGGAAGTGGGAAAGAGAAGCAGAGAAGGGCAGACAAGAAAATTAAAGGAATAATGGTGAATGATGAGAAACAATGACAAAACTGGCATTATCAATTGTTTGTGTGCAATGTTCCCACCATGATCTCACACACCTGCTAAACTGCCACGTATACAGAGGTTGTATTTTCCTATAAAGGCTAAGACCCAACCCTTGTTTGTTGGGCTCTTAACTCTGCACTGTTGTTGAGTGGATTGTTAACCAGAACCTTGTGACCAAAAGCCCTGACTCCTGCACATCCATCCCTGTAGCCATGTGAATGCCTTGATGCCATCTTCTTCATCATCTGTCCCCCACTTTACAGACAACACCCCATCCAGCGACTATTCGCAGCGACAGAGTAACTGTCCTATTGTTCCTATTCATTGCTCCAAAATTGCTGGCTGTCAACCTCCCTCTCCCCATGGTGTGCCAGTCAGGGTTGGTGTGCTGTTCAACTGTTGCCTGCCATATAGCCCCCTGCTCCACCACCGACAGCCCCATGCCAGCCAGGATGCCTGCATGCCCCAGGTGCCCCTATTTTTTTTAACAATATCTGGTACAGACTGGAATGACAGGGAGGGTAGCGGTTGTTCTGGCTCAGGTTCAAGGAGCTATGCCATTCCACTGAACCTGCCCCGGAGACGGTACCTTAGCCACTGAAGATCGTCCTCTGTGGGCTCTTGGGACAGAGGGTTCAAGTCTTCGGCCAGGTACAGATCCCCCACTGACTGCAACTGGTTGGGCCACGGCTGGCTTCCTCCACTCGCATTCCACATCAGTACGGACGATATTATGATCCGCCAAAATAGGCTGCATGGCTGCATGCATGGCTAGCTCCACGGAGGCATTCACATGTGGTAGAGAGAATCCCCTGGTCACCTATAGTGATCTGCCAAGAGGAAGGAGGTTAAATCAAATCAAAGTTTACAGTGAAATGCTTACTTACAGGCCCTAACCAACGGTGCAATTTTTAAGTAAAAAATAGGTATTAGGTGAACAATAGATAAGAAAGAAATAAGAAACAACAGTAAAAAGACGGTGAAAAGTGACAGTAGCGAGGCTATTTATAGTAGTGAGGCTATAACAGTAGTGAGGCTATATACAGGCACCGGTTAGTCGGGCTAATTGAGGTAGTATGTACATGTAGGTATGGTTGAAGTGACTATGGAAATATGATAAACAGAGAGTAGCAGGAGTGTAAAAGAGGGGTGGTGGGACACAATAAAGATAGTCTGGGTAGCCAATGTGAGGACACCGATTAGTCGGGCTAATTGAGGTAGTATGTACATATGTACATGAACGTATAGTTAAAGTGACTATGCATATATGATAAACAGAGAGTAGCAGCAGCGTAAAAAGAGGGGTTGGGGGAGCCACAATGCAAATAGTCCAGGTAGCCATTTGATTACCTGTTCAGGAGTCTTGTGGCTTGGGGGTAAAAGCTGTTGAGAAGCCTTTTGGTCCTAGACCTGGGACTCCGGTATCGCTTGCCGTGAGGTAGTAGAGAGAGCAGTCTATGACTGGGGTGGCTGGGGTCTTTGACAATTGCCCATGTCTTTCAATGCATGACTGTGAACACCTTGAAATGCATTCGTTGTAAGAAATGTGCTATATAAATATATTTATATTTGATTGATGATATTACAACTGTAGAATATTTAATAAACTGTGATTTTCACATGAGGACAAAGTGCAGTTTTTCCATAAACCTGTAATTGATAATTGGAGATTTTGTCACTTTACATATCAATCATATAGTGGGAAGAATCCTATAAATCAAAACTGTGAATGCATGTAACACTCTGAAAAAATAAATACTGTGCCTTTGAAGATTTGTCTCTGGTCATGAAACTACAATACAGGCTAGATGTCAAAACAAAGTAAGTTCTGAATGTCAATATATTTTTTAATTTATTCTCATCAACATTCTTGAACTGAGTTATCACTCATTGAAGTCTGGTATCCGGGGATGTCACTCCCTGATCTGTTTCACCTGTCCTTGTGCTTGTCTCCACCCCCCTCCAGGTGTCGACCATCTTCCCATTATCCCATGGGTACTTATACCTGTGTTTTCTGCCTGTGCGAATTTGTTTTGTTCGTTCAAACCTACCAGTGGTTTCCCTTGATCCTGTCCTTGCCATAGTCCCTGTTTTCTAGTTTCCTGGTTTGGACCTTTCCTACCTGCCCTGAGCCTGCCTGCCGTCCTGTACTTTTGCCTCTACACTAGATTACCGACCTCTGCCTGACCTGAGTCCGCCTGCTGTTCCGCTGCCTTACACCCTCTCTGGATTACCGACCCCTGCCTGACCTGAGTCCGCCTGCTGTTCCGGTGCCTTACACCCTCTCTGGATTACCGACCCCTGCCTGACCTGAGTCCGCCTGCTGTTCCGGTGCCTTACACCCTCTCTGGATTACCGACCCCTGCCTGACCTGAGTCCGCCTGCTGTTCCGGTGCTTTACACCCTCTCTGGATTACCGACCCCTGCCTGACCTGAGTCCGCCTGCTGTTCCGCTGCCTTACACCCTCTCTGGATTACCGACCCCTGCCTGACCTGAGTCCGCCTGCTGTTCCGGTGCCTTACACCCTCTCTGGATTACCGACCCCTGCCTGACCTGAGTCCGCCTGCTGTTCCGGTGCCTTACACCCTCTCTGGATTACCGACCCCTGCCTGACCTGAGTCCGCCTGCTGTTCCGCTGCCTTACACCCTCTCTGGATTACCGACCCCTGCCTGACCTGAGTCCGCCTGCTGTTCCGGTGCCTTACACCCTCTCTGGATTACCGACCCCTGCCTGCCTTGACCCGTTGTTTGCCTGCCCCTGTTTAATGAATACACTTTCGTTCCTTCAACACTGTCTGCACCTGGGTCATACCTTAAAACGTGATCGGGGTAATCTGGTTAATGATTAAATGGCTCTTTTCTTGTAGAATGTTGGTGGCAGTATAGAACATGTTGTATTGCTAAGATTTTCAAACTTAATTTAATAGCTACATTCACGTAGACAGGATAAACTTCATCCTTCATGCTGTCCCTGACCAAACCGGTAAATTGCCCCTCACTATAGCTGCACTTCTCCACATGGCCAGACTTCTAGTGGTCTTCTCCCCTTTTAGTGCTCATACTTGAAAAATGCCATAAGAAAATGCCATAAGATCTAAAATGGACACAAGTCAACATGCAGTACAAACAATTATAAATGTCACTATTTTTGATCTACTGCTCTGCTAACTAGCTAGGTAAAGTGTGGTAAGTAGCTAGCTAAGACTGAGAAAGGGGACATAAGAAGTTCCTGGATTGGGCACAGAAGGTCTCTGATCAAGCTGGTGAAAGGTAGCTGAAAGTGTCGGCCAGAAATTACGTGCAGGAGCTCCCTGACCGAATTTGTAGTCTTGCCGAGGTCTTCTCTGTTGCTAATTAGCATTTACATTTTGGGGGAGTAAATTGATAAAACTCACCTT
Organism: Oncorhynchus nerka; assembly: GCF_034236695.1. Lineage (NCBI taxonomy): Eukaryota > Metazoa > Chordata > Actinopteri > Salmoniformes > Salmonidae > Oncorhynchus > Oncorhynchus nerka. The sequence continues at coordinate 90,252,451 of NC_088410.1, forward strand.
GTCCAAGAGAGAATTACGCAGTTATCAAAACGTAATGCCAGGGTAAGCCTACACAAAATACAGACCTTACATGAAGTAGTTCTAAAATCCCAGACACAATAGTTAATGATGAAAAAACTATTGGAACCATTACTGGGATTTAGAGCATCGGTCCAGTAACCGAAAGGTCACTAGTTTGAATCCCCAGGCCAACTATGTGAAGAATCTGATGTGCACTTGAGTAAGGCACTTAACCCCAATGGCTCGTGTAAGTCACTCTGAATAAGAGCATCTGCTAATTGACTAAAATGTACATTTAAAATGTACCGCTAGGTTTTATGGGTATTATGATGCAAACACTGTGCCGGACTACAGCTCAGATACACATAAAACATTAAATTACCCCTGGGAATTGGTAGAACATCGCTCAGAGATGCATGAAAACAATATAATATTCAAAATGGGTGAATCGGTCCTTTAAGTCAAGAAAATCAAGCAAGATAGGTGAAAATAATGTTAACTTTTTCATAAAAGAATAAAACATTTATAAAGTTTGGGGCAATGAACATTTTCAGAGATGGATCCAAACTTTCACCTCATTTAAAAAAATATTGTCGTGAAATAAAGAGATGGAGCCATCGTAAAAACGCCCTCTGGCAGCCATGGTGGCCATTTGTCCATTCCGTCATAACCAGGCAATGTGTTTTCCTTCATATATAACAATTGGGTTGATTTAAATGCACTTGCAGATCCCAGATATGATAAGCAGCGGTTTGCCATGTCTTCCTTATTCAAGTTGCCAATGTACTGCAGAGAGTCAAAGCCAATATTTGTCCTCGTTTGTTCTGTTGACACCATGTCTGCACAGTCCCACTCAAATAATCACCATACACACATATTATTTTATTCAAAAACCATCACGGTACCTGTCCATCATATAGTCAGAGACCATTCCAATGTTTTTGTATACAGTAAGGTTTGTGTTATGTTAAGTGCCCTCAGAAAGTGTTCATATATGATCTCTGCATGTGTATTTCCCACTGTAAAGCATGGAGGAGGAGGTGTTATGGTGTGGGGGTGCTTTGCTGGTGACACTGTCTGTGATTTATTTAGAATTCAAAGCACACTTAACCAGCATGGCTACCGAAGCATTCTGCAGTGATACACTATCATATCTGGTTTGGGCTTAGTGGGACTATCATTTGTTTTTCAACAGGACAATGACCCAACACACCTCCAGGCTGTGTAAGGGCTATTTTACCAAGATGGAGAGTGATGGAGTAATGCATCAGATGACTTGGCTTCCACAATCCCCCGGCCTCAAACAAATTGAGATGGTTTGGGATGAGTCGGACCACAGAGTGAAGGAAAATCAGCCAATAAGTGCTCAGCATATGGGGGAACTCCTTCAAGACTGTTGGAAAAGCATTCCAGGTGAAGCTGGTTTAGAGAATGCCAAGAGTGTGCAAAGCTGTCATCAAGGCAAAGGTTTGCTATTTGAAGAATCTCAAATATAAAATATATTTTCATTTGTTTAACACTTTTTTGGTTACTACAAGATTCCATATGTGTTATCTATGTACAAGGTAGAAAATAGTAAAAATAAAGAAAAACCCTTGAATGAGTAGGTGTTCTAAAACATTTGATATTTTAAACATTCACAGTGTAGGTTGGAAAAAGCATGTGAACCCCTAGGCTAAGGACTTCTCCAAAAGCTAATTGGAGTCAGGAGTCAGCTACAAAAGTATCTCTAAAAGCCTTGACGTTCATCAGTCCATGGTAAGACAAATTGTCTATAAATGGAGAAAGTTCAGCACTGTTGCTACTCTCCCTAGGAGAGGGGTGGCAGGTAGCCTAGCAGTTAAAGCGTTGGACCAGTAACTGAAATGTTGCTAGATTGAATCCCTGAGCTCACAAGTAAAAAAATCTGTTGTTCTGCCCCTGAACAAGGCAGTTAACCCATTGTTCCTAGGCTGTCATTGTAAATAAGAATTTGTTATGTACTGACTTGCCTAGTTAATAAACAAAGAAGGAGTGGCTGTCCTGCAAAGATGATTGTAAGAGCACAGCATAGTGCAGAATGCTCAATGCGGTTAAGAAGAATCCTAGAGTGTCAGCTAAAGATTTACATAAATCTCTGGAACATTCTAACATCTTTATTGACAAGTCTACGATACGTAAAACACTAAACAAGAATGGTGTTCATGGGAGGAGAACACGGGAGAAGCCACTTCTGTCCAAAAAAAGTTTACTAAAGTGCACCTGGATGTTCCACAGTGCTACTGGCAAAATATTCTGTGGACAGATGAAACTACAGTTGAGTTGTTTGGAAGGAACACACAACACTATGTGTGGAGAAAAAAAAAGGCACAGCACACCATCAAAACCTTATCCCAACTGTAAAGTATGGTGGAGGAAGCATCATGGCTTGGTGCTGCTTTGCTATCATCGATGTAAAAATGAATTCCCAAGTTTATCAAGACATTTTGCAGGAGAATGTTAGGCTATCTGTCCGACAACTGAAGCTCAAAAGAAGTTGGGTGATGCAACAGGATAACAACCCAAAACACAGAAGTAAATTAATAACAGAATGGCTTCAACAGAAGAAAATATGCCTTCTGGAGTGGCCCAGTCAGAGTCCTGACATCAACCCGATTGAGATGCTGTGGCATTACCTCAAGAGAGCAGTTCACACCAAGCATCCTAAAAATATTGCTGAACCGAAACAGTTTTGTAAAGAGGAGTGATCCAAAATTCCTCCTGACCGCAGTGCAGGTCTGATCCCCAACTACAGAAAATGTTTGGTCGAGGTTATTACTGCCAAAGGAGGGTCAACCAGTTATTAAATCCAAGGGTTCACATAATTTTTCCACCCCTGCACTGTGAATATTTACACAGTGTGTTCAATAAAGACATGAAAACGTATAATTGTTTGTGTTATTGGTTTAAGCAGACTGTGTTTGTCTATTGTTGTGACCTAGATGAATCAAAGATTCAGATCAAATGTTATGACCAATTTCCAAAGGGTTCACATACTTTTTCTTGCCACTGTAGTTTTACAGTTTAGTTTATTAAACTAGCTGTTACACATGCAGTTTAGTAATATAGTTTCTTCTTCTTTAATTTTTTTCAACCTCAATCTGTCTTGGTCAAAACTAGCCTTTTAGGTGGGTGAATCCGTGTGCATCAGAATTCCAAAGAAGACGTTACCTATCACCATAACAACATTAACTGTCTCAATAACTTTTGTAAGAACTATTTTGGGAACTTGCTATTGAGCATAAAGAAAAACACAGCTATGCCACACGCACAGGTAATTATCCCAATGCTAAACAGTCAATTGGAGGTGTACCTGTGGATGTATTTCAAGGCCTACCTTCAAACTCAGTGACTCTTTGCATGACACAATTGTTTTGTACTCACTAAACACACATGCTTAGTTTCTAAACAATGTATGAATGTTAGAGGTGTGCCCCTGGCTCTCTGTAAAAATAAAATAAAATGGTGCCACCTGTTTTACTTAATATAAGGAATTTAAAATGATAACATTTACTTTTGATATATTGATATATTTATAACCAAATACTTTCAGACTGGGTGTAATTTACTGGGTGACTTTTACTTGATGAGCATTAAAAATGCAACAAGTACTTATGGGTGTCAGGAATAATGTATGGAGTAAAAAGTACATACTTTTCTTTTGGAATGCAGTGTGGTAAACATTGTCCAAAATTTAAATAGTAAATTACAGATACTCCCAAAAAACTACTTAAGTTGTAAGTATTTTTACTTAAGTACTTTACAGCACTGACATACTGAATCCATACGCTCAAACGCACCACCTATCTCAATGAGGACATTGATTTCTCCCCTTTCCAGTAGCCCCTCCCCCCTACACACTCAAGGCTGGTCCTTTCAGGTTACAGACTTTAGTCCCTAAACAATCCAATGTATTCTATTCTCCAACATTAAGTGGTGTTGTTTCATAATAAATAAGTTGTTTCTCCTTTTCAGGCACTATACATTTACATTTAACATTAATATGTTCATATTACTCGCATTAACATCTGCTAACCATGTGTATGTGACAAATATAATTTGATTTTGATTTGATTTGATTTTCAATCTGCAACAAAAGTTATGGGTTGTTTAATGAATGTCAATTTTTCTACCATTGTCCAACTGTATATAGTTTATTTTACATGTGTATGCACTGTATATAGTTTATTTTACATGTGTATGCACTGTATATAGTTTATTTTACATGTGTATGCCCTGTATATAGTTTATTTTACATGTGTATGCGCTGTATATCGTTTATTTTACGTGTATGCACTGTATATCGTTTATTTTACATGTGTATGCACTGTATATAGTTTATTTTACATGTGTATGCACTGTATAGAGTTTATTTTACATGTGTATGCACTGTATATCGTTTATTTGACATGTGTATGCACTGTATATCGTTTATTTTACATGTGTATGCACTGTATATAGTTTATTTTACATGTGTATGCACTGTATATCGTTTATTTTACATGTGTATGCACTGTATATAGTTTATTTTACATGTGTATGCACTGTATATAGTTTATTTTACATGTGTATGCACTGTATATAGTTTATTTTACATGTGTATGCACTGTATATAGTTTATTTTACATGTGTATGCACTGTATACCGTTTATTTTCCGCTCTTCATGACATACAATGTGATTTAAGGTGCAGCTATCAGCAAAGTCAGTGCGAGTAGTACAAAAGGGCAAGTGAAGGTTCACGAAAGGTAAACGTGTTCATTTGGGGGATGCTGTGGGAGTTTTTCCATTCGAACTTTAGTCATTGTGATAACACCACTTAAGTCAGTGTACAGTAAGATGAAGAAGTGAGATGGCCTACACTGAACCCTGGATAGAAGAGCCCACTGTGAGTAAACATCATACCTGTCCCATAAACCAACGGCCACACCATAAATGTGGGAAGCAACCCCTCTTTCACCACTACTGCTTACTTCTCACCAATAGACTTGCAGTTGTTTGTATTGCCACAGTAATGTTTTTCTCTGGGACCCAATATCTAATTGTTCTGTCATTTGGGAACTGCAGCCTCATCCTAGTGGTTAGAGTGTTGGACTAGTAACCGAAAGGTTGCAAGATCAATATCCCTGAGCTGACAAAGTAAAAAAATCTGTCGTTCTGCCCCTGTTCCTAGGCCATCATTGAAAATAAGAATTTGTTCTTAACTAGTAAAAAAAATATATAAAAAATCCTGGCAAAAGAGAACATATAACTGTGCTGTTGTCTCCCTGCCAAACGGGGCCGATTCCAAGGAATCATTACCGTCACCTGCTAACCAATGTTTCAAACAGTGTGTTACATAAAGTCAAAACTGAGTCAAAAAATAAACCTGGTGCCACATTTTCTGTTTCAGTGTTAATTTAATTGTACAAATGTTCATTTATACATATAGGAAAAAGGCTTTTAATTTGACATTTTCTCTTCTCATGAATGTTCTATCATAAGACTATGCAAACGCGCCACACTCCATGCCATCTTGCTTAAAACTGCACCCTCCCACCAAAATAAAAAAACGGAATAAAGCTAAGAATTAAACACTCTCTGGTTTCAGAGTAAAATGCAGAACAGTGAACACAGAGGACTAACATAATGCCCTTGACAAATACATAAATATGAAAGGCTGGTGTGAAAGCACAACAGCCACAAGAAAACAGGGACTTTTCATCAGAAGAAACCATAAGATAAGACTCTTGTATGAATGAGCATCTACAAGATCTTTAGTCTATGAATAACAATTGTCATCAATTTCCTTGTTTTTCATTTACTCATAACCTTGTGGAAATTGTGAAACATTGAAGGAGAGAAATCTTGATTGCTTGAAGAACGTGAAGGTAAATAAAATACATTAAAATAACATTCCAAATGGGAAACAAATTGCATAACATGATGTTAACTTGGTTGATACCATGTAATTGTAAACAATAATTAATATGACTACATGTCGTAATAGAGCATTCCACTTTGACACAGAGGAATGAATGAATTCCAGGGTTGAACCTGTCCTTTTGAGCGTATGTACCCACTCTACTTAATTTGACAATCAAAACGGGACTCAACGTTGTTAAGTGTGGAGGAAAACTAAAACACGGAGAATATATACTATTACAACAGACAATAATATCTAGATCCAGACAGCATACAGAAACTAAATCAAATCACCACTTGTAAACATCTGAAGTGACATCGTGCAAACTGCAGAAACAAAACAAACGGTGCTGATATTATCAATGGCTTGAGCAGTCACAAACCCAGAATTGAAATACCTCTCCCTATGATGGGAAAGGGAAGTCTATTTGTCAAGGTCTGTCGTGATGTTTCAGAGACCATTTGGTTTGGTTGTTTAGTTAATAGCACCATCTGCTGGCTCTAAAGAACAAGTGTTATCACTGAATGATCCATATGTGTCGTAAGTACAGTACAGCAAAGGCTTGTTTACGGGGCAACTCATTCACAGGCCTGTATCCTAATTTTCTGAAAACACCTGTGGAGAATTATAATTTTTTTATTAGTATTATTTTGTTTAATCTATTTAGATACATCACCTACATAACCTACCTGGCCTACATACATAGGTCACCACAACTTCTTTACCAAAGTTGTATCCACCACTGTGTTCAGTCAAATCCAAAAGGAAACTATACACGTGCACACATGCACAATTCAGAAAACACAGACAAGGATTCAAATCCTACAATAATAGCTCAACAGGCAAAATAGTTTTTGATGGCTTTTTCTCACACATTTCATTTGCTCAAGCTCACACACATCCATCCTTTTGCTAAGCTCAACCAGCAGTGCCTCTACAGCAGTGCCTTACCCTACACTAATGAGGTGTGTTGACAGCTACAAATAATAACAAAACATGTATGTAGTAGATTTATAGCACTCTTTATGTAGCATTCACTCATGCTGATCTTGGGAGGGTGCTGATGATGCTGGTAGGGTGTTCACTGGGATAGGTGCCTCCTTGTTCTCACTGTAGCTTGTGTTTTGGTGGAAAGGGGTAGGGCTCAAGGGAGAGAGTTGTCTAGAGTCTGTATGAAATATGTGTCCCTCCCCTCTCCAGTGCCCCTGCCGCAGGTCAGCATCAGCATGCCCAGGTCTGTTCAGCACCACCTGGCCTGGGTCTCCATCTGTCTAACTCTGGCCTAACGGATAGGGTCCATGAACACCCTGAGAGGAGAGACAGAACACAGTCAACACAATGTATTCTACGAGTTATAATCTTTCTGTTATTTTTCTCTCAGCATTGTTGGGAAGTATTTCACTGTTAGTCTATACTTGTTGTTTACGAAGCATGTGGCAAATATATATATTTTTTTTATTTTTTTATTTGCATGATAGAAGTTCAGTGATCGCCCTGTAGCATTCACATCTGTGAATGAAGTACTTTGAAAGGCTGGTCATGACAGACATCAACACCATCATCTCAGACACCATAGATCCACTCCAATTCGCATACTGCTTCAACAGATCCACAGATGACGTTATCTCAATTGTACTTCACATTGCCCTCTCCCACCTGTATAAGAGGGGAAATAACTCAGACTTCAGGTCAGCGTTTAACACCATAGTCCCCTCCAGGCTCATCACCAAGCTAGGGACCCTGGGACTGATGGAGAGGAGTCAGCGACTCAGTGTGGTGCCAGGACAACAACCTCTCCCTCAACGCCAGTAAGACCAAGGAGCTTTGTGGACTATAGTTAAAAGACGGGAAAGCACATCCCCATCCACAGGGCTGTTGTGGAGCAGGTCAGGAGCTTCAAGTTCCTTGGTGTCCACATCACTAAGGACCTAACATGGTCCACACACACCTGCACAGTTGTGAAGAGGGCACGGTAGCGCCTATTCCCCCTAAAGATGCAGAAAATATTTGGTATGGGCCCTCGGATCCTCCAAAAGTTTGACAGCTGCACCATCGAGAGCACCTTGACTGGCTGCATCACAGCTTGATATGGTAAATGCACGACCCTTGACCGCAAAGCGCTTGAGGGTGGTGCGGACAGCACAGTACTTCACTGGGGGCCGAGCTCCCTGCCATCCAGGACCTCTATATCAGGCAGTGTCAGAGGAAGGCCCGAAAAAATGCCAAAAGACTCCGCCCACCCAAGCAAGGCTGTTCACTCTGCTACCGTCCGGCAAGCAATATCGGAGACATGGCCAACAGGCTCCGAGCACGCTTCTACCCCCAAGCCATAAGACAGCTAAATAGTCCATTAAGGGTGCCCAAAATATCTTCACTGACCCTACGCACACTCACTAGACTATATACAGTGCATTCGCAAAGTATTCAGAGTCCTTCACTTTCCCCCCATTTATAAAAAATACTTATTTACATAAGTATTCAGACCCTTTGCTATGAGACTTGAAATTGAGCTCAGGTACATCCTGTTTCCATTGATCATCCCTTTTCTCCCCAATTTCGTGATATCCAACTTGTAGTTACAGTCTTGTCCCATCGCTGCAACACCTGTACGGACTCGGCAGAGGCGAAGGTCGAGAGCCATGCGCCCCCCGAAACACGACCCCGCCAAGCCACACTTCTTCTTGACACACTGCCCGCTTAACCCTGAAGCCAGTCGCACCAATTTGTCGGAGGAAACACTGTACAGCTGGCGACCGAGGTCAGCTTGCATGCACCCGGCCAGCCACAAGGAGTCGCTAGAGCGAGATGGGACAAGGACAATCCAGCCGGCCAAACCCTCCCCTAACCCGGACGATGCTGGGCCATTCTGAACAGGGCAGGCCCCTACATACAGCACAGCTGTATTTTTCAGAAAGATAAGCTCAGCCGTATGTAAGGAAGTACCTCAGTCTATTACTGGCTCAATAAAATCTGTGAATGAGCAACAGAAGCAAGTGTTTCTGAACAGACTAGTTTACCCAGCCAAGAGTGGCAGTAAGTTAACAATGCTGGAATAAAATGGATTGCTCTGACAGAAGTAGGAGGTGATTTAGAGCAGGCACACACAGCTCTGATGGCTAATTGCACCAGTATATGGTTGTGAACTGACAAAGGGTTATTATCGCATAAACAGGTAAATTAATAAAAGGGGAATAAACTGGGCAGACGGTGGATGTTATTGCTCAGTGAAAACCACCAACTGACACGTAGGACCAGTTTCCCAGAAACAGATTAGGACTACAAGGTGCTTTCAATGGCGAATATCAGTTGAGAATGCTTTTTAGTCCAGGATTAGGCTTAATATGGGTCTGGGAAACCCGTAGAGTTGACCTTTAGAGCAGGGGTGTCAAACATACGGCCCTGTTGGCCGGGGGGACACACACACAATCTCAATCAACACTGAAATTACTAAAACTAGGCCTCCCGAGTGGCGCAGCACTGAGGCACTTGAGGTTTCACTACAGACCCAGGTTCGAACCCAGGCTGTGTCAGCAGCCCGTGACCGGGCGGCGTAAAATTGGCCCAGCGTCGTCTGGGTTAGGGGAGGGTTTGGTCGGCCGGGATTTCCTTGTCCCACCGCGCTCTAGCCTGCAACTGACTTCAGTCACCAGCTGGACGGTATTTCCTCTGACAAATTGGTGAGGCTGGCTTCCGGGTTAAGCAAGTAGAGTGTCAAGAAGCAGTGTGGCTTGGCAGGGTCCTGTTTCGGAGGACTCTTGACCTTTGCCTCTCCCGAGTCCGTAGGGGAGATGCAGTGATGGGACAAGACTAACTACCAATTGGGAAGAAAAATGGGTAAAAGCACAAAAAAATATATAGATGAAACTGAGTAGAAATGATAACGGCGCTACATTTACAGTCTCTTCACTCTGTCCAGCTCGTTAACAGTCAGGGAGCACAAAAAATTCCAAAAGCGTTGGAGAGTCATTTTTATGGTGGGGGAAATATAACCAATTTTAAGAGCAGCCCTCCAGACCTCACAGGGATATTCCCCAATGCTGGAAGGGTGGGGCCTGAGTGAAAAAGTTTGGGAACGCCTGCCTTAGAGGAACTGCACAGATGCATAGAATACCAAAGAGCTCACGTGTGTTTTCTACATCTGTTCAACTGCATAATGTGGTACGATGGAGCACGATGGTTGACATGTTACATTTTCCTCTACTACTATTGTTTTGCATAGAAGAATGGTGGAATTTTTAGAAGGTCTGTCTGTTGTGTCTGGTCACTAAGGTGACAGATAGGCTTACTTTTGAGCCAGGTGAGGGTGCAGTAAACACTGGAAAAATGTATAACGTGTCGAAATCACAACAATGCTTTTCATAGATTACTGATTAACAATACTGATGGAAAACAATTTATCTGTGCCACAATTCAGAGCCGAGATCTATTGTGATTTTTCCACACATACTGTAAAGGTACAGTAGTGGCATCATCTGGAAAACCTGAGGGCTATTGCACCAGTATATGGTTGTGAACTGAACACTGTACTCTTTTGTGACAACAATTTTTTTTATTTTGAATTGGACGTTTCAAAACCAGCCATGAATAGAGCACTTTTTACACACATCCAAATGTGGCACAGAAATTGAACTTGTGCTCCCTCAATGTTAAGCAAAAAACAGTGAGGAGTGGACATCAGCTTGTTTCGAGGCAAGCTAACCTTGGTTCATTCATTCATTCATACATACCTGACTGTAAGTCACTACTGACAGATTGTTTTGTAGCCCATTCGATGCTCTATTTACAGCATTGTGAGACAGTCCGTTTTCATCTTGCTGGATGGCGTCCTGCCTGCCCTCCCAGGCTCCTCCAGGCTCTTTGAAGTTGTTGTCGTCTCCGGCGTCGTGTTTGCTCTTCTGTGGCGAGGCAAAAGGGTTGAAGTCTCCCTCTACATTGCGGTGCGGCTGGGTGTTGAACTCCGTCTCGAAGCAGGAAAGCTGCTGTGTCACGCCCAAAAGGCCACCCACCTCCACGCTGAGGATCACCCAGATGACGTCTGTGTGGACAGAGAGAGTGACACACACCAGGCATTAAGGGTGACTTGTTCTGTCCAGGAGACAGCACTGGTGGTAGTGATAGGAGTTAAACATCCAAAATGCTCAGTAGTCAATTAGAAAAAAGTTTACTTTACATTTTGGTCAAGTTGACCAATTTCAAGACATTGATTGACTACTCAATGTTTTGAAAAAGTACTTCACACTAAAAACGTTTCATGGGTCCGAAATGGATCCGTGGCTTTCCCACCCGACCCAATATATATATATAGATATTATTATTTTTCCTCACTGAGACACGTTCCGAATAGACCAGAGGACAGTCAGACCCGTTCCGAAAAGGACAGTGGAAAACAGACCCGTGCTGGTTCAGATCCGAGAGTAGAAAGAGAGAGAAAGAAACCTCCAATATTGGCCAAATGATCCACAGGCACATCCTTAAAAAAATATTTTGTTGTGTTTCGATGTGCAGCATATTCAAAACATTAGAATCTATTCATTGCTTTATTAGTTTTTACTTTCATAAAAAAAATATTTGTCTATGTCACAGTTCAGCTTTTGGAGATTTGAGCGATAAATGCATCAGGGCATTGCATGCATATAGGCCTAAATTATATTGTATGATATTAATTACATTTTTATATTAAAAAGGAGACATTTAAGAATTATATTGTTAGATTAAAGGAGTAAGTCTGGTTGGCCTAAAACCTTCTTCCTCACCTCAAATTCAACTGTCGAAGTCAGTTGGAGTGCCGGAGCGCACTGCCTTCATATGCCTGCAGTAAGCCTAATAATAGCCATACGCCACCAAACCTTCACAAAAGTTGCTTAACTTTATTAGGGTAATATCAAAAGTAAGTCAAGTCATTGTTTATAGGGGAAATACGAACAGGTTATTATATAGACGGATGAAATTAATGACCAACAAAAGTCGATTGCCTACCGTAGGACAATCCAGCGAATGACATCAACACGCTGATGCTATTTATTTTACAACAGGCCTACTTTAAACCTTGTACTAAATAGGGAGGACAAAATTGAAGACGGTTAGAATTTAATTTAGCCAACAAAAATGTATCAACAAAATGAAACAAAACACTTTTTGCATAGGTTATTTAAAGAACTGATTAAATAGGCCTACAATAACAATAATGACTAAACAATTGATAAATACAAAATGCATCAAACCTAAATAGCGAGATGCACACAGTCCATTTGGCCACGCCAGCTTTCTTATCTTTGTCCACTACAATATTAAAACTTGTCCCCGGGGACATTCCCCTTGTCGGCTTCTTTTCACTCTACTCTTTCCTTTTACGTCAATGAAGAAGGACTTAATCTTAGCAATCAACTGTAGCCTAGGCTGTTATTTATTTATTTATTTTCTCTCTCTCTCGCTCTCTCTCTCTCTCTCTCTCTCTCTCTCTCTCTCTCTCTCACTCACTCACTCACTCACTCACTCACTCACACTCACACTCTCTCTCAGCATGTGAGGGAAGCAGCCGGAACCAGTTTCAGCTGGACAAAAGCTGTACGTATTATTGAGTTGCAATTAGCTGACACAGATAACAAGCTCGCAGTTCTCATCACACAAAATTAGGACAGGTCCAATTGGGTCCAAATGCATTTTAATTGCACATACCCGAGACACGTGGCAATTATATCAGACCTGACCAATATCTGAGACAAAAGTCCGAATTTAGGACCCAGACCCGCTACGGTCCCGTGTCGGATCTCAGAATTTCAGGTCTGTTGAAACCGTGAAGACCTGTAGTCAGCACACAAACATGCAGGTTGACATTTAATGTCATGAGTCTTGCCCTTTAGGCAGAACTGAGCGGTTTCTGCTAGATGGGCCAGCAGCAAAGTCAAAATTGGCTATATTGTAAAAATTCATGAAAACAAACCTTAGCTTTTTGGTCTTAATTAAAAGGTTAGGCATTATGTTTAGCAGTGTGGTTAAGGTTAGGGATAAAATCAGATTGTATGACCTTGTGGCAGTGCCAGCTACTGACCACTCAGCAGAGCTGCCTCCAGAACAAGATCCATGTCGATAAACGCTAACCTGCCACAAACATGCAAAGGTTAACATGTGTGGATAATTACACACTTATAAAACATGTTGTCCACAAAACAGTGTGTCTGCAACGTTTGGACCTACCTCCATAAAACAGCCCTGTGGGTGTGCACATCCTCCATTGGCCCTGGTACATGCCGGGCGCTGCGGGGCTACGCATCTGCACACTGACGTCTGCGATCTCCTGGGGTTCCAGACAGCGCACCATCACAATGTTGACGTGGCCAAACTGGTCCCCTCCAATGTACTTCAGACATACCCCAGGTGGCCAGGAATCTGCACCTGTGAAAGAGACAGACAAAGAAATTTCACACGTTTACAGGCCAGTGGTTTCCGGGTCTTACATTGCAGTGAAGCTTTTTCTTCTTGTGTGACATTACATTGATGAATCATAGGTATGGCAATATGATGTAGATGTCTGAAAGGTAACCCCACCTGTGTTCTGTATCCTCCAGGTCTTTGTGAATGGTGTGTCGGGGGGAACAGACTCTCCCTCACCAATCGTCACATCCTCCACAAAGGACATGGATGGTGTGTTGATGCTGGGACCCTCAACATCATAATAGGCACCGATGGCTGCCTGTAGATTCCTATTTTAATGGCAAAAGGCATTTAGAAGAGTGGGTGAGTCAATGCCATGTTTAATTAGCAAGTATTCAAACCTGATCCAGTTCCTGAAACTACTTCACAACAAGAACATTTAAAAGAAGGGAAAAATGTAAAAGTATATCTTGCTGATAATGATTTTCCCTTGCAAGAATGAGTCGAGGTCATTTATCAGGATTGTTTTATTATGTTCACTGATAAAGTCTTGATCACTAGCCTAGATTAGCTCACTACCGATTAAATTACGTCATCATATCACAAACACTTGTTAGGTGATATAAAATGTACGCCTAGAGCCTCTTGGCGCAAGCTTTAACATTAGCGGTATATCTAGACCACAACTAGTTCAAACGCTTACAACTAATGTTAGCTAGCTAACGTTACACAATTAACAAATCTGGTCAGGTTAGTTATGGTGAATATTTATGTTGCAATACGTCCTTTTGTTTTTAGAAAAAGGTAGCTAGACTTAATTTGTAACAGATGAGCAGTGACTAACTATCTGGCGTTAGCTACAGTTTCACATAGCTATGTCCTAGCAGCAATGGCAGTCCGTGCAAAATATCGACACAATAAACTATACATGCAAGAGAAAAAGAGAGCCTCGGCGACTACTCAAAATGTACCTAGCTAGCTACTATACAAGCTAGGCCCCACATCCCCGAACTCACCAGTTGCTCATGTCAAGGAAGAAAGCGCATCCTGCCGGGTTGACCTGGAACCCCAGCAGTCTTTGGAACTCTGAGATGAGGACGTCCTTGTCAGTGGTGCCCATGCAGTTGAATTTCTGAACGAACTCCGGGTCCAGGTCTATGTCCATGCCCTCCATTGGCAGGTCTCCCGTTGCAGCGACGAGGGGTTCTCTCCTAATTTAGTCCGAGGCCTTGTCCAGTCATAACAACCAGTTCAACAACAACAAGCGTAATACGCATGGCTGCGGGAGGGACAACGTTGGACGTCGGTGCAATCGAACGTCACCTTTCGTCACGGTGTATGGACTAGAATTAGAAATTAAAATAATTAATTTAATAGGATCTCTATGTGTGGACTTTTGTTTACGTCATCTGTTGCTATTCGAATTATTATTTTCATTGGCTTTTCTTTCGTTAATGATAAAACAGATTAGGTCATTCAATTAATGCTATTCATCCATCTTTTTGTAGTTACTATACTAAACAAAATATAAACGCAACATGCAACAATTTCAAAGATTTGACTGAGTTACAGTTCATAGAATGAAATCAGTCAATTTAAATAAATTCATTAGGCCATAATTTATGGATTTCACATGACTGGGCAGTGGCACAGCCATGGGAGGGCTTAGCCCCAGCCACTTGGGAGCCAAACCCAGTCAGTTTTTCACCACAAAATTGATTTATTTCAGACATAAATACTCCTCCTCTGGGATCTTTTATTTCAGCTCATGAAACACTTTACATGTTGCGTTTATATATATTGTTCAGTATTGTTAGCTCTGGTCCATGGCACAGCTATATATTTGGATTTCAGTAACTTGGTTAACCTGCTTTTTTGTATCCCACAGATACAAAAAAAGCTATGCAAGCTACTTACCTTACGGGTGATACGTACCTTACACATGACTCGCCAGCCGTTCATTTTCAGGTTTTGACACACACACACATAAACTTTGCAGGTCCATCAACCTATTTAAATACCTCACACCCTACAGTAACCTGTAGGTCATGAGAGAACCTTCATAAATCCGCAGAACGTTAATAACCTATTTATTCACACTTTATGTAGTATCCTGTAATACTTAGTCCATATCGCATGACTCTGTATTTCATTTAAAGTTATTCCCCTTTGGTCATTCATAACACAGACATAAATGCCTTGTATCATATGACGCTGTATTAACTATGAAGTCAGACACCTTTGGTCATTCATAACACAGACATAAATGCCTTGTATCATATGACGCTGTATTAACTATGAAGTCAGACACCTTTGGTCATTCATAACACAGACATAAATGCCTTGTATCATATGACGCTGTATTAACTATGAAGTCAGACACCTTTGGTCATTCATAACACAGACATAAATGCCTTGTATCATATGACGCTGTATTAACTATGAAGTCAGACACCTTTGGTCATTCATAACACAGACATAAATGCCTTGTATCATATGACGCTGTATTAACTATGAAGTCAGACACCTTTGGTCATTCATAACACAGACATAAATGCCTTGTATCATATGACGCTGTATTAAGTATGAAGTCAGACACCTTTGGTCATTCATAACACAGACATAAATGCCTTGTATGTGACTGACCGGATCGATTACATTTTAAGTAGCAACATTTGAAATTGTGTTTTTTACATTGGATAAAAATAGAGACTTAAAGCTATAAAATAGTATATCATACACTACAGTTGAGGAACAATGAGAAAGTAATTCTGCTTTGAAAGTTGATAAACTGGTAACCTCACTTTTGAGAAAATGGCCTTTGAATGTTTTGGTACCTACTGGAGAGCTCATCTTTGTCTACACACATTCAGCATCGTTCACACACTCTTAAGCTTTAGCCCCACCCATCTCTTTAAGGATTGATCCAAGCGTTCTGTCCTAACAACAGCAGCCAAGCACTCAAGCTAACATGCTAGCTACCTCCAGACACAAATGAGAGAACAGCTCACTCTGACCATTTTATTCGCCCTAACAGATCTGGTTAGGCTGTTTTTATGTTATCCAGAGCATTGGTGACTGCAACTGTGCTGCTGGCAACAATTTATTATTTTTTTGCCAACGTTAACTGACACCGGCCATATTCAACGGGTGTTGAGCGCTCGTAAATGATTCTGTGCACGGGCACACTGTGCTCGGGCAAGATTGCTCTGAAATCTAGGTAGATAGCCAGAGAGAATTTACCAACTTCGTCTATCAACAGCTGTCGCAATGACATCATGAACATTCTATTGAAATGGATACTTGCATTGTGGAGTCTTTTGTTAAGACGTGTAGCTAGCTAGCTAAACAATTAACCATAATCCCAACTCACAACGTTATTACTCTGCATGAAGAGAACCAACCAGGTTCAATGTTAGCTAGATAACATTAGCCTATAACTAACAAAGCAAATGGCTCTGAGATACGAATAATATTACTACACAGATCATACATGTAACGTTAATTAGTGAGTCAGCCAGCTAACATTAGCTAGCTAGCTAACAGTACACTTTAACTTGAAATGAAAATGACTTTCTGACAAAATTAGAAACGTCTAATATCTGAAAATGTAGCTAGCTAGAACATCTTACCCATATACGTGGATGAACGCTTCTCCCTCTCTGTTACGGATGTCATGGTTGCTCTTAGTTTGAAGACGTAATCCGGAGACAGGTGTTTTCTCCATCTCCTTAGCTATCATACTCTATTTCCACTGATTTCAAAACTCGGTCCTCCAGAAAGTGGAGAGCAACACTTCTGCCATTCTACTACGCAATTCATTTTTTTAAAGCCGCATCAGACAGGATTACCTACACATACTGACCAGCTCAAATAGACAGAAGCATGCTACATGGCAGACCAATCTGAACTCATCTCTCGACATGTCCAGCCCACTCATTATCTCAGCCAATCATGACTCGCGGGAAGGTTGCTCACTTTTTCTGTGACTAAACCAACTAGGCTCGTAATTTAACAATTGTATTCGTATTTACAGATGGCATACAATTTTGTTATTAAGGCACATGACAATTCACATATTCCAGAAGGCATTTCTGCCAAAAACACATTTTGATTTAAAAAAAAGTTTAATTTCAAATGGCTCTCCTGTGAAGAAGTGACGCTTCGACATACGCCTAGTTTCCTGAAACGAGTCACATATCATATGATGCTGTACTCACTATAAAGTCAAACACCTTTGGTAGTTCCTAACACGTACATAAAGGCCTAATGATGAAAACACAAATGTATTAACAATTAGGGAATTATCATTAACAGCTAAACCAAATACATATTAAAGACATGTTTAAACCATACATTTCCTTTTATTTTTACATTTTTAAAACAATACAAATACATGAAGTTTCAAAACAATCCAGCAATGTAATTACATTGAACATTACACATGGCTGTGAATAGTGTAGCTTGACCCTGACCTGACAGGTGAATGGTTCTTGCCTTTCTGCCTGCTGGAGGTATAGCATGTTGGCTCCAACCTTAAAAGTAACACCAAAGAAAGTTAGGTCTGTTAGGAAATGCCTTTGTCACACCATCTGGGTAAGGCATTTCTGTGCAGTGACAGAAACTAAATGGGGAGATGGGGAAACTGCATTCAATTCGTATTATTATATTCCTCTTTCATTTACAAATTTCATGACGTGACTATGAGACGTGGCTGCATATAGGGGGATTTTAGCTAGCCATTGCTGTGAACTCACCAATATTATTTAAAATAATGATTGAGGTAGATACAGTATGTAATCTAACTCAACAATCAACTACTACAAACTATTTTCAATGACAATAAATAAAGGTTAATAAAGCCGTGACAACAAAAAGACAACAGTCACACAGTGGCGGAATAATTCAACTACACATAGTGTATGTTTGTTTCATCACAAAACCGGAGAGCAACATCTGTCCACAAAGCAAATATTGCATGTAACAAACAGTATATGACTTGCAGCATGGTCAAGCAAGTTAATGTTTGACAGTTTACTAAACAACTAATGATTTAGAACCACAGAGTTACTGCAAGTCAGCACAAAGACAACAGGAGGACTATTCCAGCACCTGTTCTACTTAAACATTTAAACATCATCAAATCACAAGGCTATATATGCTTAGTTTAATACATTGAAAACAAATGTAAAGAAACCAAAAACAATTTATTCCAATCAATGTTGCTGAATATCATGTGGCTGTCCATGGTACTGATTTCTGTCTGTGTGTATGTGTGTATATGTTTGTGCATTTTTTGGACTCACCCTAGATGTAGACTAGTTGAACACCAATGCCATCCTACTCTCCTTCATGTTGGCAAAACGGTCTATGGCTCTGTACGCTTTTAGTTTTAGTTTTCTTAGGCTACCTAGCTAAAATACTTGCTAGCCTGACATCCTCGCATTGGCAACAATGAATCAGCTAAGTTAGCTAGCTAGTTTGTGTGACCCTACTAGGCTACATCCAGGTTACATATTGAATTTCAATCGTCTCAGGCCAGTGGCACAATAGTGTCCTCTGCGTGTATACTTCATATTTTGGCGAATTTAGTACGACACCCCGGAACTTTTGGCATACCAACTATATCCATACT
The DNA here is from genome assembly GCF_034236695.1 of Oncorhynchus nerka. NCBI lineage: Eukaryota > Metazoa > Chordata > Actinopteri > Salmoniformes > Salmonidae > Oncorhynchus > Oncorhynchus nerka. The sequence continues at coordinate 90,271,379 of NC_088410.1, forward strand.
ATGACCAATAAGCATACTATATACTCAATTCACGTCACAAATAGTGTGGTTAGTGCGGTTAGTATGAGTATTCAAACACAGCTCTGCTCTTTTCCCGCGATTCATCAAACACATTTGGTGTGTCATCATAGTGGTCTTTGACTTGTGGTCAGACTTGCTCAGGTGGAACAAACTTAAATTTGTGTCATTTGTCAATGCTCATTTGAATGTCAGAAAACAGAGAAGTGTCAAAGATTGTTTTTCGCAAACATACTTTCTGAATTTAATAGTAATCCTCTAAATAATCATCTAGTTTTTCAAAAGTATCTGTAATCTGATTACAATATTTTTGCTGGTAATTTAATGAATTACAATTACCCTTTTTTTGTAATCCCTTACATGTAACAGATTATATGTAATCTGTTACTCCCCAACCCTGAAAACAAGTAAGCACATATGAAGGGGGATAGCTAAACATTCAGCAGATTCCATGCAGTTTTGTTTATAAGCAACAGCTTGTGCAGATACAAAACATTCACAAGCCCCACAATAATCATATAGTGTGAATAATGTAGAGAATTCAGGGGTAGCCCTGACCAGGATTTGAACTCCAGTCCAGCAACTGTCAGCCCAACACCTTAGCCCTTACACACTAATCATCAAGGGCAGAGATCCCAACCTCTTTTACACGAAGAGATCCCAACCTCTTTTAAGCTCGCGACACTACCCCCTTCCTTTGAGTCCTCACGCTCCTTTAAGCCAAGACCTTCACTTTAACAAACGCCTCTCCGATGGCCTCACTGGCACCATCCCACGTTTCACACCAATGTAGTGAATTGAGGGGTAGCCCCGACCGGGACTTAAATCAGGTTCCAGCCACTGTCAACCCAACACCTTAGCCCTAGGTGTTGTTTGTTTAGGTGTTGGGTCGCTACAATAAGTTAACATGTTGCCTTGTGTTTTCCTCCTCAGCGGATGCCTTCCAATCGGGGGAAGATCCCGCCGAGTCCGTTCACTGGTTCCCTAGTTCATCATGTTTTTATCGGCTTGTCAAAAAAATATCTTCAAAAAGTAGGTTAACTTTGCATGTTCATCCAAAATAATTCCAGCATCCGAACAGTGCACTGTGCACCCGCCAACTTTCCTTGAATTTGTAAGTGGCTGAAACAATTTCACTGGAGAAAGCATTCAAGCGGGCGAAACAGCATCCCTCTGTCTTACTATGTGTGGCCCATGTATCTGATGCTGTCTGGCAAAAAAAGTGTATGACATGCCTTACTCTTTTTGGCCAGACAGCATCAGATTAATGGGCTACACATACTGAGACAGAGGGGCACTGTTTTTCTCGTTCAGATGCTTAAATCTAGGATTGATGCGTCATTATTTCGGCTTGCGTCTCGGTCAAAGAAATGATCAATATTTAAATGTTTTATTTGGATGGGCAAGGAGGTACGGAGGGCCAGGCCCCCTAAGGCCTGCCCATAATGTCGGCCCTATACTGGGGACTGAGCTTTTGCAGCGTTCATAACATCTCCTACTATTGTAAAAATGAGCATGAGACTGGGAAACGCCCCTCCAGCTCATAATTACTAGTGGGATCCCTGAGCTCTGACTTCTCTTACATGCTGAACTCTGATCACTACTAAATAAATTACCCTTGATAACAATTTCAGCAGTTAAATGCCACAACAAAACATTATTTATAAAAGGAAATCTATTGATATTGTTTTTGAACACTATAATTTGTTTACAAGCATGATAGCTGTTGTTTTAGTTTATGGTTGACAAAGCTTGTTTGCCATTAGCCAATTTGTGTTTCTCAACCATTTCACTGTGAAAGCATTCAACAGTTTTTTATGACTTCACAACTGGTAATTACCCCCTTCCCACTTGGTTATGAACGCAGCAATAAACCTTTGATTTGTGAACCCCAGGTGGCCCTCCACACCCAGGCATGCTACCAGTGCCCGGGCCCCATATGAATGGTCATGGTCCTCCTATGATGCAAATGAGGGGCCCCTCACCACATGGAATGATGCCTGGAGGTGAGATTGTTGCCCCAACACTTAAATTATATATTGTTGATGTAAATATATTTTTGATAGGCATTGGATTAAAGATATACAAGTTCTCACCTGCATTTACAAAATGTATCTACTGCTGATCACCAATATCTTCATTGAACAAAATACAGTAGTTCATGCATGGTCAAGGTCATAACTTTGAGATGTATTTTTCACCAAGATTTGATAGAATGGATTCATAAGGGACATGTATACTCGACCATGATTAGGATCTAATGTGAATAACAAGTGAAACCAGTTAAGATATCTGTGATGTTTGCTGTCCTGTAGGCCAGGTATGCGAACACCAATGGGCCACATGCAGATGAAGCCTGGCCCACATTAGATGTGCCCCCATCGGCCAATGATGCTAATCAGACCGGGTATGATCCAGCCAGACAGATGAGACCCAAAATCAAGTGGTTCTGCACTGCAATACATGCTCTTTGGAGGTCACTGCTGCCCAAAATGCATTGTTTGGGTTTTTGAAATGGCCACCTATTGTCTCGACTCTAAACCCTTTTGGTTCGAGTGAACACTGTGTTTCAGCGAGCTCCCGTGGCATTAGTTAATTTTTCTCTTTATATTAATTTCTTAGCTAGAAAAGGTAGTACAATTTGCAAAACAAGTTACTCTACAATGAGTCTTGATGGATGTGTCAAAAGTTTCTGACAACATGCCCGGCAGAACTACTAAGAACTCGACCAAAACCACTACCCCTGTAGGGCTCCCGAGTGGTGCAGCGGCCTAAGGCACTGCATCTCACTTGGACTATATTAATTGGTGCAATGACAGATAACAGACTGTGTTTATGTAAGTGGAACATTAGAGGGAGCCATAATCCCATATTTTTTTTTTTAAGTACTCTCTTTAACAAAAAAAAAAAAAAAAAAAAATATATATATATATAAGCACAGATTTTGTACCAAAATTGGTGGATGTTGGCTTTAACCTTTGGATTAATAAGGGCATATGTCATTTGAGCAGATGGTTGAGAAATATCGGCTCCCAAAGCAGGACTTTTCCCGCTTTCTACAAGTCAGACACGTTTTCAACCAACTTGGTTGACAACCCTGATGTATGTCATTGACAGAATGCTTGTTTTCTTCACAACGCAACATGTCTGTAAGTTTATTTTATGACACTTTAAGGTCCTTTTCTACTGTAGACACACAGGGGGTCAAGCGAGTGTGGGAGAATGAACTGTCTGTTACTATTGTTGAGGAGATGTGGGAGGACATTTGGAGATATGCAAAAACAATGTCTATCTGTAATCGCATTAGAGCAATCCAATTATGAATATTACACACATTGCATATATCTCCAAATCGCAGACATACTTCTAACCCTTTCTCCTCTCCTCAGTATCTTAAATGTAAAACTGATACATGCACCCTTACACATTTCCTATGGCCGTGTTCCAAATTACAAAGGCACTGGTCTAAAGGTACTTCAAGAAATTCCATGGGTCGACCTAGAATGAAACTCAATTTCTTTGCTGTTAGTTCTCCCTAGTAAGCATGTTACTTCTGCGCGTCACAGAAGGCTGTATGACATTCCTACCTCCGCAGCGAGGAAAAACATCCTCTTGCAGTGGATTAGTGACATCTATTCAAGGTTGGCACATGCAAACACCTCTTATCCCTTGGGTTTTGTTATTCCAATGTAAAATGGGCTTTTTTTTAGACCCACAGACTTGTATTTTTTTCAATAAATAACATTAGTAGACTTGAACATTTATGTTGGTCTTCAATCATTTTGTTTGAATAATAGATGGATGACAGAGGCTCCTAACTATCTATAGCTTCATAAAATGAGAACACTTGTTGTTTAGTAAATGGTCAACGCATTTATTCCTTCAAATATTAACCCATACTTTATTAAATTAAAAGGGCATTACTTAAGTGTGCCATATAGATAGAAGGCTACTTTTCAGACAGACTCTTTCTCCGCAGGTCACTTGTACGTTCTTTTCTTCTTGTGAATGTGCAGCATGTGATTCGTAAGGGCATTTGTACGACTGAAGCACTTGCCACAATCATGACAGCTAAATGGTTTCTCCCCAGTGTGTATCCTCATGTGCTCCGTCAGGGCTCCTTTCAGTTTAAAGCATCTTCCGCAAACATGGCACCGGTGTGGCCTTTCCCCTGTGTGAAGTTTCAGGTGTGTCTTTAAAGTGCCTACCGCAACAAAGCCTTTGTTACATAAAGGACATGTAAATGGTTTCTCTCCTGCATGACCCATCATGTGCACGATAAGACTTTTTTCCCTCTTGAGGAATTTGCCACACACATTGCACTGAAATGGTTTGTCTGATTCTGCATTGCCAATTAGCTGATTCATATTTAATGTGCTCACAGAGCTGTAAGGGGTTACTACAGAGAGGGTTTGAGAGTCACTGGTTGGTTCTGATACTCTGTAATCCTCTTCATCGGGTTCTATTTTGATCTCTTCAATTGTGCTGGTAGGCAGTGAGTCCCTCTCTCTGTTCTCTACAGTTTGTATGTGGTAAAGTTGGGAGGACTTATGTGGGTCATCCTGATCACAGTCACTTTTCACAAAGGGAGGAGAACATGTTAGAATGTTGGTATCAGACTCCAGCCCCTGAAGCTGCTCTTCCTCCTGATTGGTCCTGAGTTCTTCCTGTTCTTCTTTAATCTGTGTGGGGTCTGAGTCCTCCTGCCCCAGACCAGGGGTCCACTCCAGCTCACAGTGCTGCTGCTCAAGGGGAACCTCCTCAGGGACAGTGAGAATGAGCTGCTGGGTATCTGGCAGAAAGGACAGAGGATGAAAGAGTTGTCTAGATCTCCATATTCATAGTGGTGACAAGACGAGATGTAATCTGTCCAAGTATTAGGCACTAATATGTTAAAATATTCACTTTGATTATAAATGAATGGGTGTTGTAAAAACTCTATAGAGGCTTGCACAGATTATTTAATCAGTCAACAGTATTCGCATGCCATGGTAACATTATTGCAGTCGATCTGTGCGTCTCAGAAAAGTAGTAGTAGTATATTTGCTTCCTGAGATATTACACTAGCATGTGCTTCCTTCCCGCAAGGTGATATCAGATAATCGTGCACAGCGCGACACCAATACAGTCTATCTGGAACGCAATCAATGTGTAATTTATTGAATTGTGTAGCATAATTAATAACTAGGCCTATCTGTCATGGTAGGTAGGTGGCCACAAACCTGCTTTATGTAACTTTATCTTCGGTTGGGTAACGATGTGCAGTTGCCTTCGTAGACGATCGATCTCCTCCTTTGAACGGGAGATTTCTTCCTGGTACTCCGTTATCGTTTTTTCCACTGCCCCAAATATCTCAACAGCCGCTGCAGTTAATCGCTCGGTGAGAAACGTATTCAACAGCTGCAGTTTGGACATTTTCAGATAGATTAATGCTCTTAATCCACAGAATCAACAATATTTATTGCATTTCTTCTCTCAAATGCAAATAAACGGATACACATGCGCAGCCTCTATAGCTCTTGCCCTGGGAAGTTATTGGCTGTGAAGACCAGCTCGCTACATTACCGCCACCTGCTGTGCAGTATGACTGATTTAGAGTGAATCATTATTTCATCTTTTTGACCAGAACATTTGACACATTAAACTCCAACAGTAGGCTATGTGAGCCACAGGATATCATAATAGCCAAGTTCATTATGCATAAAATGAAGTTAATAAGAAACAAACCTAGATGATTGAAGTGGTATGTCTCCTCCATGGTCTCTCATAATACTGAAGTCAAAAAATGTATGTCTCCACTATAGCCTCTGCAGTGACAGTAATTATCAGATGGTTTGCTGTGCAAACCCGCCGGAGCACGGAGAATATCTTATTAAACACACATTTCCTATTTGAAATGATTTGCCAACGCACCCTGTACTATCATCCTAGAAATGCACATTGCGCATCATATGCACCACTCTTTTTCAGAAACATCCCCACCGCACATCATCCTGTAAGTTTTTTTTTTATTCATACATCTTTACATACATAGTGTACACTGAGTGTACAAAACATTAGGAACACATCCTCTTTCCATGACAGACTGACCAGGTGAAAACTATGATCCCTTATTGATGTCACCCGTTAAATCTACCTCAATCACTATAAATGATGGGAGACCGGTTAAAGGATTTTTAAGCCTTGAGACATGGATTGTGTGTGGGCCATTCAGAGGGTGAATGGGCAAGACAAACTATTGAGGAAAGGGGGATGTCAAGTCAGTTGAACAACTGAAATATGCCTTCCGCATTTAACGCAACCCCTTTCGGTGCTTTTGCACAGGGTGTGTCAAGAACTGCAACGCTGCTGGGTTTTTTCAAACTCAACCGTTTCTGGTATGTATCAAGAATGGCCCACCACCCAAAGGACAGTCATCCAACTTGACACAACTGTGAGAAGCATTGGAGTCAACATGGGCCAGCATCCTTGTGGAATGCTTTCGACACCTCGTAGAGTCCATGCTCCAACAAATTGAGGCTGTTCTTAGGGAAAAAGGGGGTGCAACATTATTAAGGTGTTCCTAATGTTTTGTAAAATTAGTGTTTAATGTAGCCTGTAGTTGTTCAATTGGAGTGCATATCACATGTGGATTTGTGTAAACTCTGCTTCTATTATGCTGTCTGTTCATCAACGTCTGTTTACTGTGGCAGCACTATTTCACCAAGTCAAATTCCTTTAAAATGCAAATGTATTTGGGGAATAAAGGTGATTCTGATCGATGATATCTATGGATGTTGTGTGTGCGCAAAGGTTGCAAACTCAAGGAGTAGGCTATTTCAAGAACAAAAATTTACATTTTTAATTCATGGTAAACGTAATGGACAAATACTCATAGGTTTCACACAAAATGATGATGTTAAGTCAAACAAAAAGCTACACTTTTAATGTGGGTGTCAAGCTAAGGAAGTCCATTACAATAAATGACAAAACATGTACACAATTCTTTGTTATTGCTGCAACAAATACTTTCATAAGATGAAATCAAGCCGATACCGATGATATAGTATTACATAGATCAGCACTGAGGGGAGGACAGCTCAAAATAATGGCTGGAACGGAGCGACTGGAATGGCGTCAAGCACGTGGAAACCCTATATTTGATACCATTCCACCGATTCTGCTACAGCCATTACCATAAGCCCGTCTTCCCCAATTAAGGTGCCATCAACCTCCTGTGATATAGAAGCATTAATATCAAACGCATTAGCCTTAAAGGGATAGTTCACCCAAATTGGTTTCCTTACCCTGTAAGCAGTCTATGGACAACGTATGACCTTTTCCACATGCTAACGTTTTAGTGTTTGTGGCGCAAATCCCATTCAAGTCATGCTACCGATATTAGCATTTTTCACGCATCATGTCCAAATCATCCGAAAGTATCTGAAATGGATTGTGATCCTCAGTCACAAATAAATCGGTCCCATGACTAATGGGATTTGTGCCACAAATGCTAAAACGTTAGCATGTGAAAACAGTGCCAAGGAAACTAAACCAAAACATGGATTGCCATTATACCTTGTCCATAGACTACTTACAGGGTAAGGAAACCAATGTAATTTGGTTGAACTAACCCTTTAATCAAACAAAATAAGTTTTGCTAATAGAAGATAATGACTAAATTGTTGTGACATTTGATAAATTAGCTGGGACTGTTGCTTCTGCCTTAAAATCCACTCAAACTACAAACTTGTCAACAATGATCTGCATGTTTATTCATGCATACCCTAAGTTTATTCTACCCAGTCGTCCTCTAAGGTTCCTAATGGTATATAGAGTACAATGTGCTCTCAAACTAGGTTCTAACCTCACATTTTCCCCACACAGGTCTCTTTCAACTTTTTGAACTGTGGTGGTGTATTGTCAATTTCTCACACCAGAAAACGACAAAAATAAATTCACAATGAACAGAGGAGTTTTTACTCTAAGTGCTCTTCTCATTCTCTCACGACTCCCATTTGATTGAATAATTTACCACAGTCACTGAACCGGTTGTTTCTCTGCCGTGTGTTTCATAATGTGGCTAGCCAAGTACGCCTTCTGAGTGAAGGATTTGTCACAAACATTGCACTTATATCTTTTCTCCCCCGTGTGTGTCCTCATATGAATTTTCAGGTCTGCATTCAAAGAGAAACATTTGCCACATTCTTCGCACCTGCATGGTTTCTCCCCTGTGTGTCTTATCATATGGGTGGTCAGATTTCCCTTCAGACCAAAGCATTTGCCACATTCAGGGCAGGGATATGGTTTCTCCCCTGTATGGGTCCTCATATGTTCTGCCAGTTTTTCCTTTCGACTGAAGCTTTTCCCGCAATCGTTGCACTGATAGGGTTTCTCTCCTGTGTGAATTTCCTGGTGGCGACTTAGATGAGTCGTCGATGAGAAACATTTTCCACATGAAGTGCACTTAAATGGCCTCTCCCCTGTGTGAGTCTTCTCATGGTCTTCCAGGGATTTTCTCACAGTGAAGCCTTTCCCACAGTGTTTGCACTGAAATGGCTTCTCCCCTGTATGGATCCTCATATGCACTTTCAGATTGGAACTACAAGTGAAGACTTTAGCACAGGCGTGGCAGAAATGCTTCACTCCCATGTGGGTTTGCAGATGCTTCACCATACTATCTGTGGACCTAAAATCTTTCCCACAAACCCCACAAAGATGGTATTTATCCTTTAAATGAATTTTTTGCACATGACTAACAAGATAAGTCATGAAAACAAAAGACTTCCCACACATCTTGCAACAATGAGGAGCCGTATGGTTTTTATTGGCTGATGTTACCTTGGGTAACTTGGAGATTTTCCTGACTCCACCACTGGTAAGATAACTTTGTCTTTTCTTGTGGGTTAACTTTTTAGTTTTCCTCGCTTCAGCACTGGCAGGAGAGCTTTGTTCTTTCTTGACCCGTGCTCTCAATGTCCGAACTAACCCCAGTGCTGACCGTAGTCCTCCAGTCTCCTCTCCTCTTATACGTGGTGACTTTGAAGTTCTCCTGCCTACTGCACTGGTATTGGGGCTTTGCACTGTCTTGAGGGGTGACTTGGTAGTCTTCCTGCCTCCATCACTGGTATTGGGGCTTTGCACTGTCTTGAGGGGTAACTTGGTAGTCTTCCTGCCTACTGCACTGGTATCAGGGCTTTGCACTGTCTTGAGGGGTAACTTGGTAGTCTTCCTGCCTACTGCACTGGTATCAGGGCTTTGCACTGTCTTTAGGGGTAACTTGGTAGTCTTCCTGCCTACTGCACTGGTATCAGGGCTTTGCACTGTCTTGAGGGGTAACTTGGTCGTCTTCCTGCCTACTACACTGGTATCTGGGCTTTGCACTGTCTTCAGGGGCAACTTGGTTGTCTTCTTGCCTCCATCACTGGTATCTGGGCTTTGCACTATCTTAAGGGGTAACTTGGTAGTTTTCCTGCTTACTGTACTGGAATGGGAGCTTTGTACTTTCTTGTGGGGTAATTTTTTGGTTCTACGGCCTCCAACACTTGCTTGCATACTGGTTGTCCGTATTAACCCCAATGCTGACAGTAGTCCTCCACTCGCCACTACATCAACACTTCCACTGGTGTTGTTCTGAGCTGCAGGGGATTCTGGATCTTCAACAGAGAGGGACTGGAAGTCACTGGTTGTTAATGATGCCCCATTTCTCTCTCCCTCCGGTTCGGCGTCCATATCTTCAGTTGTGTTGGTGGTCGGTGAAGGCTGGGGTGGGTCCTGATCATAGTCACTTTCCACACAGGGAGGAGTAAATATGAACTCTATGTCGGGCTCTAGTCCTTGATACTGCTGCTCCTCCTGACTGGTCCTGACCTCCTCTTCCCCTTCAATGTGTGTGGGCTCTGGCTCCTCCTGGGCTAGACTGGGGCTCCACTCATGCTCACAGTGCCGCTTCTCAGGGGGAACCTCCTCTGGGACAGGGAGAGTAAGCTGCTTGGCATCTGGGGGGATAAATTATATGAACATTCAGTTTGTGGCAGAAATAAATGTTTATGTATTTCATTACATTTGTTTACAGTTGTTGGCTGCAACAATTGTATTTGCAACAACTCTAGCCATGCCATTGATCTAGTAACGTTAGTGATAAAGAAATGAAAAGGCCGTACACGTAATATAGCTAGCTAGCTAGTCGCTCCCCAGTGCGTTACCGCACCCAAAAACATTGGGGAGCTACTACCGGGTGCGGGACTTTCAATTATTTATCTATATAATTGTTTAGCCCAGCAACGTTAATCTAGTTTAGGATGTGCACATCAACCTCCTATTTTTTATAGTCTAGTTAGCAGTGGCCACTACTAACCTGATTTATGTAACTTTAAGTCGGGTTTCAAAGCCAAATCCAGAAGCCTCTGTAGACGTTCGATCTCCTCCTTTGAACTGGCAATTTCTTCCTGGAACTCGGTTATTGTTTTTTCCACTGCTCCAAATATCTCAACAGTTGCCTCCGTCAAGCGCTGTGAGAGAAACACATTCAACAACTGTAGTTTGGACATTTTGAGGGAAATTAAAGTGAATACGTTTATGCTTTTCTGCTCACTCCGTAGACCTGCTCAAACAAAGATGGCGGAAGTGAAACCACAAGGGCGGCCAGAGTGACGAACCAAAGATTGAAACTCTGTGGACGACCTACTCTGCATTTAGTCACGTGGTATACAAAGAGTGACGATCTTGCTGTACCGAAACCCTACCAACAGAGGGCTTTAATCGCAAGAGCAGATGAATGTTGGTCATTTTTTCACAGAAAACAAAACATTTATAGACACGGGCCCTCATTCGAAGTAACAAAATGTCACGACACTGTATCTAGGTTTCCATCCAACTAGCGACAGGTTTTCCCACAAGTGGTGTTTCCACCAAACGGATTTAGTGCGGAAAAAAATCCGTGCGTGATGACATTGATGCTTTTTTTGTGAACTCTCTCTCGCTTAACTTTTCATGTACCAAGTACAAATCTAAAGGTCATGTGTTTCCATCACATGTGCCTACTCTGGTTTTAGAACTTGCGATGTAGCCAACAGATAGAGTATATGTATTGAATTCAAAATAAAATAAATCGTGGACATGAAAAATGTAAACATATTTTCGAGTACGGGTATTTTAATGGATATTGAAATCAAAAACCAAAACAATTGAAAGCAAAATGTATAGAATTGTAAACAAAAATAAGACATCAAAAGCAAAACTTGTAATCAACAAAATTTAAAGCGAGAGCAAAACTGTGACAAATTAATTAAAAAATATATTTGAACATGATGGACATGGTTTTTTTCTTTTACCTAGTTAAGTGGACGATCTGACGTCACCACTATGCGCCAAATCTTCCTCCATGTCCGCATGTTCAGAACATTCGGACACATGGGGGAAAGAATTGGCGCGTAGTAGTGACGTCAGATCGTCTACTTAAGTAGGCAAAAGAAAAAAGCAACAAAAAAGGTTAAATTAGGAATAAATCTATTCTAGATTTACGTGACATAGTTTGGGTTGTCCAACCCTTAGCATCTGTATTGAAATAACGCCAGGCATCCTCAACAAAGAGATCCTTGCATAATGTAATGATGTTACTATTTTGAGGGTTTTGACTTGTTCTAGGCAGAAAACGATCAGCAGATGTATCAGGTGTTTCATTAAAATGCCCTGAAATAATTAGAAAAGCCTATTGAGTGTTTGTTGCTTAAATCCTGTACTTTCCTGGTAAATTGGGTAAAAAGGGTCTATTAGGAGCATGTGAGTTATGTCCATATACATTACAGATGATGAAAATAGCATTGTCAAGTTTAACAGTTACTATGACCCATCTGCCGTCTTGTGAAGATGTGGATTCTAGAATGTCACCTTTAAACTTGTGAATAAGTGTCAAAATACCAGCAGAATGATTTGATCCATGACTGAAATAGCCCATATCTCCCCATTGTGCTTTCCAAAATATCAAATCACTTTCACCCGAATGAGGTTCCTGAAGGACAAAATCTGCATTACTGCGTTTACAGCATAAAAATAAAGCTTTCTCAAACCCCTAGCATTCAGACTAATGATATTGAGTGAATTGAAAACGAACTCCTGCATTAAAAAAGAAAGAACACAAATAAGATAAGTATTAATGTGAACAATAAAACAAACAGTGAACCTTGAGAGGATTACTCCGACGGAAAACTACGCTCGGCAGAACTAGCGGCGGTTAACAGAATAACAACTCTATTTACTTCCTTTTCTTTGGCAAGTGTTGAAGGCAGGCTAGAAGTGTTGGATTTTGTTGACATAAATAACACTTAAAATAAAATGATCGATACTGATTCAATATGGTATTTCATTCCAAATAATGTGTTTAATAAATTGGGAGGTTTTCAATTTTTACTGAAATGAAATTATATTCCTGAAAGATTACCTGCTAAATTGGCTAGGTTTCACCAACAAGCTTTAATGGCCTGGAAAATATGTTTCCTGCACAAGTTTTCCCCTCATAAAGCTATTTTGTGGAATAATTCAGACATAACTATAAGGAATAAGTCATTGTTCTACCCCAGCTGGCATGAGAGGAATATTGACTTTGTTCATGATATTTTCGACAACAAGGGTAATATTCTCACATATGAACAATTTATAACATTGAAAGAGTTTCCGATACCTTTCAGAGAGTTTATTTCTGTGATCAAAGCCATTCCCAGTGGTCTAACTACACTTATGAAAACTCATCTTAATTTTGGGAATGATTACGGTGTTTATCCAGAACTCTGGATTGGAAGGCGTGGGCTTACTTGAGAGATCTTGTTGTGATAAATATATAAGACAAATTCTTCATTCACAAAACCAACTTACACTGAGAGGAAAGTTTTTCTGGAACATGCTTATTCCTGACATTGTCTGGAAAAATGCATGGTTAAGACCTTACAAATACTGTATACCAAACAAAGTTAAGGAAGTGCACTTCAACATTTTGCATAAGATATATCCATGTAATTCTATGATTTCCAAATGTATGGCTATTGATGATATCTGCCTTTTCTGTGAAAAAGGTGAGATCTGTCTCACTTGTTCTTTGAATGTAAATTTGTGTCAGAATTTTGGGAAAACCTTGCAAAGTACTTTTTTACTATTATGAACACTGCCTATATTTTTGACATGTCATATGTTACTATTGCGATGATAACAAAACCACTGAAATGATTGTTCGTTTTTTTATTTATTCTTTTTGCCAAATACTTTATACACAAACAAAAATTCCAAAATTACACATCTTTCTGATTGAATTATCTTATTAAAACATTAACCCTAGTGAATAACAACAAGAATAACATCTTCATGAATCATTATAAGATCTTTTCAGAGTGAATATATTTGCACAGACTTTTTTTGTATTATTTTATTGATATTTTTTTGTATGTTTGAGTATTGTTAATACCTGTGTTTGGTTTGTTAGACATGTTTGATGTAGCAATGTAAGTAGATTTTTGTATTATGATTTTTTATATTTTTTTAAGCATGCCTATCATGTTCATTGATTGGGTTAAGACGAATCGTCACTACAAAACTAGCGGACTCATTGTCTACGCTTCCCTCTAAACCAGCCTTTCGCAGAAAAGAAATACGCCAAAACTCGCAATCGAAAAGACTGGCAGTGAAAGCAAAGAAACAGACATGCAGGCAAGAGCCTAGACAAAATGTATTCAATAAGATTGGTTGCTGAGATAGTTTAACTGAAAACGTTTTTTGCATACGTTTTCAAATATATATTTTTCATAATTTGTCAGTTTTGCCCTCGCTTTAAAATGATTTTCTTACAAGTTTTGGAGTTTTGCTTTGATGTCTTATTTTTGTTAACAATTCTATACATTTTGCTTTAAAATTGTTTGGTTTTTGATTTCAACATCCATTATTTCACCCGTCCTCGAAAATAAGTTGACATTCTCAAACTTATTTTTCATGTTCACAAATTATTTGATTTTGAATTCAATACATATGATGTGAAATTTACAGGAGATTATGATGGATAAAACCGAGAATAATGTAACGACCGGAAATCGACTCTGCGGCACGAGCATGCTTTTGCGGCAAAGTCGATAGCGCGCCGGACCTCGGGCTAGAAGGTCGAGGGTTCGAGACCTGCTCCCTGTTTCATTACTGTAGTATCTGGGATCTACATCTGTTTATATTAGTTACTGTGCTGTTACTAAGCAGTAATGCATTGCGGCAGTGTTACGTTACTACACCTAATAGGAAATGCACATGTGCACTGGAATGCCGGGAACTGTGGGGCACGAGGGGTTTTTGACTAAACGAAAACTAACTGTACTCCCGTCTCCTGCCTGGTCATTTCTCCACAACACAAATATTACAGTGGCGACGAGGTGATTAAACTACATAAACGGACATTGCTTGAAGGGAAGAATGTTGCGTGAGTAATGAAACTCAATTTTTTTTAACGTAATTCGTCAGTTATTTTTTATTTTCTTTCGCCAGTAGAGTAGGCTAAGCACTGCTAGCACTGCTAGTACTGCTAGTACAGTATTCAGGAGCTGCCAAGTAGCAAGACTATTGGAGTCCAGAATAGCGACACTGCCCTCTGGTGGTTAAATAAAAGAAACTGTCATTGAACCCATTGAAATTAGGCGATCTCAGTGGAGAAATATTGTCAAGGAAAAAAAAAAAGAAAGAAGGGACGTAACACGGTGTGTACATTAATACAAATGAGTGCTGTGAATGAAGTAATTGCAGAAACTTCTGAAGTGAAGAAGTAGATGAATATTCAGAAAATTAAGGAATATAAGGAAACTGAACAATTAACTGTGAAAATGGCAACCATTGGTCGAGTACCAGAGTTTGAGGCTACAAAAGAGGATTTTGATTCCTATTTGGAGCGTTTTGAGCGTTGGCTGGCTGCAAATGAAATCAAAGATGGAAAGAAAGCAGACGTATTTCTCAGTGTTGTGGGTCCAACTGAGTATGGATTGCTGAAAGGTCTCAGTGGAGTTGAACTATGCAGAACTGACTGAAACTCTTTCAAGGTATTTCAAGCCTAAGCCAATTCTCATTGCAGAACGTTTCAGATTTTACCAACGTCACCAGAGTCAAGGGGAAACCGTGGCTGACTACATCCTTGCTTTGAAAAGGCTGGCAAGTACATGTGAGTTTGCACGATTTCTTGATGATGCTCTCCGAGACAAGTTTGTATGTGGTCTCACAGGTGAAGCATATCACAGAAGGCTCCTGTCAGAGAAGGACCTGACCTTTAAGAAAGCCTGTGATATAGCACTTGGACTCGAGCTTGCCCACAGGGATACTATTGAGCTATCGGGACATGCAGAACGTCAGAAAGGTGTTCACAAGGTCAGTGATGCACGTGGTGAAAAAAGCTCACAAAAGTCACACTTTTTTCAGTCCCGTCCTCAAGGTTACACAAGAACAAAGCAGCCCACATCTCAAAGGTCTAAGCCAAGTTGCTACATATGTGGGGGAGATAATCATCAGCACAGTGAATGTCGATTCCAAAAGGAAAAGTGCCACAATTGTGGAAAGGTTGGACATTTACAGAGAGTGTGTAAAGCCTCGAAACGCACGGCAAGAGCGCACCAAGTGTCAGACGCAGCACAAGACGAGGAAGGTACAACTGAAACATTATTGGAACTGTTCACAGTGTACACGGCTCAACAACTAAAAGATGGAATCTATCTCAACATGGAGTTAGCGGGAAAACCAGTAAAAATGCAGCTGGACACCGGAGCGTCTGTATCTCTGGTTCCAGAGAGACTCTACAAAGAAAAACTGAGAGTGCCCTCTTCAGCCCGCGTCCATCCGCCTTTCATCATACACTGGTGACACTATTCCTGTGTTAGGGCAGATCCAGGTACCAGTCCGGTATGAGGGGAAGGAGTGGACGCTACCGCTTGTCATTGTTAAAGGAGAAAAATCTGCCTTCCTAGGCAGAAACTGGCTACAAAAGATCAAGTTGAACTGGGGAGAAATCTTCAGTCTGAGAAATGACAAACCAGTGAGTCAGGCTACACTCACTAACATGCTGGAGAAGCACAAAGAACTTTTCAAAGATGGCTACGGTGAAATACAAGACTTCACAGCAAAAGTCAGAGTGCAAGAAGGAACCAAGCCTATCTTTCACAAACCACGTCCAGTTCCCTATGCTCTTAAGGAAGCAGTAGAGAAGGAACTGGACCGCCTACAGAAGAATAACATAATAACGAAAGTAGCGAGGAGCGACTGGGCCGCTCCGATTGTTGTAGTCCCAAAGAAAGACAAGACCGTCAGAATGTGCGGAGACTACAAGGTCACAGTAAATCGCTGCATACTACCAGAGGAATATCCACTACCAAACGCTGAAGATCTGTTTGCCACTCTAGCTGGTGGGAAGGTTTTCAGTAAGCTGGACCTGGCATTCGCTTATCAGCAACTGAAGCTGGATCCGGAGTCAGAACAGTATCTGACCATCAATACACACAAGGGGCTATTCAGATTCAATCGCTTGGCCTATGGAATCTCGACAGCTCCAGCGATATTCCAACAAACAATGGATCAGATCTTGGACGGTATATACCATGTTGTGTGCTTCATGGACGACATCCTCGTGTCAGCACCAACCATTGGAGAGCACCTTGTAGTGCTGGACAAAGTGATGTCAAGACTGGAGAAATACGGAGTGAGAATGAAACGCAGCAAGTGTGAGTTCCTCCAGGACTCAGTGGAGTATCTCGGATACAAGATTTATGCACAAGGCCTGCACCCAACCAACAGCAAGGTGGAAGCAATCGTAAACGCACCAGCACCCACAAATATCTCAGAGCTGAGGTCATTTTTGGGGCTCCTGAACTATTACGGAAAGTTTGTGGCAAACTTGTCCACATTGTTGCATCCGCTTCACCAACTGCTGCAGGCCGATACAAAGTGGAATTGGTCCCCACAATGCGAAGAAGCATTCAAGACTTGCAAACAGCGTCTGCTAAAGAGCAAGTGGCTTGCCCACTATAACACAGAGATGAAGCTGAGACTCGTGTGTGATGCATCTCCATACGGAGTAGGAGCCGTCATCTCACATGTTCTACCGTCAGGTGAAGAACACCCTATTGCATTTGCATCACGGACTCTGTCACCAAGTGAGAAAAATTATGCTCAAATTGAGAAGGAAGCCCTGAGCATAATATTCGGAGTGAAGAAGTTTCACAAATACCTCTACGGAAGGAAGTTCCAACTGCTGACAGATCACAAGCCTCTGTTGGCCACCCTTGGACCAAAATCAGCTATACCAACCCTTGCTGCACTTCGAATGCAACGTTGGGCTCTGATATTGTTAGCCTACGACTACGAGATTGAATAAGACGATCCAGTGATCATGCAAATGCCGATGCACTATCGAGACTACCGTGCAATAGTGACTCCGACAGTGAAGATGATAGAGCAGTCTTCCAGATCTCACTCATTGACGAACTGCCCATATCTGCTTCAGACATGGCAGAGGAAACAAGGAAAGACCCAGTGCTTTCCAAAGTCTTGGACTTAACATTAGGCGGTTGGCCAACCTTCGTAAATGACGATAACCTTCGTCCATTCATCGACAAGAAAGACCAGTTGTCCACTGATCAAGGGTGTGTTCTGTGGGGATCAAGGGTGGTGGTACCTCACAAATTCCAGAGGAGACTGCTATCTGACCTGCATGAGGGACATCCAGGGATCACTCGAATGAAAGCACTCGCTCGCAGTTATCTGTGGTGGCCTGGACTGGATCAGGACATTCAACAGCATGTAGGCCACTGCTCACCTTGTGAAGCTGTTCGCAACAAGCCTGCTGCTGCACCTCTTCATCCATGGTCCTGGGCTGCTACACCTTGGGAACGCATCCATGTGGATTACGCCGAAATTGACAAGCAACATTTCCTTGTTGTCGTCGATGTCCATTCCAAGTGGATGGAAGTGTTCCCTACTCAACTGACCACAGCTGAGAAGAGCATCAATCTTCTCAGACACCTGTTTGCATCCTTTCGACTAGTCAAGGAGCTCGTATCGGACAATGGCCCTCCGTTCACGTCAAACGATTTTGAAATGTTTCTCAAGAACAATGGGGTAAGGCACATCCTGTCACCACCTTACCATCGGGCATCAAACGGAGCAGCGGAGAGAGCCGTGCAAACCTTTAAGAAGGCCTGGACTAGACTCGAGGTTCAGTCTGTGCCCACCCACCAAAGGCTTCCCCGGTTCCTGTTTACTTACCGTAACACCCCACACACAGTAACGGAATGTACACCAGCTGAACTGTTTCTGAAACGCCAACCACATACCCGCCTGACATTGTTGAAACCAGACTTGTCAAGCACTGTGGCAAAGCACCAGCTACAGCAGAAGAAAGCTCATGACAGACACTCAAAGACTGTCAGAGAATTCAAAGAGGAAGAGAGGGTGATGGTACGTGATTTCAGACACCCCAAGCGCCCGTGGAACTCAGGTGTGATCTTGCAACGCAGAGGACCTTTGACTTACCAAGTCCAAATTGGTCATCGCCAGGTCAACGTTCATGTGGATCATCTGCTACGGTCCCACGCCCCAGCAGAGACATGCCGAGAGAACAAGAACAATAACGACCCCCAGGACTATTCTCCTGACTGTGGACGTACGGGAGAAACAGAGCCTGACCTTCCACCCGAACCTGGCCCACCACAGGAAGCCCAGGAGGAGCGGAGATATCCTATTCGACAGCGAAGGGCACCTCAAAGGCTTGACCTGTGAGTTGAGCTGGTTAAGGAGGTAACTGACAGTAAAACAAACACTTTAATATGTCATAGATAAAAGGAAAGAAAAAGGACATTACCTGGGTTAGTTATTAGGACACAAACTCCATCTTCGGGGCAGAATAATCCCCTGGATTTGTGCTGGGCTCTGAAAAGTCTTCTTCAACCCAGTAGTTGAAAAATGTTTAAGAATGCATTGTTCAGATATTGCATTAGTAGTTACCTAACATATTTACCTTGTTCTCTGGGAGTTAAACACTATGGGGGAGGAGTGTAGTATCTGGGATCTACATCTGTTTATATTAGTTACTGTGCTGTTACTAAGCAGTAATGCATTACGGCAGTGTTACGTTACTACACCTAATAGGAAATGCACATGCGCACTGGGGTGCCGGGAACTGTGGGGCACGAGGGGTTTTTGACTAAACGAAAACTAACTGTACTCCCGTCTCCTGCCTGGTCATTTCTCCACAACACAAATATTACAATTACATTGGTGTTAGAAGTGGGATTATTTGTCAAGCATTGATCATCATGCCACCTGGAAAATACCCTCAATATTTATTGGAAAGGAACATCAAACTAATCACCTTGCACTTTCACCACCCTGTGATATTCATCATAACTGATTTAATCTGTAGCCTTGTCAATAAACTGCATAATCACCCAATTAGCCACCAATCACCCCATTAAAAAAGGTGGAAAAATATTCATTACATCATTCATATGGTGAATGTGGTATCCCACACGCATGTGCACCTTTCCAGACGAGTCGTAATGGGAGGACCACACAACATGTCATCGCGTGACTTCAAGTTTATTTCGATATGGTTATTATATCAATATTTGCACATAAAAGCATTCGCAGCGCCATTAATAATTTTACCGACACAAAAATCTATCACCATGTAAAACAAACAAATTATCTGTCGGCATTTATTAAATCGTACCGAAACTTCCGGTTTCCATCACAGCTGTCATTTTTTAAATACAGTATGACTTTACTCATAACTGGATGGCAACGTGGTTAGGGACTATTTACAACACTGAAGGACAATGCTGTCTGGTTATGTCTTGAAGGGGTATAGTCTGTCAGAATGGACTTTTTGTAACAGGCTATGATAATTAGGTTAAGGTTAGGAAAAGAGTTAGGGTTGGCAAAAAGACCAAGATTTAACACCACATTTTAATGGGGTTTGACCATCTTGGCCAAGTGGGTTGTTTAGGTTTTAAGTTTAGGGGTGTGTCTTGGGGTAAAGTGGGCTGTAAAAGCTTCTGTTTGGGATTTTGTCAGTGCTCAAATATGGCTGTCTCACTTCCATTAGACTGCAGATTAAGTTGTTTATCATGATGTGAAATAGCCCAGAGGTTGAATTCGGATATTGAGGACTTTATAACACATCCTGATCCTCATACTCAATGTAATTTGCAAAATTTCAATCATTCAGCTGTTCTGAATACTCACTAACTTAATACATTATGCAATACATAATTCAGTTTCCTATTCTATGTGCTTAGTGGGAATGGATGTTAGCGGTTACACATGTTATCATCATATCTCTTTTCTGTTAGCCGTGGGAAATGTCATACACCTACTTACCTTATAGCCTACAGTATGAGCATGGCACAAAAATGTACATTTCTCACACTCGCTGTTTAACATATCTGCTTACTCTTACAATTACAACCTCTCTCTCAACCAATGGGAGTAACTCTTGCAATGTATTTATGTGTCAAACTTACCCAAATTCTCTTAATTGTAATCACATCACCTGGATCCGAGGATCTTCCCTCAAGAGAAGGCCATTTCCCAAACTATTTAATAAAATGTCATATTGCATTCAGTCTCTGTTCTCAATTCAGTTAATCGTGTACTAGATTTAAATGCCTTAAGTAGCCTAAGCATACACACTAAAGCCAAAACATATATATTTTTTATTATTTCAATTCAATATCTATTTTATTTTAACATTTGCTAAGCTGCATGGCGGCAAAAGACAAAGGAGAGCACTTATTTTTTTAAACTTATTTTCAATTTTCTCACAGCAGAGATATTACAGACAAAGTAAAACTATGCCTCAATAACAACACCGTTACATGAACATCCTAAACATCCTACATGACAGCACAGATTGTTTTTTGTCTACCAAGCTGAGAATATATGGACAAACAATGAATTCAAAAATAAATTATCACAGAATGTGGAAGGGTGTAGGACTGTCTATCCTACAGTAACAGCAATTCAGTGGTCACTATATGCATTTATTTATTTAAACATATATATTTTTCTTTTACTATACGACTGTGATATATAGTCTTGTCTCACCTAGTTCCCTTAAGACAGGGTTTCTCAAAGGGTTTCTCCTGGGTGAACATTTTTTTATTTTCTTCCCCCTAGCACTACATAGCTGATTCAAATAACCAACACCTCATAAAACTTTGATGATTTGAAATCAGTTGTGTAGTGCTAAGCAAAAAAACAAGTGTGCACTCGGGGAGGCCTAGGACCTACTTTGGGAAACCTTGCCTTAAGATGAACACAATAAATGTAAGTCACTCTGGATAAGATTTAAATGTATCACACTACATGGTTCTGTGTACATTACATGTCTTCTGTCACTGAATGATCACTGCAGGAGATTATTGTTCTCCCAAAGATGAATCAGTGAAAATTCTTGAGGGGTTAGGGGCTAATTACAATCTCCATTCTGAAAGTGACCCTCTAAGTTCAGCAACATGTGACATTGGAAGGAACGCAACGTGAGTCGCTTGGGGTGCGGTGTTGGTTTGGAATTGGGGGCACTGTTTGTACATGTTCTTCATGTGCTTTCTCAGGGTCCCCACATGACTAAAGCTTCTGCTGCACTGGCTGCACTGAAACAGTTTCCAGTTCTTTCCAATGTAATCCGTTGGTGGAGACTTCGTTTACTTGCTGAGACAAAGGATTTCTCACAAAAATGGCACTTATATGGTCTCTCCCCCGTGTGGTTCCTCATATGCACGGTCAGGCTGCTCGAGTGTTTGAAGCATTTGCCACATTCTTCGCACCGATACGGTTTCTCCGCTGTATGAGTCCTCATATGCTCTTTCAGGTTTTGCTGCTGCCTGAAGCCTTTGCCACATTTTTGGCACCAATATGGTCTCTCTCCTGTGTGGACACGCATATGCGTTCTCAGTTTAGCATTACAATGGAAACATTTGCCACAAATATGACAAAAAGGTTTTTCTGCAATGTGAGATTGTTGGTGTTCTATCATACATTGAGAAGAGTTCATGTTTTTTCCACACACACCACACATATGTTTTGCATCATTTGCATGTACTGTTTGCGCATGATTAATTAAAGCCACCAGAAATTTAAAAGACTTCCCACACACTTTGCAACAAGGAGCAGCATTGCCATGACTGGATGATTTCTGATTGGTCATCGCATCGGTTTTCCAGCCCTCTGCAGAGGTACTGGAATTTTGTCTCTCATTTGTCCACATTCTCTTTGATTTGAGTAGCTTTAACACTGGTAGTAGCTTTAACACTGGCACCCCCCCGTTAACATTTTCACTGACTTCACATTGAGCTCCATTTACTACAGGGACGGGTGGAGAGTAACTGTTTGATTCTGTTCCTCTGTAAACCTCGCCATCAGGTTCAGTTTCCATCTCTGTAGTTGTGCTGATGCATACTAAGTCCCTCTCTCTGGTCTGCATTGTTAGGGTTTGGGAAATATGTGAGGGCTGAGGGGGGTCCTGATCACAGTCATTTTTCACACAGGAAGGAGTGAATATGAACTCTTTGATATCAGACTCCAGCCCCTGAAGCTGCTCTTCCTCCTGTCTGGTTCTGATCTCCTCCTGTTCCTCTTTAATCTGTGTGTGATCTGGGTCCTCCTGTTCCTCTTTAATCTGTGTAGGGTCTGAGTCCTCCTGCTCCAGACCTGGGCTGCACTCCTGCTCACAGTGCTGCTGCTCAGAGGGAACCTCCTCAGGGACTGGGACAGTGAGCTGCTGGGGTTCTGGAGTGATGGAGAAGGTAACATAAGGGAAATAGGCCAACATAAAATGTGCAATACTTTGATACTGTTAATCTTATAGTCTGATACTAAGACTTACGGGTGATTCCTCACGAAACTAGAACAAAACCATGATTTTGGAGATTTTCACAAAATGTAATCCATAGAAGGAAGAAGGATTCTTGAAATATCTTAAAGCATAATTAAGAAATAATGATTTGAAGTTGGAATATTGTGACAATTTGTCCCTACCCAGGCCTCTTATGACATGGTTCATCTGTAGGTGCTACAAAGCAAAAGTATCATTTGAAGCTTTATCGCTTGCTTGCTCCTCCTGAATCCTCCTCCCCCTCCTCCCTCTCTGCAGATGACTTCGTCAACCATTTTGAAAAGAAGGTCGACGACATCCGATCCTCGTTTGCTAAGTCAAACGACACCGCTGGTTCTGCTCACACTGCCCTACCCTGTGCTCTGACCTCTTTCTCCCCTCTCTCTCCAGATGAAATCTCGCGTCTTGTGACGGCCGGCCGCCCAACAACCTGCCCGCTTGACCCTATTCCCTCCTCTCTTCTCCAGACCATTTCCGGAGACCTTCTCCCTTACCTCACCTCGCTCATCAACTCATCCCTGACCGCTGGCTACGTCCCTTCTGTCTTCAAGAGAGCGAGAGTTGCACCCCTTCTGAAAAAACCTACACTCGATCCCTCCGATGTCAACAACTACAGACCAGTATCCCTTCTTTCTTTTCTCTCCAAAACTCTTGAACGTGCCGTCCTTGGCCAGCTCTCCCGCTATCTCTCTCAGAATGACCTTCTTGATCCAAATCAGTCAGGTTTCAAGACTAGTCATTCAACTGAGACTGCTCTTCTCTGTATCACGGAGGCCCTCCGCACTGCTAAAGCTAACTCTCTCTCCTCTGCTCTCATCCTTCTAGACCTATCGGCTGCCTTCGATACTGTGAACCATCAGATCCTCCTCTCCACCCTCTCCGAGTTGGGCATCTCCGGCGCGGCCCACGCTTGGATTGCGTCCTACCTGACAGGTCGCTCCTACCAGGTGGCGTGGCGAGAATCTGTCTCCTCACCACGCTCTCACCACTGGCGTCCCCCAGGGCTCTGTTCTAGGCCCTCTCCTATTCTCGCTATACACCAAGTCACTTGGCTCTGTCATAACCTCACATGGTCTCTCCTATCATTGCTATGCAGACGACACACAATTAATCTTCTCCTTTCCCCCTTCTGATGACCAGGTGGCGAAACGCATCTCTGCATGTCTGGCAGACATATCAGTGTGGATGACGGATCACCACCTCAAGCTGAACCTCGGCAAGACGGAGCTGCTCTTCCTCCCGGGGAAGGACTGCCCATTCCATGATCTCGCCATCACGGTTGACAACTCCATTGTGTCCTCCTCCCAGAGCGCTAAGAACCTTGGCGTGATCCTGGACAACACCCTGTCGTTCTCAACTAACATCAAGGCGGTGGCCCGTTCTTGTAGGTTCATGCTCTACAACATCCGCAGAGTACGACCCTGCCTCACACAGGAAGCAGCGCAGGTCCTAATCCAGGCACTTGTCATCTCCCGTCTGGATTACTGCAACTCGCTGTTGGCTGGGCTCCCTGCCTGTGCCATTAAACCCCTACAACTCATCCAGAACGCCGCAGCCCGTCTGGTGTTCAACCTTCCCAAGTTCTCTCACGTCACCCCGCTCCTCCGCTCTCTCCACTGGCTTCCAGTTGAAGCTCGCATCCGCTACAAGACCATGGTGCTTGCCTACGGAGCTGTGAGGGGAACGGCACCTCAGTACCTCCAGGCTCTGATCAGGCCCTATACCCAAACAAGGGCACTGCGTTCATCCACCTCTGGCCTGCTCGCCTCCCTACCACTGAGGAAGTACAGTTCCCGCGCAGCCCAGTCAAAACTGTTCGCTGCTCTGGCCCCCCAATGGTGGAACAAACTCCCTCACGACGCCAGGACAGCGGAGTCAATCACCACCTTCCGGAGACACCTGAAACCCCACCTCTTTCAGGAATACCTAGGATAGGATAAAGTAATCCTTCTCCCCCCTTAAAAGATTTAGATGCACTATTGTAAAGTGGCTGTTCCACTGGATGTCTTAAGGTGAACGCACCAATTTGTAAGTCGCTCTGGATAAGAGCGTCTGCTAAATGACTTAAATGTAATGTAATGTAATGCTTGCTCTGTAATATGAGTCGTATTATCTATTCTTTTATGTTCAACAATATATTGAAACTTTTGCCATATAAAACATTTTCAATATTCATGTTTATATTTGTCAGTACTCATAAATTTAAGCAAATCGTTAGAAATGTAAATACTACTCATATTATACAGAGCAAGCGGTAAAGTTACATATGACACGTATGTTTACTCTGTATCACCTACAAATGAAAGAGTCTTAAAGGAGGCCTGGGTAAGTCCAAAATGTCACAAAAAGCCTAGTCCACCTTCAATTAATAATTTCTGCTTTAGAAAAACGTTATTTTCGACGCAATGTGGAAATTTGTCTTTGGCTTCACCCCATAAAAACAGACATTAATACACCATCATGAGCATATCATTCTCAAAAATCAATTTGTACTTTGTAAACCATACAAAGTGCTACAGTGCCATTGCAGTTATAAAGTCATATGTTGAGTCATTGGTCTAAATCTGGTCTATTTAAAATCTTCTCATGGATTGAGACAGGTTGGCCACCCTAGCCCTTGATCATGAATAATTTCCAATACATGACACTAGAGTCATTGGAAGAAGGTGTCTTCTATAGGGGGGAGTTTTGTTATGCTCCACAACGCTCAATCTGAACTTTAAACACACGTCACTTGCGTAAGGTATTGGAAGTAGAAGGATTTTATCTATCATATCAGCGAGAAATCATTGAAAAAAAACAAAAGGGTTAAATTGATACACCTTGATAGTGTTAGTCTTCCCACATGGCCATATCTCCATGTTACAGAGCTCGTTTACGGAAAACAGACAGAAGACAAGAGGCGAACCACCGGTGTAAATGAGCTATCTAGCATGCGCTGAACAACTATGTGTAAGCGTAACTCGGGAAGTGCAGGCCCCCATAGCTGTATGGATCTTTAACTGCTACAGTAAGTCAACCTTTCTTATTTGAAGGATTCTTTCTCGCTGATGAAAGGGCCATGTGTTTCAAAAGCGATGATTGACGTTTCGAAGCGTTAAAACATCGTTGGGCTTTAAGTTCACGAGGCAGTCGTGGGAGAAGCAAATGTCTCTGAGAACTGCAGAGAGAAGGCAGAATGCCTCCTAGAGTTTGAGAGCTAGGTCCACCCCAAAGTACCACGTCATGATGACACTCAACTGTCTCGATCAATGAGTAAAACATTTGAAATATACAAGATTGCGGCGTATATATACACATCGCTCCTAATGGAGCAAAACAATATTTATTTTAATAATGGAGCATTTTCTAAATTCAAACGCAATTGGACACAGACATTTTAGAAGATACTATCTTGGTTCCCGTTAAAAAAATAAAATAAAAAATGTATCGCCAAGTTAAGAGTGGTTGACAGTTCTGTGGGGAGCTTCTCAAACTCTGAATTAGGGTTGACCCCGCCCCCCCAAAAATATTGGTTTACCGAAAGTAATCTGTTCTTTCGACCAAGCGATTGGTTGAAATTTTTAAACGTGAACACTATCAGTCAAAAGTTTTAGAACACCTACTCATTCAAGAGTTTATTTTTACTATTTCTACATTGTAGATTTAAATTATTATTCTACATTGTAGAATAATAGTGAAGACATCTAAACTATGCAATTACACATATGGAATCATGGAGTAACCAAAATAAGTGTTACACAAACCAAAATATTTTATATGAGATTCTTCAAATAGCCACCCTTTGCCTTGACAGCTTTGCACACAATTGGCATTCTCTCAACCAGCTTCACTTGGAATGCTTTTCCAACAGTATTGAAGGAGTTCCCACATATGCTGAGCACTTGTTGGCTGCTTTTTCTTCACTCTGCGGTCTGACTCATCCCAACCAACTCAATTTGGTTGCTGTCACCTCCCAAGTGACACAGTGGTCTAAGGCACTGCATCGCAATGCTAGCTGTACCACTAGAGATCCTGATGTGAGTCCAGGATCTGCCGCAACCGGGAGGCCTACGGGGCGGCGCACAATTGGCCCAGCACTGTCCGGGTTAGGGGAGGGTTTGGCCGGGAGGAATGTTCTTGTCAAATCAAATTTTATTTGTCACATACACATGGTTAGCAGATGTTAATGCGATTGTAGCGAAATGCTTGTGCTTCTAGTTCTGACAATGCAGTAATAACCAACGAGTAAGAGTAATCTAACTTAACAATTTCACAACAACTACCTTATACACACACACAAGTGTAAAGGGATGAAGAACATGTACATAAAGATATATGAATGAGTGATGGTACAGAACGGCATAGGCAAGATGCAGTAGATGGTATTGAGTACAGTATATACATATGAGATGAGTAATGTAGGGTATGTAAACATTATATTAAGTGGCATTGTTTACCAATTCAGTTTGTCCGTGATGTGTACGCCGCGGAACTTAAAACTTACTACCCTCTCCACTACTGTCTCGTCGATGTGGATAGGGGGGTTATTTTCCTGACACCACAATCCGAGGGCCCTCACCTCCTCCCTGTAGACAGTCTTGTCGTTGTTGATAATCAAGCCTACCACTGTAGTGTCGTCTGCAAACTTGATGATTGAGTTGGAGGCGTGCATGGCCACGCAGTCGTGGGTGAACAGGGAGTACAGGAGAGGGCTGAGAACGCACCCTTGTGGGGCCCCAGTGTTGAGGATCAGCGGGGTGGAGATGTTACCTACCCTCACCACCTGGGGGCGGCCAGTCAGGAAGTCCAGTACCCAGTTGCACAGGGCGGGGTCGAGTCCCAGGGTCTCGAGCTTGAAGACGAGTTTGGAGGGTACTATGGTGTTAAATGATGAGCTGTAGTCGAACAGCATTCTCACATAGGTATTCCTCTTGTCTAGATGGGTTAGGGCAATGTTCAGTGTGGTTGCGTCGTCTGTGGACGTATTGGGGCGGTAAGCAAATTGGAGTGGGTCTAGGGTGTCAGGTAGGGTGGAGGTGATATGGTCCTTGACTAGTCTCTCAAAGCACTTCATGGTGACAGAAGTGAGTGCTACGGGGCGGTAGTAGTTTAGCTCAGTTACCTTAGCTTTATTAGGAACAGGAACAATGGTGGCCCTCTTGAAGCATGTGGGAACAGCAGACTGGGATAAGAATTGATTGAATATGTCCGTAAACACACCAGCCAGCTGGTCTGTGCATGCTCTGAGGACACGGCTGGGGATGCCGTCTGGGCCTGCGAGGGTTAACACGTTTAAATGTTTTACTCACGTCGGCTGCAGTGAAGGAGAGTCGGCTCGTTTTGGTAGCGGGCCGTGTCAGTGGCACTGTATTGTCCTCAAAGCAAGCAAAGAAGTGGTTTCATCTGTCTGGGAGCAAGACATCCTGGTCTGCGACAGGGCTGGTTCTCTTTTTGTAATCCGTGATTGATTGTAGACCCTGCCACATACCTCGTGTCTGAGCCATTGAATTGCGACTCTACTTTGTCTCTATACTGACGATTAGCTTGTTTGATTGCCGTGGAGGCAATAGCTACACTGTTTGTATTCGGTCATGTTTCCCGTCACCTTGCCCTGGTTAAAAGCAGTGTTTCGTGCTTTCAGTTTTGCGCAGTTGTTGTTACCTACCCTCACCACTTGGGGGGAGCCCATCAGGAAGTCCAGGATCCAGTTGCAGAGGGAGGTGTTTAGTCCCAGGATCCTTGGCTTAGTGATGAGCTTTGAGGGTAATATGGTGTTGAACACTAATCTGTAGTCAATGAATTGCATTCTCACATAAGTGTTCCTTTTGTCCAGGTAGGAAAGGGCAGTGTGGAGTGCAATAGAGATTGCATCATCTGTCGATCTGTTTGGGCGGTATGCAAATTGGAGTGGGTCTAAGGTTTCTAGGATAATGGTGTTGATGTGAGCCATTACCAGCCTTTCAAAGCACTTCATGGCTACAGACGTGAGTGCTACGGGTCTGTAGTAATTTAGGGAGGTTGCCTTTGTGTTCTTGGACACAGGGACTATGGTGGTCTGCTTGAAACATGTTGGTATTACTCAATCAAGGACATATTGAAAATGTCAGTGAAGACACCTGCCAGTTGGTCAGCACATGCACGGAGCACACGTCCTGGTAATCAGCCGGGTCCCGCAGCCATTTGTATGTTGACCTGTCTAAAGGTCTTACTCACGTCGGCTACGGAGAGCGTGATCACAGTCGTCCGGAACAGCTGATGCGCTCATGCATGCCTCAGTGCAGCTTTCCTCTAAGAAAGAATATAAATGATTTAGCTCATCTGGTAGGCTCGTGTCACTGGGCAGCTTGCGACTGTGCTTCCCTTTGTAGTCTAATAGTTTGCAAGCCCTGCCACATAAGATGAGCTTCAAAGCCGGTGTAGTATGATTCAATCTTACACCTGCATTGACGCTTTGCCTGTTTGATGGTTCGTCACAGGGCATAGCAGGATTTCTTGTAAGCTTCCAGGTTATGAGTCCCGCACCTTGAAAGAGGCAGCTCTACCCTTTAGTTTAGTGTGAATGTTGCCTGTAATCCATGGCTTCTGGTTGGGGTATGTACGTACAGTCACAGTGGAGACAACGTCCTCGATGCACTTATTGATAAAGCCAGTGACTGATGTGGTGTACTCCAATGCCATCAGAAGAATCCCAGAACATGTTCCAGTCTGTGATAGCAAAACAGTCCTGTAGTTTAGCATCTGCTTCATCTGACTACTTTTTTATATACTGAGTCACTGGTGCTTCCTGCTTTAATTTTTGCTTGTAAGCAGGAATCAGGAGGATAAAGTAGTGGTCGGATTTACCAAATGGAGGGCGAGGGAGAGCGTTGTATGCGTCTTTGTGTGTGTAGTACAGGTGATCTAGAATTTTTTCCCCCTCTGGTTTGCACATTTAACATGTTGATAGAAATTTGGTAGAAATTATTTAAGTTTCCCTGCATTAAGGTCTCTGGCAACTAGGAGCGCCGCCACTGGTTGAGTGGTTCCCCGTTTGCTTATTTCCTTATACAGCTGACTGAGTGCGGTCTTAGTGCCAGCATCTGTCTGTGGTAGTAAATAAACAGCCACAAAGTATAGCTGAAAACTCTAGGCAAGTAGTGTGGCCTGCAATTTATCACAATATACTCTACTTCAGGCGAGCAAAATCTAGAGACTTCCTTAGACTTAGTGCACCAGCTGTTGTTTACAAATATGCACAGACCACCCCCCCTCGTGTTCTATCTTGCCGGTGCAGCGTATATCCCGCTAGCTGAATATCCAGGTTGTCATTCAGCCACGATCCCGTAAAACATAGGATATTACAGTTTTTGATGTCCCGTTGGTAGGATATTTGTGATCGTACCTCGTCTAATTTATTGTCCAGTGATTGCACGTTGGCGGGTAATATTGATGGTAATGGCAGCTTTCCCACTCGGCTCCTGTGGGTCCTCATGAGGCATCCTGCTCTGTGTCCTCTATACCTGCATCTCCTCCTCTTGCAAATAGTGGGGATGTTGGCCCTGTCGGGTGTTTGGATAATGTCCTGTGCTTCCTGCTTGTTGAAGAAAACATCTTTGTCTAATCCGAGGTGAGTGATCGCTGTCCTGATATCCAGAAACTCTTTTTTTTGCCGTAAGATATGGTTGCAGAAACATTATGTACAAAATAAGTTACAAATAACGCGAAAAAAACACAATAGCACAATTGGTTGGGCGCCCGTAAAACTGCTGCCATTTCTTCCGGCGCCATTTTGCTGAGCAATCAAAGTGGAGTGGGATACCATTCTATAGGCCACAATCGGGGTGGCAGCGTAGCCTAGTGGTTAGAGCATTGGACTAGTAACCGGAAGGTTGCGAGTTCAAACCCCCGAGCTGACAAGGTACAAATCTGTCGTTCTGCCCCTGAACAGGCAGTTAACCCACTGTTCCCAGGCCGTCATTGAAAATAAGAATGTGTTCTTAACTGACTTGCCTGGTTAAATAAAGGTAAAATAAAAAAATAAAAAATCTACAGCCTGATCAACTCTACGCAAAGGAGATGCCACGCTGAATGAGGCAAATGGTGGTCACACCAGATATTGACTGGTTTTCTGATCCACTCCCCTACCTTAAAAAAAATAAGTATCTGTGACCAACAGATGCACATCTGTATTCCTACTCATGTGAAATGCGTAGATTAGGGCATACATTTATTTTAATTGACAGAACTCCTAATATGAACTGGAACTCAGTAAAATCTTTAACTGTTGCATTTTTTTATTTTTTTTATTTAAATATTTTACCTAAAACCTTCATGGCCTGAACACTTGAAAAAATGTACCCTACCCTTTACCCCAAATTTTAAAAAGTGGATAGGAGAGAACATGTCTACTGTTTACCTTCCCTTCTTGGACAGAACAGAGCATTAAATAATTTCACTTTAGCTGAATCTTATTTTAATACTATAAAAATTACCAAAATTAGAGGCTAAGAATGGACAGAGACATAGGCCTGTGTTTAACTTATCATACTTCTCCAATACCAAATCAGTGTGTCTTGTTTGCAACGAAACTATCCCTGTTTGCAAATAATAGGAATCTGTGCATGGTAGGCCTACCCTTCCACCCCAGACAGAGTAGGCCTACTGATGCAGACAAATTTAAGATTAACTGCCTGCTACACTTCTTCCATGGCTCAACCCAATGAGAGAAGGTCTTCCCTAAAAGCTGTCTGGGTTTAAACATCTATTGTACAGAAAGTAAACATCTTAATGAATTGATAATGACAGAATTACTTTACTTGTCAAGCAAAATCAGCCTTTGAATGTCAAAGAAACAAAACAATGATATCCCCATATGCATCGGAGTCACGTCTTTCCAGGGTATTTTACAGCTTGGTTCTAGCATAAAAGCATTGCGCATCAAAGCGCTGTTATAGATTACTTTATATAATCGGATCCATTTTATTTTATTCAAAATGTTAAGCTAACAAAGGGTAGGCCTGTGATTTTGGGGACATTTTCTTTAATAAAAAGGTAGGCCTGTGGCATACCCTCTCATACCCCTCAATTAGAGTCTTGGCTTTAACAGCCCTTCACTGACATGGAGGTAGGCTATTTAAAGTGTGCATGGTGGGTGGAAAAATTGACTGACAAATCAATGGATATAGCAGCCTGTAGCCCAATTTCATCTGTCAAAAAGGTAGGCCTACCTCATTTCTTAAATTGGAATAAATAGGCTCCAACAAAGCCCTCTTGTTCAGTCTAATTCAAATGAAGACTGTTGAAATGAATTATGCCTACTTTCAGCACCAGGAGCTGTCTATTTCCGCAGCTGCTGCTTTAAATTACTAGCATCTGGCCTATTGTGAAGTCAATAACTAAATACATCATGGGTAAGAAACATTGTTTTTAATTAAATATATTATAGTAGTAGCAAGCTATCAAAGTTGACCTCTGTTCCTCCTCATCTTCACGCTCTCCTTCTCAAACTGAACAGAATATAGGCTATAGTCTAGTCCACGAGCAAGAAAATAAAATATATATTTACATTAGAAACCTTTGACTCGCCCGCCTCCTTATATGCCACCTACGCAGCACAGTCAATGGTTAAGCAGCAACACAGTCAATGGTTAAGCAGCACACAAACACGTTTTTGATTAGCTGAGCAGGCTGGGGCTCAGGGTTGGACTAGCCATGCAGCCTAGTTTTATTTACATGACGCCATAACTCTGCGCTTATCCGTGCATGCACTTTGTAGCCTATAGATCATTTGATTGAAACCACGCTAAATAGCTTGGAGGCGCACTTGAGTTGGCGCTCCAGCAGAGAATCACGAGGGGCAGCATCGATGTACAAAACATTAAGGGCACCTTCCTAATATTGGGTTTCACCTCCCCTTTAGCCATCATAACAGTCTCAATTCGTCGGAGCATGGACTCTACAAGGTGTCAAAAAAGTTCCACAGGGATGCTAGCTAGTTGGCTGGATGTCCTTTGGGTGGTGGACCATTCTTGATACACTGGAAACTGTCGAGCGTGAAAAACCCAGCAGCGTTACAGTTCTTGACACAAACCAGTACGCCTGGCAGTTACTACCATACTCGTTCATTGTTGCATTTCTTTTTTCACTTAAATATTTTGTCTTGACCATTCACCAATTGCCTCAAGGTTTAAACATCCTTATTTAACCGGTCTCATCCCCTTCATCTACACTGACTGAAGTGGATTTAACAAATGACATCAATAAGTTATCAGAGCTTTCACCTGGTCAGTCTATGTCACGGAAATACATTAAAGACTACCCTTAATGTTTTGTACACTCGGTGTATAGGCTAATAAAGCAAATAATTCTAAAACACTTATAAATATCGACACTTCATTATTGCAAATGACTTGACGCCTCGCCTGGACTAGATTTTTAAAAAAAATACTTGACCCTCCCCAGTCAATCAGCCTGTTAGCTACAAACCTGTTTCATGTAATCTTATCTCTGGTTTGTAAACCGAATCCAGTAGTCTTTGTAGTCGTTTGCTCTCCTCATTTGAGCGGGACATTTCTTCCTCGTACACTGTTATCATTTTCTCCACTGCCCCAAATATCTCCACAGCCACCGCTGTTAATTTCTGAGTAAGAAACGCATTCAACACCTGTAGTTTGGACATTTTCAGTAGCGTGAAAGACCAGCAGACGACCTCAGATAAGTGTCTCGTTAGCAACAAAAAAAATACTTCCGGGTCACGGAATTTCGCACATTTTCTAAATAAAAGCCTCCTCACATAAAAGTCGGAAAGGCTCCATTCTTCTTCGGTGAGGTTTATCGGCGGTTGGCATCCAAAGTTATGGTGCATTACCGCCACCTACTGTACTGTGTGGGCCAGAGACGGGGAGAAACGAAATCTTACCTACCAGCCCGTTGCACTTCACATCTAATGATATTCTCCTCAATATACTCTTTAAAATTTCCTATATCCCCTTCATGCTAGACCAACCTCTTTCTCTCTGATACTGCCCACTGTGGCAATACATGCTCCATGGTCTCTGTTTCCTGGCAATAATCACACTTTCCTGTTGGATGCGTTCCTTTCACATTTAAGTTCTTATTCAACCGGCTGTGTCCCACCCTTAATCTTGTAAAACATAGCCTCCTCTCTTAGGTCCCGTCCTGCCATCCTCCCCTCCCTGACTTTCCTTTGTACTTGAAATAAATGTCTGCCCTTAGTATCTCTATTCCAATGCTCCTGCCATCACTGTCCATATCAGGCTTTTTGCCTCTGCCTTGCTCATTGAAACTACAACATCAACATCCCCACTACTAAGTGCTTGTTTAACCAGTACATCAACTGTTTTGTTCTCCTCCTCCCCCACATTGGCTGGGACCCAAGTAAATCTGTATACCCATCTGTCTAATCCTGCCATGGGTTTGTAACACCTCATAAAGCAGGTCTTGTCTGCTACGTGAGCTAAAGGACTGGAGACTCATCAACACTGCACATGAATCAGAGCAAATAGCTACTACTAACGACTTACTACACCCACTGCAAGGCCAACAGTATGGCCAGCTAGTCTCTCCAACACTTCTAGATCAACTACTGGAGGCGGGAGTAGCCGTGGTGGATTTACAGGAATAGCTACCATTGGACTAAACTTCCTTCCATACAGTGCCATCTCCTTCGCCTGGGTATTACCCACCCACCCAAAGCTTCTGTCTTTCCTCATGTTCCCAGCATGCCTGTAAAATCCCTTTCGCAGGATGAGACACCCTATGTTCCTGTAGGTTGACCCAATATTTTTTTGTCAGCTGCTGTCTCCTAATCTGCAATGGCATATCCCCCATCTCCACCTATAGTGCAGCCACTGGGGAGGCCCGAAACACCCCACTACATATTCTGAGTTCTTGCCCCTGTAGCCTTTCTAATGAAGTCTGATCTGCTGAGCCATACCCTATACTGCCATAGTCTATTACAGATCAGAAAAATGCAACATACATGGTCATCAATGACGAATGCCCAGCACCCCCACTCCTTCCCCATCAGACAGCGCATCACATTTAGCACCTTCTTACACATTACCACCACACTCTCAATGTGTTCTGCTCAGGTCAGTCTAGTGTCAAAGTATATCCCAAGGAACCTGAAGCCCCCTACCCTCTCCAAGTTTCTCCCATATAACCTCAAGCATACCTCATCTCCCATCTTCCTCCTGGTAAAGAAAGAACACTGTCTGAGTTCTCTATAGAGAACCTGAATCCCCACACTTCAGGCTCCTATTTTCCCCACTTCCTGTCTGACTGACTTGCCCAAAGTAAACTGCCTGTTACTCAGGCCCAGAAGCCAGGATATGCATATAATTGGTAGCATTGGATAGAAAACACTTTTTGTTTGAAGTTTGTAGAAATGCATGAGACTATAACACAACTGATATGCTAGGAGAAAATCCAAAGAAAACCCAACTGTATTTTTTGTTGTTGTTGAGATCCCATGCTCTTACCTTAGAACGTATAGGGTCAATGTTAAATCCGGCTCCCAGATTGCAATTCCTATGGCTTCCTCTAGATGTCAACAGTCTTTGTTCAAGGTTTCAGGCTTGTTTCTTCCCAAACGAGGATGAGTTTTGGCACTGGGAGTCATAGCTGGAAATTAGTCTGTGCGCGTGAGATGAAGAGGACGCACGTCTGATAATTGTACTTTTCTATTGAACATACTTCTTTCCGTATTAAATATTATAGTTTAATTACATTCTAGCATACCTGAGGATGAAATAGAAATGTAATTTGACTTGTTTTAACAAAGTTTAGTGGTAGCTTTTTGGATTCCTTTGTCTGCATGTTGAACGATTGGATTACTCAAGTTGATGGCGCCAACTAAACTGACTTTGTGGGATATCCATAATTGTAATTTATCCATAATTGTAATACATTCAAATCGAATTTGATTTGATTTGTATGTGCCAAAATGTTTAATATCCATAATTGTAATGATTTTAATGATGTTTGAGTTACGCGCCCTCCAGCGGGACATCCCAGAGAGGTTTGCCTAGTGCTTTACCTCAAATTGCTTCCTGTACCTTCCTAATTATGGCACTTTTCTTCCCCTCTTCCATAAGGCCCCATCATCTGCAAATAACAACCTTCCAATATCCGTCCATGCCTGAGAGTAAACATCATTGATCATGATTGAGAACAACAGAGGACTAATCACGCTCCCCTGCGGTGTATCGTTATCCACCAGGTAGCTGCCTGACAGAGACTACCCTAGAAAACAAAAATAGAATGCCCACCCCACATCACACCCTGACCTAACCAAATAGAGAAATAAAACGGCTCTCTAAGGTCAGGGCGTGACACACAGCTGTTATTTCTGCCAAAGGTGATTGTAACACAGGGGTGTGAATACTTATGTAAATTAGATATTTATGTATTTCATTCTCAATAACTTTGCTACATTTTCTAAAAACATGTTTTCACTTATTTTTTACAATATGGGGTATTGTTTGTAGATGGGTGAGAAAATATATATATTTAATGAATTTTGAGTTCAGGCGGTAACACAACAAAATGTGGAATAGGTCAAGGGGTGTAAATCATTTCTGAAGGCAATATAATCATGATCTTAGAATGCAATTAGTTTAATCAGATGGGTCTGCTAGGGATGGGGGAAAAAGTGTGACACCACTTCAGCCTCAGAGGACTCGAGTTGCCCATCCCTGGTCTAGGGGCTATGTAGCTTATTATCTGTCATGTTAGGAGTTGTGTTGCGCTGTTATGTGGACACTTGAATGTATCTTTACAGTTGAGCTTCCCTGGTCGAAACTTTAAACTACCCCCCCCCCCCAAAAAAAAAAATATGAATCAGGAACATTTATTCTACTGTCAAAATGGACAACAAAGTGTAAACTTGATGCACCGATACCTCTTGCCATGCGTCAGCAAAGAAAATAGTTCATGGCTTGGGTGGTTGGGGTCTTTAATGATTTTCCGGCCCTTCTTTTCACTCCGCCTAATATAGAGGTCCTGGATGGCAGGGAGCTCAGCCCCAGTATTGTACCGTGCTGTCCGCCTAACCCTTTGTGGAGCCATGCGATTGAAGGCAGTGCTATTGCATACCAAGCAGTGATGCAGGAGGGCCCAAGCCAAACTTTTCCAACCTCCTGAGGGGGAAAAGGCACTGTCATGCCTTCTTCACGACTGTGTGTGTAGACCATTTTAAGTTCTTAGTAATTTGAACAGCCAAGACAAGTGTCGATGATTCATGATTTCGACTGGCTGGGAAAAGATGTCAGTCTCGTCCTGACATGTTCATTTTCTAAATAGGACACTGGAGATCGAATTTCAATATTGAAACTATGTTGCAAATATCGAGTCACAGACAGCAACATTTGTACAACCCCGAATCGTTGAATCGTTGTTTTTTTTATCCTGTATTTTCCTTACATTGACAACCGGAGAGTAGAAAAGCATCAGGCTTCTTCCGACAATCCTCATTCCTCTCACCTCGTAAATCTGTCATCAGTATGCATAACTTTTTAATATGAAAACCCGCCTCTTTTTGTCCAATTGCTCACCTGGCAGGTAGCCTAGCGGTTACAGAGTTGAGCCAGCAACTGGAGAGTTTTCTCTGACATGAAAAATCTTGTGGGAAGTGAGCTGGCAACCAAAGGGTTGCTGGTGTCAAATCCTAGATTACCTGCTGTTGTGCCCTTGAACAAGGCACTTAACCCCCCACAACAACAGCTGCTCAGTGTGACAGTCCTCTGCACCTCTCCAAAAACCTGTATGTGTGTCTTTAGGAGCGGTTGGGTTAAAAGCAGAAGTCATATTTCATTTGTACCTTGTATACAATTGACAAATAAAGTTATCTTATTGTGATAATCCTTGTTCCTCTCACCCTATAAATCTATCATCCATAACTTTTTTAATATGAAAACCAGTATCCTTTTGTCAAACCGCTCACCCTTGTCAGGATTTGAACTTGTAGAAGGGTAAATGTGTTAAGCCTAAACACCACAGAAGTTAAATCTTGTTTATCTGAAATAATAGAAATGGCTTATTCTATACATGTAACATAAAGTTCACATCGAAAACGTAATGTTAGCTATGTTGTTTTGATTGTAAATCAAGGAAGTAATTGAAGTAACAGAATTGGAGGAAGACGTGCGAATGACAAATATACTCTAATTGTTGAAAGGCACTTCCATCACACATAAAACAAAATATAAAACAGTTCATCATATAACATTATTACACCACTACATATCTACAATACAAAATGTATACCACCATACAACAATATTACAATGTACGTGTGTGTAGAGTGCATTTGCTGGTGTTTGTGTCTGTACCTTTGTGTGTGTCTCGTCACAGTATCTGCTGTTCCATAAGGTGTATTTGTATATGTTTTTTTTACCTGATTCTACTGCGTGCATCAGTTACCTGATGTGGAATAGAGTTCCATGTAGTTATGGCTCTATGTAGTACTGTGCGCCTCTCATAGTCTGTTCTGGACTTGGGGATTGTGAATAGACCTGGTGGCATGTCTTGTGTGGTATGCATGGGTGTCCGATCTGTGTGCTTATAGTTTAAACAGACACTTTGGTGAATTCAGCATATCAACACTTCTTACAAAAACAAGTAGTGATGAAGTCAATCTCGCCTCCACTTTGAGCCATGAGAGATATGCATATCATTAATATTACTTCTAGTCTCTGCTAGGTAAAGCCCCGTCGGCCCGAGAATTGAACCCTGTGGCACACCCATAGAGACTGTCAGAGGTCCGGACAACAGGCCCTCCGATTTGACACACTGAACTCTATCAGAGAAGAAGTTGGTAAACCAGGCGAGGCAATCATTTGAGAAACCAAGGCTGTCGAGTCTGCCAATAAGAATGTTGTGATTGACAGAGTCGAAAGCCTTGGCCAGGTCAATGAATACGGCTGCACAGTAATGTCTCTTATTGATGGCGGTTATGATGTCGTTTAGAACCTTGAGCGTGGCTGAGGTGCACCCATGACCAGCTCTGAAACCAGATTGCATAGTGGAGAAGATATGGTGGGATACAAAATGGTCAGTAATCTGTTCGTTAACTTGGCTTTCGAAGACCTTAGAAAGACAGGGTAGGATAGATATAGGTCTGTAGCAGTTTGGGTCTAGAGTGTCACCCCCTTTGAAGAGGGGGATGACCGCGGCAGCTTTCCAATCTTTGGGAATCTCAGACGAAACGAAAGAGAGATTGAACAGGCTAGTAATAGGGGTTGCAACACTTTCGGCAGATCATTTTAGAAAGAGAGGGTCCAGATTGTCTAGCCCAGCTGATTTGTAGGGGTCCAGATTTTGCAGCTCTTTCAGAACATCAGCTATCTGGATTTGGGTAAAGGAGAAATGGTGGGGGCTTTGGCGGGTTGCTGTGGAGGGTGCCGGGCAGTTGACCGGGGTAGGGGTAGCCATGTGGAAAGCATGGCCAGCTGTAGAGAAATGCTTATTGAAATTCTCAATTATAGTGGATTTATCAGTGGTGACAGTGTTTCCTAGCCTCAGAGCAGTGGGCAGCTTGGAGGAGGTGCTCTTATTCTCCATGGAATTTACAGAACTGTCCCAGAACTTTTTTGAGTTAGTACTACAGGATGCACATTTCTGTTTGAAAAAGCTTGCCTTAGCTTTTCTAACTGCCTGTGTATATTTGTTCCTAACTTCCCTGAAAAGTTGCATATCAAGGGGGCTATTTGATGCTAATGCAGAATGTCACAGGATGTTTTTGTGCTGGTCAAGGGCAGACAGGTCTGGAGTGAACCAAGCACGATATCTATTCCTAGTACTACATTTTTTGAGAGGGGCATGCTTATTTAAGATGGTGATGAAGGCATTTTTAAAGAATAGCCAGGCATCCTCTACTGACGGTATGAGGTCAATGTCATTCCAGGATACCCCGGCCAGGTCGATTAGAAAGGCCTGCTCGCAGAAGTGTTTCAGGGAGCGTTTGACAGTGTTGAGGGGTGGTCGTTTGGTCGCAGACCCATTACGGATGCAGGCAATGATGGCAGTGATCGCCGAGATCTTGATTGAAAACAGCAGAGGTGTATTTAGAGGGCGAATTAGTTAGGATGACATCTATGAGGGTGCCCGTGTTTACTGATTTGGGGTTGTACCTGGTAGGTTCATTGATCATTTGTGTGAGATTGAGGGCATCAAGCTTAGTTTGTAGGATGGCCGGGGTGTTAAGCATGTCCCAGTTTAGGTCACCTTGTAGCACGAGCTCAGAAGATAGATGGGGGGCAATCAATACACATATGGTATCGAGGGCACAGCTAGGGGCAGAGGGAGGTCTATAGCAAGCGGCAACAGTGAGAGACTTGTTTCTGGAAAGGTGAATTTTTAGAACTAGAAGCTCAAATTGTTTGGGTACAGACTTAGATAGCTTGCAGAGTTCTGTATTACTATCTTTGCAGTAGATTGCAACACCGCCCCCTTTGGCAGTTCTATCTTGGCGGATAACGTTATAGTTAGCAATGGAGATTTCAGGGTTTTTGGTGGTTTTCCTAAGCCAGGATTCAGACACGGCTAAGACATCTGGGTTGGCAGAGTGTGCTAAAGCAGTGAGTAAAACAAACTTAGGGAGTAGGCTTCTAATGTTATCATGCATGAAACCAAGGCTTTTACGTTAACAGAAGTCAACAAATGAGAGCACCTGGGGGGGTGGGAGTGGAGCTTGGCACTGCAGGACCTGGATTAACCTCCACATCACCAGAGGAACAGAGGAGAAGTAGGATAAGGTTAAGGCTAAAGACTATATGAACTGGCCGTCTAGCACTTTCAGAACAGAGAGTAAAAGGAGCAGGTTTCTGGGCACGATAGCATAGATTCAAGGCATAGTGTACAGACAAAGGTAAGGTAGGATGTGAGTACATTGGAGGTAAACCTAGGCATTGAGTAATGAAGAGAGAGATATAGACTCTAGAGATGTTTAAACCAGGTGATGTCATCGCATATGTAGGAGGTGGAACAACATGGTTGACTAAGGCATATTGAGCAGGGCTAGAGGCTCTACAGTGAAATAAGACAGTAATCACTAACCAGGACAGTAATGGGCAAGGCATATTGATATTAGAGAGGCATGCGTAGCCAAGTGAACATATGGGTCCAGTGAGTGGTTGGGCTGGCTGGGGACACAGCGATTCAGACAGTTAGCAGGCTGATGCTAACAAGCTAGCAGCTAGTAGACCGGGGCAAGCTAGCAGTTAGCAGGCTGGGTTAGCAAGCAAGCAAGCAAGCAGTTAGCATGGGCTAGCAGTTACAGACCGGGCAGGTAAGCTAGCAGTTAGCAGGCCGGGGCCGGCAGCTAGCAGTTAGTAGACCGGGGCAAGCTAGCAGTTAGCAGGCCGGGTTAGCAAGCAGTTACCAGGGGCTAGCAGTTAGCAGACCGGGTTAGCAAGCAAGCAGTTAGCAGACTGGGCCCGGCAAGTTAGCAGTTAGCAGACCGGGTTAGCAAGCAGGCAGATAGCAGGGGCTAGAAAGTTAGCCTTTCGGGGACG
Source organism: Oncorhynchus nerka (assembly GCF_034236695.1). Classification (NCBI taxonomy): domain Eukaryota; kingdom Metazoa; phylum Chordata; class Actinopteri; order Salmoniformes; family Salmonidae; genus Oncorhynchus; species Oncorhynchus nerka. The sequence continues at coordinate 90,312,767 of NC_088410.1, forward strand.
TCACGATGGGGGTAGGTCTGTTTTTGCCTCTTCGTGCGGTGACGTCGATAGACCAGTCGTGGAATTAGTAGGGTTCCAAGTAGCTCTAGGTAGCTAGCAGGCCTAGCTGGTTAGCATAATGGACCTTCAGCGGGCGTCCCGCCTGAGTGGACTGCGAAGGAGGTGCTAATGAACATTGTTCAGTGCCTCTGTGTTCAGCTTCTTCAAAAGGTAATGGTATTGTGAGCTTCCGTAGTTTCCCGGTCGATGTAGAGCTCAGAAAAAGGTGGTTGGTGGCAGTACGTCGTGACAACAGCTACAATAGCAGCTAAATCATGTCTAGTGCTACTTGATGCTTAGAGAAGATGGGCAATAATAGTAATGAGCTTTTTTGGTATTCATATAGTCTGGGTCTGTCTTTAGGTTTTGCAAGCTACACCCACCTGATGTCCTTCTGGCACTTGATTGAGCGGGCAGCAGAGACCAGGTTTATAAGAGTCACAAGCACCAATCCATCTGAAACAAGTGTTACTCGAAGAAAACCAGTAAGGGACAACTTCATTAAATACAGTACTTATAGAATATTATTTGATCTTACTGTAATTGTTAAACATTATTTACTTTTTGTGTTATGGACAATATATTGTACTAAAACGGTTTTCTTTATGTTCAGACACGGCCATCAATCAACAATTTCTTCTTGTTTTTGACTCATCTGTCGCTGGGTCTGAAGCCGAAGGGTTTGGCCCATCGGTTCAGCATCCACCAATCGTCTCGTGTCATCATTGTATGCTGGATCTGTGAGATCTTCAAGCAGTCTGGAATTATTTCCTTACTCAACTGACATGGCCATTGTGGTGGATGAGGGCTTTCTCGTAGATGACATTGTTCCGTGCAAGGTCTACCGGCCAGCCTTTCTGTCAAGACGCACACAGATGCCAGTGCATGAGGTTAGGGAGACCCAATCCATTGCCAGGCTGAGAGTGCTTGTTGAAAGAATGATCCGCTGAGTAAAGGAACACAAGCTGTTTGACACAGTCATCCCCCTAACAATCTCAGGCAGCATCAACCAATTATTTGTGGTGGCATGCTTGTTGGTCAACAATCAAAACGGACCTTTGGTCAGTGCATGGGCCAAGCCAGTGTAAATGTACATGTGTTTATTTACTAGCAGAAAAATAAGAATTTGTTTATATATGACATGTATCAATAATGTGTGTGGAGCTTGTATTGGCTGTAATTAGGCAAGGAGTTGGGGGAGGGAAAGATATCAAGTAAACACAGAATATCCAGAATGCAAGATTGAATACAATGTTAGAGATGTGTAATTGATTAACTGAACTGTTGAACATTTGCTGAAATATTTGTTTTAAACAAATCTATTCCACTGTAGTTTTCTTCACAAGAACATCAATACTTATTTTTCACGACACCACTAAACTTGACACCCATGCAGGGGATCCATTCAGGTGCGAGATAAACACTTCTGCAAGTAATGGTAAAAATAAGTGGTCAACCTTCTCTCTTATAGTTTTTGAAACCTGTAGATCTTGATATATCCTTTCAACTAGGATGTGCTCCTGTGCACAGATGATAAAGTCACACCAGCTACAACCTGTGTGGTGGAAAATCGGTTCAAATATGACGCAATCAAGAACTTTGTGAAAATCAAATAGACTTTTAATACAACAGTATCGCAAGCCGGAGTGGTCCGCGGAACACACACTTTTTCAGAGCACTCGCTCTGATTTTATACACACACACAACATATGAGTTCATCCTACATGCAAATGAAGTTACATCCCAATCCGTGCGTCCTGCTTGTTCAGCCCAATAACGCCCATATCTGCTTTCCTTCAGATTATAATGATGACAAGACCCTTGCTTTGCCCCTGCACTCAGCTCAATGCGTTCTTCTGTATGTGTGTTATCTAAGGTCAGCAGACTATGTGTCTCCTCTGTTTTTAGCGTGCTCAGCTATACTAAAAATACTATACATTCCTCTATTTTCTAGGCTTGCTTTGTCCCTGCATTTAGCTTAATGCATTCTTTATCTTGGATCAGCAGACTATGTGTTCCAGCTGTCCCATACTCTCATGGCCTTACTCTGGCTTCCTGTCCTATACAATAGACAATGCCTTTTACCAGAATGGTAAATGTACTCTATAAGTGTATCTTTCTTTTGTGTTACATTATTTATGATCTTCCATATATGTACATAATTTCTCCCATACCTGTGAGAAGGATTTGACCTTGTACCTGCCAGTAGTAAGCATGAGATCTCTTCAACATCTCCATTCTGTATCTTCAGGTAAGGACTTCAGCTCTCCATTCTGTATCTTCAGGTAAAGACTTCAGCTCTCCATTCTGTATCTTCAGGTAAGGACTTCAGCTCTCCATTCTGTATCTTCAGGTAAGGACTTCAGCTCTCCATTCTGTATCTTCAGGTAAGGACATCAGCTCTCCATTCTGTATCCTCAGATAAGGACATCAGCTCTCCATTCTGTATCCTCAGAAAAGGACATCAGCTCTCCTTTCTGTATCTTCAGGTAAGGACTTCAGCTATCCATTCTGTATCTTTAGGTAAAGACTTCAGCTCTCCATTCTGTATCTTCAGGTGAGGGCAGTCAACATAACTTGGTACATTTGGGTACTTGACCTCTGAGAGTCCAAAGTGAGGTCGCACACTGGGATCAAATGTGATGCCATCTGGAGAGGATCCTAACCACGGGGAATCTGGCTGCACTACGAAGCCACACGGAAAGAAGTTAACATTCTTCAGTGTGCAGTACTCCTGTACATCCGCTAGCCCCCTCTTTATCTCTTGGTCTGCATACCAGGCATGTATCCATTGAGTGCTTTGTAGAGAGAACTTCTGTAAAACATTTTCAAATCAAATCAAATGTATTTATATAGCCCTTCTTACATCAGCTGATATCTCAAAGTGCTGTACAGAAACCCAGCCCAAAACCGCAAACAGCAAGCAATGCAGGTGTAGAAGCACGGTGGATAGGAAAAACTCCCTAGAAAGGCCAAAACCTAACAAGAAACCTAGAGAGGAACCAGGCTATGAGGGGTGGCCAGTCCTCTTCTGGCTGTGCCGGGTGGAGATTATAACAGAACATGACCAAGAGTTCATAAATGACCAGCATGGTCAAATAATAATAATCACAGTAGTTGCCAAGGGTGCAGCAAGTCAGCACCTCAGGAGTAAATGTCAGTTGGCTTTTCATAGCCGATCATTAAGAGTATCTCTACCGCTCCTGGTGTCTCTAGAGACTTGAAAACAGCAGGTCTGGGACAGGTAGCACGTCCGGTGAACAGGTCAGGGTTCCGTAGCCGCAGGCAGAACAGTTGAAACTGGAGCAGCAGCACGGCCAGGTGGACTGGGGACAGCAAGGAGTCATCATGCCAGGTAGTCCTGAGACATGGTCCTAGGGCTCAGGTCCTCAGAGAGAGAGAGAAAGAAAGAGAGAAAGAGAGAATTAGAGGAGAAGTACTCCAGGTATACTAAACTGACCCTAGCCCCCCGACACATAAACTACTGCAGCATAAATACTGGAGGCTGATGATAGCCCCGGACAGGGCCAAACAGGAAGGATATAACCCCACCCACTTTGCCAAAGCACAGCCCCCACACCACTAGAGGGATATCTTCAACCACCAACTTACCATCCCGAGACAAGGCTGAGTATAGCCCACAAAGATCTCCGCCAAGGCACAACCCAAGGGAGGGCGCCAACCCATTTTAAAACCTTAAAATCAGGTTGGAGAGATTATTATGACAAAGACTCATGTAACTTGTCCAGAAACAGCACAAACCTGAAAGTTAAAATAAAATGGATTAAAATATACAGATTTATAGATTATTATATATTTCCCCCCAGTCTTTGTCCTATACATTTTTCATTACTTCGTAAAGACGCCACTGTTTAGGCTTATCATCTGGAAACAAAAAATCACAAGAAAATGTTTTCTAAAATTGTTCCATTCTAGGAACCTCCAATTTACCTTATTCCATCAGCACACGAGTTAGTAGGTTTACAGAACTCTATCCCATCAACCGGACCTGGCTTCACACCCTAATTAACAAGGATTTACTATTACATAGGCAGAATACTTTTCAGGTGCATTTTTTACGGATATTGATAGACTCACAAGTGTTCATGGCTTGTGCCAACACTGTTCTGTGTCTGTGCAGCTGTGAACTGGTGGTGCAGCAGGAATGTTTAGTTGAGAGTAGTGCGTTGTCTGGTAAAGAAGGGACACCAGATGAATGCACATAGCACTTCCTGCAACACAGGAGCAGTGGCTTTGGACCACCGTCACTGGTACGGAGAGCTTTAACACCATCTGTGAAGTGAAGATAAGTGTTATGAAAGACTGGAGTGAGAAACAAGAATGATGCGGCCCATAAATAACAATAAACATAGGAGCTCATTTAACTATACAGGAATACATTGTGTTTCAGTAACAAAACTACCAAACACTGCATCAACAGATCTTTACCAAATGACCTGTTAAGTGGGCAATTCTAAATTGGGATTGGGACCCATCATTAATATCTATCTATTGTTAAGATTAAACGTTGACACTGTCTCCAACACACCATGGTGACAGTATCTCACAGGAGATGTTCTAAGGTTTGCTAGTAGCTATCTATAACCTTTCCCTCTTCCTCATGGACCTGTGACAGGCAGCCCTCACAGTGATCTCCCCTGTCAATATATCTTTGTTAGTTATCAAATCAAATTTTATTTGTCACATACACATGGTTAGCAGATGTTAATGTGAGTGTAGCGAAATGCTTGTGCTTCTAGTTCCGACAATGCAGTAATAACCAACAAGTAATCTAACTAACAATTCCAAAACTACTGTCTTATACACAGTGTAAGGGGATAAAGAATATGTACATAAAGATATATGAATGAGTGACGGTACAGAGCAGCATAGGCAAGATACAGTAGATGGTATCGAGTACAGTATATACATATGAGATGAGTATGTAAACAAAGTGGCATAGTTAAAGTGGCTAGTGATACATGTATTACATAAGGATGCAGTAGATGATATAGAGTACAGTATATACGTATACATAAGAGATGAATAATGTAGGGTATGTAAACATTATATTAGGTAGCATTGTTCAAAGTGGCTAGTGATATATTTTACATCATTTCCCACCAATTCCCATTATTAAAGTGGCTGGAGTTGAGTCAGTGTGTTGGCAGCAGCCACTCAATGTTAGTGGTGGCTGTTTAACAGTCTGATGGCCTTGAGATAGAAGCTGTTTTTCAGTCTCTCGGTCCCAGCTTTGATGCACCTGTACTGACCTCGCCTTCTGGATGATAACGGGGTGAACAGGCAGTGGCTCGAGTGGTTGTTGTCCTTGATGATCTTTATGGCCTTCCTGTAACATTGGGTGGTGTAGGTGTCCTGGAGGGCAGGTAGTTTGCCCCCGGTGATGCGTTGTGCAGACCTCACTACCCTCTGGAGAGCCTTACGGTTGTGGGCGGAGCAGTTGCCGTACCAGGCGGTGATACAGCCCGCCAGGATGCTCTCGATTGTGCATCTGTAGAAGTTTGTGAGTGCTTTTGGTGACAAGCCGAATTTCTTCAGCCTCCTGAGGTTGAAGAGGCGCTGCTGTGCCTTCTTCACAATGCTGTCTGTGTGAGTGGACCAATTCAGTTTGTCTGTGATGTGTATGCCGAGGAACATAAAACTTACTACCCTCTCCACTACTGTTCCATCGATGTGGATAGGGGGTTGTTCCCTCTGCTGTTTCCTGAAGTCCACAATCATCTCCTTAGTTTTGTTGACGTTGAGTGTGAGGTTATTTTCCTGACACCACACTCCGAGGGCCCTCACCTCCTCCCTGTAGGCCGTCTCGTCGTTGTTGGTAATCAAGCCTACCACTGTTGTGTCGTCCGCAAACTTGATGATTGAGTTGGAGGCGTGCGTGGCCACGCAGTCGTGGGTGAACAGGGAGTACAGGAGAGGGCTCAGAACGCACCCTTGTGGGGCCCCAGTGTTGAGGATCAGCGGGGTGGAGATGTTGTTGCCTACCCTCACCACCTGGGGGTGGCCCGTCAGGAAGTCCAGTACCCAGTTGCACAGGGCGGGGTCGAGACCCAGGGTCTCAAGCTTGATGACGAGCTTGGAGGGTACTATGGTGTTGAATGCCGAGCTGTAGTCGATGAACAGCATTCTCACATAGGTATTCCTCTTGTCCAGATGGGTTAGGGCAGTGTGCAGTGTGGTTGAGATTGCATCGTCTGTGGACCTATTTGGGCGGTAAGCAAATTAGAGTGGGTCTAGGGTGTCAGGTAGGGTGGAGGTGATATGGTTCTTGACTAGTCTCTCAAAGCACTTCATGATGACGGAAGTGAGTGCTATGGGGCGGTAGTCGTTTAGCTCAGTTACCTTAGCTTTCTTGGGAACAGGAACAATGGTGGCCCTCTTGAAGCATGTGGGAACAGCAGACTGGTTTAGGGATTGATTGAATATGTCCGTAAACACACCGGCCAGCTGGTCTGCGCATTGTCTGAGGGCGCGGCTGGGGATGCCGTCTGGGCCTGCAGCCTTGCGAGGGTTAACACGTTTAAATGTTTTACTCACCTCGGCTGCAGTGAAGGAGAGTCCGCATGTTTTCGTTGCAGGCCGTGTCAGTGGCACTGTATTGTCCTCAAAGCGGGCAAAAAAGTTATTTAGTCTGCCTGGGAGCAAGACATCCTGGTCCGTGACTGGGCTGGTTTTCTTCTTGTAGTCCGTGATTGACTGTAGACCCTGCCACATACCTCTTGTGTCTGAGCCGTTGAATTGAGATTCTACTTTGTCTCTATACTGACGCTTAGCTTGTTTGATAGCCTTGCGGAGGGAATAGCTGCACTGTTTGTATTCGGTCATGTTACCAGTCACCTTGCCCTGATTAACCTCTTAAGTCGACCCTCTACTTTTTTGAACATTCTGTTAAAAATCGCGCAACATTTCAGTGCCCTGCTACTCATGCCAGGAATATAGTATATGCATTTGCTTAGTCTGTGTGGATAGAAAACACTCAGATGTTTATAAAACTGGTTAAATCACTGCTGTGGCTTTACCAGAACGGCATTTACATCGAAAAGCACAGGAAAAACTGATCACTGAAAATGGGAAAATATATCCATGCGCTACTTGAACCCATTGATAAAGGTGAACCACAATTAATTGACTGAGGTTGCAGTACCTACAGCTTCCACACGGTGTCTAGAGTCTTGTCATTTCCCTTCGAGTTTTTTCTTGGTCAAACACATGCAGGGCACCGTATCTCCTCAGGTCTAGGACCGGATATTTTCGTGGAGTTTCTAGCCGGACATTTTTCCAGACGGACAGCTAATGATCTTTACATCGCCTCCTGATGAATTTTATCGCTTATTAACGTTTACTAATACCAAAAGTTGCATTACAAACTTATTTCGAAGTGTTTTGTGAAAGTTTATCGTCGACTTTTTGAATTTTAAAAAATGACGTTACGTTTTGAAACAATGTTTTTTTCGTTTATCACACAGTCTACATATAACGATATCTAGGCTTTATATGGACCGATTTAATCGAAATAAAGACCCAAATAGTGTTTATGGGACATCTAGGAGTGCCAACAAAGAAGATGGTGAAAGGTAATGAATGTTTTCTATTTTATTGTGCGGTTTGTGTAACGCCGAAATGCTAATTATTTTGTTTACGTCCCCTGCGGGTCTTTTGGGGTGTTACATGCTATCAGATAATAGCTTCTCATGCTTTCGCCGAAAAGCATTTTAAAAATCTGACTTGTTGCCTGGATTCACAACGAGTGTAGCTTTAATTCGATACCCTGCATGTGTATTTTAATGAACTTTTGAGTTTTAACTAATACTATTAGCATTTAGCGTAGCGCATTTGCATTTCCAGAGCTCTAGTTGGGACGCAAGCGTCCCGAGTAGAAGCAAGAGGTTAAAAGCAGTGGTTCGCGCTTTCAGTTTCACACGAATGCTGCCATCAATCCACGGTTTCTGGTTAGGGAATGTTTTAATCGTTGCTATGGGAACGACATCTTCAACGCAGGTTCTAATGAACTCGCACACCAAATCAGCGTATTCGTCAATGTTGTTATCTGACGCAATACGAAACATATCCCAGTCCACGTGATGGAAGCAGTCTTGGAGTGTGGAATCAGCTTGGTCGGACCAGCGTTGGACAGACCTCAGCGTGGGAGCTTCTTGTTTTAGTTTCTGTCTGTAGGCAGGGATCAGCAAAATGGAGTCGTGGTCAGATTTTCCAAAAGGAGGGCGGGGCAGGGCCTTATATGCGTCGTGGAAGTTAGAATAACAATGATCCAAGGTTTTTCCGGCCCTGGTTGCGCAATCGATATGCTGATACAATTTAGGGAGTCTTGTTTTCAGATTAGCCTTGTTAAAATCCCCAGCTTCAATGAATGCAGCCTCAGGATGTATGGATTCCAGTTTGCAAAGAGTCAAATAAAGTTTGTTCAGAGCCATCAATGTGTCTGTTTGGGGGGGAATATATACGGCTGTGATTATAATCGAAGAGAATTCTCTTGGTAGATAATGTGGTCGACATTTGATTGTGAGGAATTCTAAATCAGGTGAACAGAAGGATTTGAGTTCCTGTATGTTTCTGTGATCACACCACGTCTCGTTAGCCATAAGGCATACGCCCCCGCCCCTCTTCTTACCAGAAAGATGTTTGTTTCTGTCGGCGCGATGCGTGGAGAAACCCGCTGGCTGCACCGCCTCCGATAGCGTCTCTCCAGTGAGCCATGTTTCCGTGAAGCAAAGAACGTTACAGTCTCTGATGTCCCTCTGGAATGCTACCCTTGCTCGGATTTCATCAACCTTGTTGTCAAGAGACTGGACATTGGCGAGAAGAATGCTAGGGAGTGGTGCACGATGTGCCCGTCTCCGGAGTCTGACCAGAAGACCGCCTCGTTTCCCTCTTTTACGGAGTCGTTTTTTTGGGTCACCGGCTGGGATCCATTCCGTTGTCCTGGTTGAAAGGCAGAACACAGGATCCGCTTCGCGAAAGTTACTGTGTACAATGGAAGACATTAATAACAGCGAGCAAATAAAGCTAGCAAGCATAATTTTTAAGCAAGCTAATGAAAATACATACATTCTCAGGTAGATTCTGTCAACGTTACATCATTTTACGAAGTAACTAGCTAACTACAGTTACTGGTTAAATTAGCTAGCTAGCTAATATGATTGTAGCTAGCTATATCTGTCACTGACTCACCTTCATAGTTGTCTATGTAGCTTCCTATATACATCTTGAACCACTTTTCGTTCTTGCTAGCTAGAGTCTCGGAGGCTGATTTAGCAATTCGATGTACATAATTAATATTAATTTGAGGCAAGTCCTGAAGGCACCTAGTAAAAAACTGTGACATAGTGGTAGTAATGTTATATTGTCGATAACAACTAGACTTTTGTTATATAGTTTGCGCCACCGGAAATTACCACAACGGTAGGAAGTGTGCTTCGAATGTTCGGTCATGGAATGTGCATAAGGGCTATAGTAATTTTCCAAAGTCCCTTTTTGTGGCACCTGACCACACGACTAAACAGTAGATCTTGAGTAATAGGTAGGTCATTGTGATAACAGTTATGAGTGCAGGCACTGCTAGGATTCAATACCAGGCGCTCATGTTGCACCAGCTGAGCCTGACACATCTGCAATGCAGGTTGGCAAGCCTACTCTTTAGAGGAAGTGGATGGCAGTTTGCAAAGTGAGGTGATGCTTCGCCGAATAAAAAGTTTGCCCAAAATTGCCCTCGAACCCACACCTCTGAGATTAGAAGTCTCATGCTCCACTGACCAAGCTAACCAGGATGCTCAATCACAAGCTGGCGTTGGACCAAATATCGTACAACCATCTTTGTGCAATCATTGGTGATCAGCATTCTGTTTTCTATGGAGCCTGTGGCGCAATCGGTTAGCACACGGTACATATACAGCGATATGCCGAGGTTATGAGAAGCCTCACCAGGAGCAGTGAATTTTCTTGAACCCTCTGCCTGTATATTTCTTGTCCAAAAAAGGAACACTTTCCACTCTATTTAGGAGGACGTTTCCCAAGTAACAGGTATGTCATTGTGACAACAGTTATGAGTGCAGACGCTGCTAGGATTCTAACACAATCCAGAAAAGGAAACCTTTTAACCCTTTGAGCTAACTCTCAGTTCAGGACACACCACCTTGCGAAACATGTGCCAGTCTTCAATCCTGTAGTCCACTCCTAACTCCTAGAACAAACTCCTATTTGTTCTTAACTTGCCTAGTTAAATAAAGGTAAAATTTTAAAAAATGTATAGAGTTTCACTCTACAGGATGGGTAATCAAACATATACCCCCATAATTGTTCATTAGACATCAACCCTGGATCTTGCAGTACAGTTGTGTTCTATACACATTTAGAAAACACTTTTTAGGCACCTGATGTATTGCTGATTTATACTCACACCTTTATCTATGTTTTAGGCGTTGTCTTGCTTCCGAGGTTAAGGTCGTCACGGGCTTATCAGTATCACTTAACAAATCCACGTTTTCTTTCTTCCTTCTTTACAGTCTTCTGTGGTTTATCTTAAGGTTTCTTGTGTCTTGTAGTGTCCACAGCTCTTACTAATACTCAGGCATACCTACCCTGGAAATGAGTTTTTCATATACAAGCTCCCTAAACAGCTGAGCCATAAGTCTAATACAACATTTCCAAACTGTTACTCTCTGGTTCTCAGAGATTCATGAGGTCACCACCTTGTCGGAGAGAGCATGCGTCAAAGATTTTATATGGGACTTTTCCCCAACCTCTCTGAGAAAAAGATTGAGCTTTTAAAAACTACAGGCATAATTTCAACCAGATTTTTATTGTCCTTAATAGATTTGTCAGTAAAATTTTTTGATTGAGAGTGTCTTCCCATATGGTGTAGCGGTTAGAATTACAGGTTTTCCCCCAGGAAGCCTGACTTCAACACGTGGTATGGGAAAGAACATCTTGTAATTTGGCATGCACTTGTGTAACAACATATTTTAACTGGCAGCAGTTTCACACAACACAACAATATTCCATCAGCAACAGGAAATGTGACATGTTATGTAGATTCAAATTATACAAGCGTTTTTAAACTTTGAATACACTTCATGGCTGCATTTCTTGCTCTGCAGTAAAATTCATGCAACAACAGGAGGATCAAATTAAGATATGCATCTGAAACAGAAAACCAAGGAACCTTTTTCTTGACGTCACTGGTCTAGCTGTGACCTGACTTCAGCTTAGACGTTGGGCCAGTGGCGCAATGGATAACGTGTCTGACTACGGATCAGAAGATTCTCCGGTTCAACTCCTGGCTGGCTCGATACTTTATTTAATTGACTGAAATCAAGCAGGGAATGATACTGTATACCTTTCAGTGCTTCTGGCTGTTCTCACTTCAAACAATTTTAGACGGATTTCATCTGGACATTCCCCAACATCTCTGAGAAAAAAGATGTAGCTATTAAATCCAACAGGCATAAGGTCAACATTTAAAGATTTGTCTGTGATGTGTATTTTAAGTATGTGTCTTCCCATATGGTCTAGCGGTTAGGATTCCTGGTTTTCACCCAGGTGGCCCGGGTTCAACTCCCGGTATGGGAAAAAGTATCTTGTCGTTGGGTACGCACTTGTGTAACAACAGATGCAGCAGTTTCACACAACACAACAATATTCCCTCAGCAACAGGAAATGTGACATGTTATGTAGATTCAAATTATACAAAGCTTTTTAAACGTTGAATACACTTCATGGCTGCATTTCTTGCTCTGCAGTAAAATTCATGCAACAACAGGAGGATCAAATTAAGATATGCATCTGAAACAGAAAACCAAGGAACCTTGTTGTTGACAGACGCTATGACTGTGTACACTGGTCTAGCTGTGACCTGACTTCAGCTTAGACGTGGGGCCAGTGGTGCAATGGATAACATGTCTGACTACAGATCAGTAGATTCTATGTTCAACTCCTGGCTGGCTCAATACATTTTTAATTGACTGAAATCAAGCTGGGAATGATACTGTATCCCTTTCAGTGCTTCTGGCTGTTCTCACTTCAAACACATTTTAGACGGATTTCACCTTGACATTCCCCAACATCTCTGAGAAAAAAGATGTAGCTTTTAAATCCAACAGGCATAATGTCAACATTTAAAGATGTGTCTGTGATGTGTATTTTAAGTATGTGTCTTCCCATATGGTCTAGCGGTTAGGATTCCTGGGTTTCACCCAGGTGGCCCGTGTTCAACTCCCGGTATGGGAAAGAATATCTTGTCGTTAGGTACGCACTTGTGTAACAACAGATGCAGCAGTTTCACACAACACAACAATATTCCCTCAGCAACAGGAAATGTGACATGTTATGTAGATTCAAATTATACAATGCTTTTTAAACGTTGAATACACTTCATGGCTGCATTTCTTGCTCTGCAGTAATATTCATGCAACAACAGGAGGATCAAATTAAGATATGCATCTGAAACAGAAAACCAAGGAACCTTGTTGTTGACAGACGCTATGACTGTGTACACTGGTCTAGCTGTGACCTGACTTCAGCTTAGACGTGGGGCCAGTGGCGCAATGGATAACGTGTCTGACTACAGATCAGAAAATTCTAGGTTCGACTCCTGGCTGGCTCAATACTTTATTTAATTGACTGAAATCAAGCTGGGAATGATACTGTATACCTTTCAGTGCTTCTGGCTGTTCTCACTTCAAACAATTTTAGACGGATTTCATCTGGACATTCCCCAACATCTCTGAGAAAAAAAGATGTAGCTTTTAAATCCAACAGGCATAATGTCAACATTTAAAGATTTGTCTGTGATGTGTATTTTTAGCATGTATCTTCCCATATGGTCTAGCGGTTAGGTTTCCTGGTTTTCACCCAGGTGGCCCGGGTTCAACTCCCTGTATGGGAAAGAATATCTTGTCGTTAGGTACGCACTTGTGTAACAACAGATGCAGCAGTTTCACACAACACAACAATATTCCCTCAGCAACAGGAAATGTGACATGTTATGTAGATTCAAATTATACAAAGCTTTTTAAACGTTGAATACACTTCATGGCTGCATTTCTTGCTCTGCAGTAAAATTCATGCAACAACAGGAGGATCAAATTAAGATATGCATCTGAAACAGAAAACCAAGGAACCTTGTTGTTGACAGACGCTATGACTGTGTACACTGGTCTAGCTGTGACCTGACTTCAGCTTAGACGTGGGGCCAGTGGCGCAATGGATAACGTGTCTGACTACGGATCAGAAAATTCTAGTTTCGACTCCTGGCTGTCTCAATACTTTATTTAATTGACTGAAATCAAGCTGGGAATGATACTGTATACCTTTCAGTGCTTCTGGCTGTTCTCACTTCAAACACATTTTAGACCGATTTCATCTGGACATTCCCCAACATCTCTGAGAAAAAAAGATGTAGCTTTTAAATCCAACAGGCATAATGTCAACATTTAAAAATGTGTCTGTGATGTGTATTTTAAGTATGTGTCTTCCCATATGGTCTAGCGGTTAGGATTCCTGGTTTTCACCCAGGTGGCCCGGGTTCAACTCCCGGTATGGGAAAGAATATCTTGTCGTTAGGTACGCACTTGTGTAACAGCAGAAGTTTTACACAACACAACAATATTCCCTCAGCAACAGGAAATGTGACATGTTATGTAGATTCAAATTATACAAGGCTTTTTAAACGTTGAATACACTTCATGGCTGCATTTCTTGCTCTGCAGTAAAATTCATGCAACAACAGGAGGATCAAATTAAGATATGCATCTGAAACAGAAAACCAAGGAACCTTGTTTTTGACAGACGCTATGACTGTGTACACTGGTCTAGCTGTGACCTGACTTCAGCTTAGACGTGGGGCCAGTGGCGCAATGGATAACGTGTCTGACTACGGATCAGAAGATTCTAGGTTCGACTCCTGGCTGGCTCAATAATTTATTTAATTGACTGAAATCAAGCTGGGAATCATACTGTATACCTTTCAGGCTGTTCTCACTTCAAACACATTTTAGACGGATTTTATCTGGACATTCCCCAAGATCTCTGAGAAAAAAAATGTAGCTTTTAAATCCAACAGGCATAATGTCAACATTTAAAGATTTGTCTGTGATGTGTATTTTGAATATGTGTCTTCCCATATGGTCTAGCGGTTAGGATTCCTGGTTTTCACCCAGGTGGCCAGGGTTCAACTCCCGGTATGGGAATGAATATCTTGTCGTTAGGAACGTACTTGTGTAACAACAGATGCAGCAGTTTCACACAACACAACTATATTCCCTCAGGAAATGTGACATGTTATTTAGATTCAAATTATACAAGGCTTTTTAAACGTTGAATACACTTCATGGCTACATTTCTTGCTCTGCAGTAAAATTCATGCAAGAACAGGAGGATCAAATTAAGATATGCATCTCAAAACAGAAAACCAAGGAACCTTGTTGTTGACAGACGCTATGACTGTGTACACTGGTCTAGCTGTGACCTGACTTCAGCTTAGACGTAGGGCCAGTGCCGCAATGGATAACGTGTCTGACTACGGATCAGAAGATTCTAGGTTCGACTCCTGGCTTGCTCAATACTTTATTTAATTGACTGAAATCAAGCTGGGAATGATACTGTATACCTTTCAGGCTGTTCTCACTTCAAACACATTTTAGACGGATTTCATCTGGACATTCCCCAAGATCTCTGAGAAAAAAATGTAGCTTATAAAATCCAACAGGCATAATGTCAACATTTAAAGATTTGTCTGTGATGTGTATTTAGAGTATTTTTCTTCCCATATGGTCTAGCGGTTAGGATTCCTGGTTTTCACCCTGTTGGCCATGGTTCAACTCCCGGTATGGGAATGAATATCTTGTCGTTAGGAACGCACTTGTGTAACAACAGATGCAGCAGTTTCTCACAACGCAACAATATTCCCTCAGCAACAGGAAATGTGACATGTTATGTAGATTCAAATTATACAAAGCTTTTTAAACGTTGAATACACTTCATGGCTGCATTTCTTGCTCTGCAGTAAAATTCATGCAACAACAGGAGGATCAAATTAAGATATGCATCTGAAACAGAAAACCAAGGAACCTTGTTCTTGACAGACGCTATGACTGTGTACACTGGTCTAGCTGTGACCTGACTTCAGCTTAGACGTGGGGCCAGTGGCGCAATGGATAACATGTCTGACTACGGATCAGAAGATTCTAGGTTCGACTCCTGGCTGGCTCAATACTTTATTTAATTGACTGAAATCAAGCTGGGAATGATACTGTATACCTTTCAGTGCTTCTGGCTGTTCTCACTTCAAACAATTTTAGACGGATTTCATCTGGACATTCCCCAACATCTCTGAGAAAAAAAGATGTAGCTTTTAAATCCAACAGGCATAATGTCAACATTTAAAGATTTGTCTGTGATGTGTATTTTAAGTATGTGTCTTCCCATATGGTCTAGCGGTTAGGATTCCTGGTTTTCGCCCGGGTTCAACTCCCGGTATGGGAAAGAATATCTTGTCGTTAGGTACGCACTTGTGTAACAACAGATGCAGCAGTTTCACACAACACAACAATATTCCCTCAGCAACAGGAAATGTGACATGTTATGTAGATTCAAATTATACAAGGCTTTTTAAACGTTGAATACACTTCATGGCTGCATTTCTTGCTCTGCAGTAAAATTCATGCAACAACAGGAGGATCAAATTAAGATATGCATCTGAAACAGAAAACCAAGGAACCTTGTTCTTGACAGACGCTATGACTGTGTACACTGGTCTAGCTGTGACCTGACTTCAGCTTAGATGTGGGGCCAGTGGCGCAATGGATAACGTGTCTGACTACGGATCAGAAGATTCTAGGTTCGACTCCTGGCTGGCTCAATACATTATTTAATTGACTGAAATCAAGCTGGGAATGATACTGTATACCTTTCAGTGCTTCTGGCTGTTCTCACTTCAAACACATTTTAGACGGATTTCATCTGGACATTCCCCAACATCTCTGAGAAAAAAAGATGTAGCTTTTAAATCCAACAGGCATAATGTCAACATTTAAAGATTTGTCTGTGATGTGTATTTTAAGTATGTGTCTTCCCATATGGTCTAGCGGTTAGGATTCCTGGTTTTCACCCAGGTGGCCCGGGTTCAACTCCCGGTATGGGAAAGAATATCTTGTCGTTAGGTACGCACTTGTGTAACAACAGATGCAGCAGTTTCACACAACACAACAATATTCCCTCAGCAACAGGAAATGTGACATGTTATGTAGATTCAAATTATACCAAGGTTTTTAAACGTTGAATACACTTCATGGCTGCATTTCTTGCTCTGCAGTAAAATTCATGCAACAACAGGAGGATCAAATTAAGATATGCATCTGAAACAGAAAACCAAGGAACCTTGTTGTTGACAGACGCTATGACTGTGTACACTGGTCTAGCTGTGACCTGACTTTAGCTTAGGTATGGGGCCAGTGGCGCAATGGATAACGTGTCTGACTACGGATCAGAAGATTCTAGGTTCGACTCCTGGCTGGCTCAATACATTATTTAATTGACTGAAATCAAGCTGGGAATGATACTGTATACCTTTCAGTGCTTCTGGCTGTTCTCACTTCAAACAATTTTAGACGGATTTCATCTGGACATTCCCCAACATCTCTGAGAAAAAAAGATGTAGCTTTGTAAATCCAACAGGCATAATGTCAACATTTAAAGATTTGTCTGTGATGTGTATTTTAAGTATGTGTCTTCCCATATGGTCTAGCGGTTAGGATTCCTGGTTTTCGCCCGGGTTCAACTCCCGGTATGGGAAAGAATATCTTGTCGTTAGGTACGCACTTGTGTAACAACAGATGCAGCAGTTTCACACAACACAACAATATTCCCACAGGAAATGTGACATGTTATGTAGATTCAAATTATACAAGGCTTTTTAAACGTTGAATACACTTCATGGCTGCATTTCTTGCTCTGCAGTAAAATTCATGCAACAACAGGAGGATCAAATTAAGATATGCATCTGAAACAGAAAACCAAGGAACCTTGTTGTTGACAGACGCTATGACTGTGTACACTGGTCTAGCTGTGACCTGACTTCAGCTTAGACGTGGGGCCAGTGGCGCAATGGATAACGTGTCTGACTACGGAGCAGAAGATTCTAGGTTCGACTCCTGGCTGGCTCAATACATTATTTAATTGACTGAAATCAAGCTGGGAATGATACTGTATACCTTTCAGTGCTTCTGGCTGTTCTCACTTCAAACACATTTTAGACCGATTTCATCTGGACATTCCCCAACATCTCTGAGAAAAAAAGATGTAGCTTTTAAATCCAACAGGCATAATGTCAACATTTAAAAATTTGTCTGTGATGTGTATTTTAAGTATGTGTCTTCCCATATGGTCTAGCGGTTAGGATTCCTGGTTTTCACCCAGGTGGCATGGGTTCAACTCCCGGTATGGGAAAGAATATCTTGTCGTTAGGTACGCACTTGTGTAACAGCAGAAGTTTTACACAACAATATTCCCTCAGCAACAGGAAATGTGACATGTTATGTAGATTCAAATTATACAAAGCTTTTTAAACGTTGAATACACTTCATGGCTGCATTTCTTGCTCTGCAGTAAAATTCATGCAACAACAGGAGGATCAAATTAAGATATGCATCTGAAACAGAAAACCAAGGAACCTTGTTCTTGACAGACGCTATGACTGTGTACACCGGTCTAGCTGTGACCTGACTTCAGCTTAGATGTGGGGCCAGTGGCGCAATGGATAACGTGTCTGACTACGGATCAGAAGATTCTAGGTTCGACTCCTGGCTGGCTCAATACATTATTTAATTGACTGAAATCAAGCTGGGAATGATACTGTATACCTTTCAGTGCTTCTGGCTGTTCTCACTTCAAACACATTTTAGACCGATTTCATCTGGACATTCCCCAACATCTCTGAGAAAAAAGATGTATCTTTTAAATCCAACAGGCATAATGTCAACATTTAAAAATTTGTCTGTGATGTGTATTTTAAGTATGTGTCTTCCCATATGGTCTAGCGGTTAGGATTCCTGGTTTTCACCCAGGTGGCATGGGTTCAACTCCCGGTATGGGAAAGAATATCTTGTCGTTAGGTACGCACTTGTGTAACAACAGAAGTTTTACACAACACAACAATATTCCCTCAGCAACAGGAAATGTGACATGTTATGTAGATTCAAATTATACAAAGCTTTTTAAACGTTGAATACACTTCATGGCTGCATTTCTTGCTCTGCAGTAAAATTCATGCAACAACAGGAGGATCAAATTAAGATATGCATCTGAAACAGAAAACCAAGGAACCTTGTTCTTGACAGACGCTATGACTGTGTACACCGGTCTAGCTGTGACCTGACTTCAGCTTAGATGTGGGGCCAGTGGCGCAATGGATAACGTGTCTGACTACGGATCAGAAGATTCTAGGTTCGACTCCTGGCTGGCTCAATACATTATTTAATTGACTGAAATCAAGCTGGGAATGATACTGTATACCTTTCAGTGCTTCTGGCTGTTCTCACTTCAAACACATTTTAGACCGATTTCATCTGGACATTCCCCAACATCTCTGAGAAAAAAAGATGTGGCTTTTAAATCCAACAGGCATAATGTCAACATTTAAAAATTTGTCTGTGATGTGTATTTTAAGTATGTGTCTTCCCATATGGTCTAGCGGTTAGGATTCCTGGTTTTCACCCAGGTGGCATGGGTTCAACTCCCGGTATGGGAAAGAATATCTTGTCGTTAGGTACGCACTTGTGTAACAGCAGAAGTTTTACACAACACAACAATATTCCCTCAGCAACAGGAAATGTGACATGTTATGTAGATCCAAATTATACAAAGCTTTTTAAACGTTGAATACACTTCATGGCTGCATTTCTTGCTCTGCAGTAAAATTCATGCAACAACAGGAGGATCAAATTAAGATATGCATCTGAAACAGAAAACCAAGGAACCTTGTTCTTGACAGACGCTATGACTGTGTACACCGGTCTAGCTGTGACCTGACTTCAGCTTAGATGTGGGGCCAGTGGCGCAATGGATAACGTGTCTGACTACGGATCAGAAGATTCTAGGTTCGACTCCTGGCTGGCTCAATACATTATTTAATTGACTGAAATCAAGCTGGGAATGATACTGTATACCTTTCAGTGCTTCTGGCTGTTCTCACTTCAAACACATTTTAGACCGATTTCATCTGGACATTCCCCAACATCTCTGAGAAAAAAAGATGTGGCTTTTAAATCCAACAGGCATAATGTCAACATTTAAAAATTTGTCTGTGATGTGTATTTTAAGTATGTGTCTTCCCATATGGTCTAGCGGTTAGGATTCCTGGTTTTCACCCAGGTGGCATGGGTTCAACTCCCGGTATGGGAAAGAATATCTTGTCGTTAGGTACGCACTTGTGTAACAGCAGAAGTTTTACACAACACAACAATATTCCCTCAGCAACAGGAAATGTGACATGTTATGTAGATTCAAATTATACAAAGCTTTTTAAACGTTGAATACACTTCATGGCTGCATTTCTTGCTCTGCAGTAAAATTCATGCAACAACAGGAGGATCAAATTAAGATATGCATCTGAAACAGAAAACCAAGGAACCTTGTTCTTGACAGACGCTATGACTGTGTACACTGGTCTAGCTGTGACCTGACTTCAGCTTAGATGTGGGGCCAGTGGCGCAATGGATAACGTGTCTGACTACGGATCAGAAGATTCTAGGTTCGACTCCTGGCTGGCTCAATACATTATTTAATTGACTGAAATCAAGCTGGGAATGATACTGTATACCTTTCAGTGCTTCTGGCTGTTCTCACTTCAAACACATTTTAGACGGATTTCATCTGGACATTCCCCAACATCTCTGAGAAAAAAGATGTAGCTTTTAAATCCAACAGGCATAATGTCAACATTTAAAGATTTGTCTGTGATGTGTATTTTAAGTATGTGTCTTCCCATATGGTCTAGCGGTTAGGATTCCTGGTTTTCACCCAGGTGGCCCGGGTTCAACTCCCGGTATGGGAAAGAATATCTTGTCGTTAGGTACGCACTTGTGTAACAACAGATGCAGCAGTTTCACACAACACAACAATATTCCCTCAGCAACAGGAAATGTGACATGTTATGTAGATTCAAATTATACAAAGCTTTTTAAACGTTGAATACACTTCATGGCTGCATTTCTTGCTCTGCAGTAAAATTCATGCAACAACAGGAGGATCAAATTAAGATATGCATCTGAAACAGAAAACCAAGGAACCTTGTTGTTGACAGACGCTATGACTGTGTACACTGGTCTAGCTGTGACCTGACTTCAGCTTAGACGTGGGGCCAGTGGCGCAATGGATAACGTGTCTGACTACGGATCAGAAGATTCTAGGTTCGACTCCTGGCTGGCTCAATACATTATTTAATTGACTGAAATCAAGCTGGGAATGATACTGTATACCTTTCAGTGCTTCTGGCTGTTCTCACTTCAAACACATTTTAGACCGATTTCATCTGGACATTCCCCAACATCTCTGAGAAAAAAGATGTAGCTTTTAAATCCAACAGGCATAATGTCAACATTTAAAAATTTGTCTGTGATGTGTATTTTAAGTATGTGTCTTCCCATATGGTCTAGCGGTTAGGATTCCTGGTTTTCACCCAGGTGGCCCGGGTTCAACTCCCGGTATGGGAAAGAATATCTTGTCGTTAGGTACGCACTTGTGTAACAACAGATGCAGCAGTTTTACACAACACAACAATATTCCCTCAGCAACAGGAAATGTGACATGTTATGTAGATTCAAATTATACAAAGCTTTTTAAACGTTGAATACACTTCATGGCTGCATTTCTTGCTCTGCAGTAAAATTCATGCAACAACAGGAGGATCAAATTAAGATATGCATCTGAAACAGAAAACCAAGGAACCTTGTTCTTGACAGACGCTATGACTGTGTACACCGGTCTAGCTGTGACCTGACTTCAGCTTAGATGTGGGGCCAGTGGCGCAATGGATAACGTGTCTGACTACGGATCAGAAGATTCTAGGTTCGACTCCTGGCTGGCTCAATACATTATTTAATTGACTGAAATCAAGCTGGGAATGATACTGTATACCTTTCAGTGCTTCTGGCTGTTCTCACTTCAAACACATTTTAGACGGATTTCATCTGGACATTCCCCAACATCTCTGAGAAAAAAGATGTAGCTTTTAAATCCAACAGGCATAATGTCAACATTTAAAGATTTGTCTGTGATGTGTATTTTAAGTATGTGTCTTCCCATATGGTCTAGCGGTTAGGATTCCTGGTTTTCGCCCGGGTTCAACTCCCGGTATGGGAAAGAATATCTTGTCGTTAGGTACGCACTTGTGTAACAACAGATGCAGCAGTTTCACACAACACAACAATATTCCCTCAGCAACAGGAAATGTGACATGTTATGTAGATCAAATTATACAAGGCTTTTTAAACGTTGAATACACTTCATGGCTGCATTTCTTGCTCTGCAGTAAAATTCATGCAACAACAGGAGGATCAAATTAAGATATGCATCTGAAACAGAAAACCAAGGAACCTTGTTGTTGACAGACGCTATGACTGTGTACACTGGTCTAGCTGTGACCTGACTTCAGCTTAGACGTGGGGCCAGTGGCGCAATGGATAACGTGTCTGACTACGGATCAGAAGATTCTAGGTTCGACTCCTGGCTGGCTCAATACATTATTTAATTGACTGAAATCAAGCTGGGAATGATACTGTATACCTTTCAGTGCTTCTGGCTGTTCTCACTTCAAACACATTTTAGACCGATTTCATCTGGACATTCCCCAACATCTCTGAGAAAAAAAGATGTAGCTTTTAAATCCAACAGGCATAATGTCAACATTTAAAAATTTGTCTGTGATGTGTATTTTAAGTATGTGTCTTCCCATATGGTCTAGCGGTTAGGATTCCTGGTTTTCACCCAGGTGGCATGGGTTCAACTCCCGGTATGGGAAAGAATATCTTGTCGTTAGGTACGCACTTGTGTAACAGCAGAAGTTTTACACAACACAACAATATTCCCTCAGCAACAGGAAATGTGACATGTTATGTAGATTCAAATTATACAAAGCTTTTTAAACGTTGAATACACTTCATGGCTGCATTTCTTGCTCTGCAGTAAAATTCATGCAACAACAGGAGGATCAAATTAAGATATGCATCTGAAACAGAAAACCAAGGAACCTTGTTCTTGACAGACGCTATGACTGTGTACACTGGTCTAGCTGTGACCTGACTTCAGCTTAGATGTGGGGCCAGTGGCGCAATGGATAACGTGTCTGACTACGGATCAGAAGATTCTAGGTTCGACTCCTGGCTGGCTCAATACATTATTTAATTGACTGAAATCAAGCTGGGAATGATACTGTATACCTTTCAGTGCTTCTGGCTGTTCTCACTTCAAACACATTTTAGACGGATTTCATCTGGACATTCCCCAACATCTCTGAGAAAAAAGATGTAGCTTTTAAATCCAACAGGCATAATGTCAACATTTAAAGATTTGTCTGTGATGTGTATTTTAAGTATGTGTCTTCCCATATGGTCTAGCGGTTAGGATTCCTGGTTTTCACCCAGGTGGCCCGGGTTCAACTCCCGGTATGGGAAAGAATATCTTGTCGTTAGGTACGCACTTGTGTAACAACAGATGCAGCAGTTTCACACAACACAACAATATTCCCTCAGCAACAGGAAATGTGACATGTTATGTAGATTCAAATTATACAAAGGCTTTTTAAACGTTGAATACACTTCATGGCTGCATTTCTTGCTCTGCAGTAAAATTCATGCAACAACAGGAGGATCAAATTAAGATATGCATCTGAAACAGAAAACCAAGGAACCTTGTTGTTGACAGACGCTATGACTGTGTACACTGGTCTAGCTGTGACCTGACTTCAGCTTAGACGTGGGGCCAGTGGCGCAATGGATAACGTGTCTGACTACGGAGCAGAAGATTCTAGGTTCGACTCCTGGCTGGCTCAATACATTATTTAATTGACTGAAATCAAGCTGGGAATGATACTGTATACCTTTCAGTGCTTCTGGCTGTTCTCACTTCAAACACATTTTAGACCGATTTCATCTGGACATTCCCCAACATCTCTGAGAAAAAAGATGTATCTTTTAAATCCAACAGGCATAATGTCAACATTTAAAATTTGTCTGTGATGTGTATTTTAAGTATGTGTCTTCCCATATGGTCTAGCGGTTAGGATTCCTGGTTTTCACCCAGGTGGCATGGGTTCAACTCCCGGTATGGGAAAGAATATCTTGTCGTTAGGTACGCACTTGTGTAACAGATGCAGCAGTTTTACACAACACAACAATATTCCCTCAGCAACAGGAAATGTGACATGTTATGTAGATTCAAATTATACAAAGCTTTTTAAACGTTGAATACACTTCATGGCTGCATTTCTTGCTCTGCAGTAAAATTCATGCAACAACAGGAGGATCAAATTAAGATATGCATCTGAAACAGAAAACCAAGGAACCTTGTTGTTGACAGACGCTATGACTGTGTACACTGGTCTAGCTGTGACCTGACTTCAGCTTAGACGTGGGGCCAGTGGCGCAATGGATAACGTGTCTGACTACGGATCAGAAGATTCTAGGTTCGACTCCTGGCTGGCTCAATACATTATTTAATTGACTGAAATCAAGCTGGGAATGATACTGTATACCTTTCAGTGCTTCTGGCTGTTCTCACTTCAAACACATTTTAGACGGATTTCATCTGGACATTCCCCAACATCTCTGAGAAAAAAAGATGTAGCTTTTAAATCCAACAGGCATAATGTCAACATTTAAAAATTTGTCTGTGATGTGTATTTTAAGTATGTGTCTTCCCATATGGTCTAGCGGTTAGGATTCCTGGTTTTCACCCAGGTGGCCCGCGTTCAACTCCCGGTATGGGAAAGAATATCTTGTCGTTAGGTACGCACTTGTGTAACAGATGCAGAGTTTTACACAACACAACAATATTCCCTCAGCAACAGGAAATGTGACATGTTATGTAGATTCAAATTATACAAAGCTTTTTAACGTTGAATACACTTCATGGCTGCATTTCTTGCTCTGCAGTAAAATTCATGCAACAACAGGAGGATCAAATTAAGATATGCATCTGAAACAGAAAACCAAGGAACCTTGTTTTGACAGACGCTATGACTGTGTACACTGGTCTAGCTGTGACCTGACTTCAGCTTAGATGTGGGGCCAGTGGCGCAATGGATAACGTGTCTGACTACGGATCAGAAGATTCTAGGTTCGACTCCTGGCTGGCTCAATACATTATTTAATTGACTGAAATCAAGCTGGGAATGATACTGTATACCTTTCAGTGCTTCTGGCTGTTCTCACTTCAAACACATTTTAGACGGATTTCATCTGGACATTCCCCAACATCTCTGAGAAAAAAGATGTAGCTTTTAAATCCAACAGGCATAATGTCAACATTTAAAGATTTGTCTGTGATGTGTATTTTAAGTATGTGTCTTCCCATATGGTCTAGCGGTTAGGATTCCTGGTTTTCACCCAGGTGGCCCATGGGTTCAACTCCCGGTATGGGAAAGAATATCTTGTCGTTAGGTACGCACTTGTGTAACAGATGATGCAGCAGTTTTACACAACACAACAATATTCCCTCAGCAACAGGAAATGTGACATGTTATGTAGATTCAAATTATACAAAGCTTTTTAAACGTTGAATACACTTCATGGCTGCATTTCTTGCTCTGCAGTAAAATTCATGCAACAACAGGAGGATCAAATTAAGATATGCATCTGAAACAGAAAACCAAGGAACCTTGTTCTTGACAGACGCTATGACTGTGTACACTGGTCTAGCTGTGACCTGACTTCAGCTTAGACGTGGGGCCAGTGGCGCAATGGATAACGTGTCTGACTACGGATCAGAAGATTCTAGGTTCGACTCCTGGCTGGCTCAATACATTATTTAATTGACTGAAATCAAGCTGGGAATGATACTGTATACCTTTCAGTGCTTCTGGCTGTTCTCACTTCAAACACATTTTAGACGGATTTCATCTGGACATTCCCCAACATCTCTGAGAAAAAAAGATGTAGCTTTTAAATCCAACAGGCATAATGTCAACATTTAAAGATTTGTCTGTGATGTGTATTTTAAGTATGTGTCTTCCCATATGGTCTAGCGGTTAGGATTCCTGGTTTTCACCCAGGTGGCAAACTCCCGGTATGTGAAAGAATATCTTGTCGTTAGGTACGCACTTGTGTAACAACACATGCAGCGCTTTCACACAACAATATTCCCTATGCAACAGGAAATGTGACATGTGATGTAGATTCACATTATACAAGGCTTTTTAAACGTTGAATACACTTCATGGCTGCATTTCTTGCTCTGCAGTAAAATTCATGCAACAACAGGAGGATCAAATTAAGATATGCATCTGAAACAGAAAACCAAGGAACCTTGTTGTTGACAGACGCTATGACTGTGTACACTGGTCTAGCTGTGACCTGACTTCAGCTTAGACGTGGGGCCAGTGGCGCAATGGATAACGTGTCTGACTACGGATCAGAAGATTCTAGGTTCGACTCCTGGCTGGCTCAATACATTATTTAATTGACTGAAATCAAGCTGGGAATGATACTGTATACCTTTCAGTGCTTCTGGCTGTTCTCACTTCAAACACATTTTAGACGGATTTCATCTGGACATTCCCCAACATCTCTGAGAAAAAAGATGTAGCTTTTAAATCCAACAGGCATAATGTCAACATTTAAAGATTTGTCTGTGATGTGTATTTTAAGTATGTGTCTTCCCATATGGTCTAGCGGTTAGGATTCCTGGTTTTCACCCAGGTGGCCCGGGTTCAACTCCCGGTATGGGAAAGAATATCTTGTCGTTAGGTACGCACTTGTGTAACAACAGATGCAGAAGTTTTACACAACACAACAATATTCCCTCAGCAACAGGAAATGTGACATGTTATGTAGATTCAAATTATACAAAGCTTTTTAAACGTTGAATACACTTCATGGCTGCATTTCTTGCTCTGCAGTAAAATTCATGCAACAACAGGAGGATCAAATTAAGATATGCATCTGAAACAGAAAACCAAGGAACCTTGTTGTTGACAGACGCTATGACTGTGTACACTGGTCTAGCTGTGACCTGACTTCAGCTTAGACGTGAGGCCAGTGGTTGCAATGGATAACGTGTCTGACTACGGATCAGAAGATTCTAGGTTCGACTCCTGGCTGGCTCAATACATTATTTAATTGACTGAAATCAAGCTGGGAATGATACTGTATACCTTTCAGTGCTTCTGGCTGTTCTCAACTTCAAACACATTTTAGACGGATTTCATCTGGACATTCCCCAACATCTCTGAGAAAAAAGATGTAGCTTTTAAATCCAACAGGCATAATGTCAACATTTAAAGATTTGTCTGTGATGTGTATTTTAAGTATGTGTCTTCCCATATGGTCTAGCGGTTAGGATTCCTGGTTTTCACCCAGGTGGCCCGGGTTCAACTCCCGGTATGGGAAAGAATATCTTGTCGTTAGGTACGCACTTGTGTAACAACAGATGCAGCAGTTTCACACAACACAACAATATTCCCTCAGCAACAGGAAATGTGACATGTTATGTAGATTCAAATTATACAAGGCTTTTTAAACGTTGAATACACTTCATGGCTGCATTTCTTGCTCTGCAGTAAAATTCATGCAACAACAGGAGGATCAAATTAAGATATGCATCTGAAACAGAAAACCAAGGAACCTTGTTGCTGACAGACACTATGACTGTGTATACTGGTCTAGCTGTGACCTGACTTCAGCTTAGCTGTGGGGCCAGTGGCGCAATGGATAACGTGTCTGACTAACAGGTCAGAAGATTCTAGGTTGACTCCTGGCTGGCTCAAAACTATTATTTAATTGACTGAAATCAAGCTGGGAATGATACTGTATACCTTTCATTGTGTTCTGGCTGTTCTCACTTCAAACACATTTTAGACCGATTTCATCTGGACATTCCCCAACATCTCTGAGAAAAAAGATGTAGCTTTTAAATCCAACAGGCATAATGTCAACATTTAAAGATTTGTCTGTGATGTGTATTTTAAGTATGTGTCTTCCCATATGATCTAGCGGTTAGGATTCCTGGTTTTCACCCAGGTTCAACTCCCGGTATGGGAAAGAATATCTTGTCGTTAGGTACGCACTTGTGTAACAACAGATGCAGCAGTTTCACACAACACAACAATATTCCCACAGGAAATGTGACATGTTATGTAGATTCAAATTATACAAGGCTTTTTAAACGTTGAATACACTTCATGGCTGCATTTCTTGCTCTGCAGTAAAATTCATGCAACAACAGGAGGATCAAATTAAGATATGCATCTGAAACAGAAAACCAAGGAACCTTGTTGTTGACAGACGCTATGACTGTGTACACTGGTCTAGCTGTGACCTGACTTCAGCTTAGACGTGGGCCAGTGGCGCAATGGATAACGTGTCTGACTACGGATCAGAAGATTCTAGGTTCGACTCCTGGCTGGCTCAATACTTTATTTAATTGACTGAAATCAAGCTGGGAATGATACTGTATACCTTTCAGTGCTTCTGGCTGTTCTCACTTCAAACACATTTTAGACGGATTTCATCTGGACATTCCCCAACATCTCTGAGAAAAAAAGATGTAGCTTTTAAATCCAACAGGCATAATGTCAACATTTAAAGATTTGTCTGTGATGTGTATTTTAAGTATGTGTCTTCCCATATGGTCTAGCGGTTAGGATTCCTGGTTTTCATCCAGCTGGCCCGGGTTCAACTCCCGGTATGGGAAAGAATATCTTGTCGTTAGGTACGCACTTGTGTAACAACAGATGCTGCATTTTAACTGGCAGCAGTTTCACACAACACAACAATATTCCCTCAGCAACAGGAAATGTGACATGTTATGTAGATTCAAATTATACAAGGCTTTTAAAACGTTGAATACACTTCATGGCTGCATTTCTTGCTCTGCAGTAAAATTAATGTAACAACAGGAGGATCAAATTAAGATATGCATCTGTAACAGAAATCCCAAGGAACCTTGTCGCTGACAGACACTATGACTGTGTATACTGGCCTAGGTGTGACCTGACTTCAGCTTGGCTGTGCGGCCAGTGGCGCAATGGATAACGTGCCTGATAACAGGTCAGAAGATTGAATATTTGACTCCTGTTTGGTTCAAAACTAGATTTATTTGACCAAAATCCAGCTGGGAAAAATACTGTATACTTTTCTTTGTGTCTGGCAGTTCTCGATTCAAACACATTTTAGACTGATTTTATATGGGACTTTTCCCAAACATCTCTGAGAAAAAAGATGGAGCTTGTAATTACAACAAGCATCATTTCAATGTTTATGGATTTGTCTGTGATGTTTTTTAAAAATCAAATCAAATCCAATCAAATGTTATTTGTCACATACACATGGTTAGCAGATGTTAATGCGAGTGTAGCGAAATGCTTGTGCTTCTAGTTCCGACAATGCAGTGATAACCAACAAGTAATCTAACTAACAATTCCAAAACTACTGTCTTATACACAGTGTAAGGGGATAAAGAGTATGTACATAAGGATATATGAATGAGTGATGGTACAGAGCAGCATACAGTAGATGGTATCGAGTACAGTATATACATATGAGATGAGAATGTAGACAAAGTAAACAAAGTGGCATAGTTAAAGTGGCTAGTGATACATGTATTACATAAGGATGCAGTCGATGATGTAGAGTACAGTATATACGTATGCATATGAGATGAATAATGTAGGGTAAGTAACATTATATAAGGTAGCATTGTTTAAAGTGGCTAGTGATATATTTGCAACATTTCCCATCAATTCCCATTATTAAAGTGGCTGGAGTTGGGTCAGTGTCAATGACAGTGTGTTGGCAACAGCCACTCAATGTTAGTGGTGGCTGTTTAACAGTCTGATGGCCTTGAGATAGAAGCTGTTTTTCAGTCTCTCGGTCCCAGCTTTGATGCACCTGTACTGACCTCGCCTTCTGGATGATAGCAGGGTGAACAGGCAGTGGTTCGGGTGGTTGATGTCCTTGATGATCTTTATGGCCTTCCTGTAACATCGGGTGGTGTAGGTGTCCTGGAGGGCAGGTAGTTTGCCCCCGGTGATGCGTTGTGCAGACCTCAATACCCTCTGGAGAGCCTTACGGTTGAGGGCGGAGCAGTTGCCGTACCAGGCGGTGATACAGCCCGCCAGGATGCTCTCGATTGTGCATCTGTAGAAGTTTGTGAGTGCTTTTGGTGACAAGCCGAATTTCTTCAGCCTCCTGAGGTCGAAGAGGCGCTGCTGCGCCTTCTTCACAACGCTGTCAGTGTGAGTGGACCAATTCAGTTTGTCTGTGATGTGTATGCCGAGGAACTTAAAACTTGCTATCCTCTCCACTACTGTTCCATCGATGTGGATAGGGGGGTGTTCCCTCTGCTGTTTCCTGAAGTCCACAATCATCTCCTTAGTTTTGTTGACGTTGAGTGTGAGGTTATTTTCCTGACACCACACTCCGAGGGCCCTCACCTCCTCCCTGTAGGCCGTCTCGTCGTTGTTGGTAATCAAGCCTACCACTGTTGTGTCGTCCGCAAACTTGATGATTGAGTTGGAGGTGTGCGTGGCCACGCAGTCGTGGGTGAACAGGGAGTACAGGAGAGGGCTCAGAACGCACCCTTGTGGGGCCCCCGTGTTGAGGATCAGCGGGGAGGAGATGTTGTTGCCTACCCTCACCACCTGGGGGCGGCCCGTCAGGAAGTCCAGTACCCAGTTGCACAGGGCGGGGTCGAGACCCAGGGTCTCGAGCTTGATGACGAGCTTGGAGGGT
Organism: Oncorhynchus nerka; assembly: GCF_034236695.1. Lineage (NCBI taxonomy): Eukaryota > Metazoa > Chordata > Actinopteri > Salmoniformes > Salmonidae > Oncorhynchus > Oncorhynchus nerka. The sequence continues at coordinate 90,342,784 of NC_088410.1, forward strand.
ACTATGGTGTTGAATGCCGAGCTGTAGTCGATGAACAGCATTCTCACATAGGTATTCCTCTTGTCCAGATGGGTTAGGGCAGTGTGCAGTGTGGTTGAGATTGCATCGTCTGTGGACCTATTTGGGTGGTAAGCAAATTGGAGTGGGTCTAGGGTGTCAGGTAGGGTGGAGGTGATATGGTACTTGACTAGTCTCTCAAAGCACTTCATGATGACGGAAGTGAGTGCTACGGGGCGGTAGTCGTTTAGCTCAGTTACCTTAGCTTTCTTGGGAACAGGAACAATGGTGGCCCTCTTGAAGCATGTGGGAACAGCAGACTGGTATAGGGATTGATTGAATATGTCCGTAAACACACCGGCCAGCTGGTCTGCGCATGCTCTGAGGGCGCGGCTGGGGATGCCGTCTGGGCCTGCAGCCTTGCGAGGGTTAACACGTTTAAATGTCTTACTCACCTCGGCTGCAGTGAAGGAGAGACCGCATGTTTTCGTTGCAGGCCGTGTCAGTGGCACTGTATTGTCCTCAAAGCGGGCAAAAAAGTTATTTAGTCTGCCTGGGAGCAAGACATCCTGGTCCGTGACTGGGCTGGGTTTCTTCTTGTAGTCCGTGATTGACTGTAGACCCTGCCACATGCCTCTTGTGTCTGAGCCGTTGAAATGTAGATTCTACTTTGTCTCTGTACTGACGCTTAGCTTGTTTAATAGCCTTGCGGAGGGAATAGCTGCACTGTTTGTATTCAGGCATGTTGCCAGACACCTTGCCCTGATTAAAAGCAGTGGTTCGCGCTTTCAGTTTCACGCGAATGCTGCCATCAATCCACGGTTTCTGGTTAGGGAATGTTTTTATCGTTGCTATGGGAACGACATCTTCAACGCACGTTCTAATGAACTCGCACACAGAATCAGCGTGTTCGTCAATATTTTATCTGACGCAATACGAAACATGTCCCAGTCCACGTGATGGAAGCAGTCTTGGAGTGTGGAGTCAGCTTGGTCTGACCAGCGTTGGACAGACCTCAGCGTGGGAGCCTCTTGTTTAAGTTTCTGCCTGTAGGCAGGGATCAACAAAATGGAGTCGTGGTCAGCTTTTCCGAAAGGGGGGCGGGGCAGGGCCTTATATGCGTCGCGGAAGTTAGAGTAACAATGATCCAAGGTTTTACCACCCCTGGTTGCGCAATCGATATGCTGATACAATTTAGGGAGTCTTGTTTTCAGATTAGCTTTGTTAAAATCCCCAGCTACAATGAATGCAGCCTCCGGATAAATGGTTTCCAGTTTGCAAAGAGTTAAATAAAGTTTGTTCAGAGCCATCGATGTGTCTGCTTGGGGGGGATATATACGGCTGTGATTATAATCGAAGAGAATTCTCTTGGAAGATAATGCGGTCTACATTTGATTGTGAGGAATTCTAAATCAGGTGAACAGAAGGATTTGAGTTCCTGTATGTTTCCTTCATCACACCATGTCTCGTTAGTCATGAGGCATACGCCCCCGCACTCTTCTTACCAGAAAGATGTTTGTTTCTCTCGGCGCGATGCGTGGAGAAACCCGTTGGCTGCACCGCCCCGGATAGCGTCTTTCCAGTGAGCCATGTTTCCGTGAAGCAGAGAACGTTGCAGTATCTGATGTCCCTCTGGAATGCTACCCTTGCTCGGATTTCATCAACCTTGTTGTCAAGAGACTGGACATTGGCAAGAAGAATGCTGGGGAGTGGTGCGCGATGTGCCCTTGTCCTGAGTCTGACCAGAAGACCGCTACGTTTCCCTCTTTTTCGGAGTCGTTTCCTTGGGTCGCTGCATGCGATCCATTCCGTTGTCCTGTTTGTAAGGCAGAACACAGGATCCGCGTCGCGGAAAACATATTCTTGGTCGTACTGATGGTGAGTTGACGCTGATCTTATATTCAGTAGTTCTTCTCGACTGTATGTAATGAAACCTAAGATGACCTGGGGTACTAATGTAAGAAATAACACGTAAAATAACAAAAAACTGCATAGTTTCCTAGGAACGCGAAGCGAGGCGGCCATCTCTGTCGGCGCCGGAAGATGTCTATGGTCTGGCGTTTAGGATTCCTGGTTTTCGCCCGGGTTGAACTCCCAGTATGGGAAAGAACATCTTGTCATTTGTGATGCACTTGTGTAAGAACAGATACCACATTTTAAATGGCAGCAGAATCACACAACACAACAATATTCCCCCAGCAACAGGAAATGTGACATGTTTTGTAGATTCATAATTTACAAGACTTTTTAAACATTGATAAACTTCAAGTTTGCATTTCTTGCTCTGCAGTAAAATTCATGCAACAACAGGAGGATCAAATTAAGATCTGCATCTGAAACAGAAAACCAAGGAACCTTGTTGTTGACAGATGCAATGACTGGTCTAACTGTGACCTGACTTCAGCTTAGACGTGGGGCCAGTGGCGCAATGGATAACGTGTCTGACTACGGATCAGAAGATTCTAGGTTTGACTCCTGGCTGGCTCAAAATATTATTTAAATGACTGAAATCAAGCTGGGAATGATACTGTATACCTTTCAGTGCTTCTGGCTGTTCTCACTTCAAACACATTTTAGACCGATTTCATCTGGACATTCTCCAACATCTCTGAGAAAAAAAATGTAGCTTTTAAATCCAACAGGCATAATGTCAACATTTAAAGATTTGTCTGTGATGTGTATTTTAAGTATGTGTATTCCCATATGGTCTACCGGTTAGGATTCCTTGTTTTCACCCAGGTGGCCAGGGTTCAACTCCCGGTATGGAAAGAATATCTTGTCGTTAGGTACACACTTGTGTAACAACAGATGCAGCAGTTTCACACAACACAACAATATTCCCTCAGCAACAGGAAATGTGACATGTTATGTAGATTCAAATTATACAAGGCTTTTTAAACGTTGAATACACTTCATGGCTGCATTTCTTGCTCTGCAGTAAAATTCATGTAAAAACAGGAGGATCAAATTAAGATATGCATCTGTAACAGAAATCTCAAGGAACCTTGTCGCTGACAGACACTATGACTGTGTATACTGACCTAGGTGTGACCTGACTTCAGCTTAGCTGTGCGGCCAGTGGCGCAATGGATAAAGTGTCTGATAACAGTTCAGAAGATTGAATATTTGACTCCTGTTTGGTTCAAAACTAGATTTATTTGACCAAAATCAAGCTGGGAAAAATACTGTATACTTTTCATTGTGTCTGGCAGTTCTCGATTCAAACACATTTTAGACTGATTTTATATGGGACTTTTCCCCAACATCTCTGAGAAAAAAAGATGTAGCTTTTAAATCCAACAGGCATAATGTCAACATTTAAAGATTTGTCTGTGATGTGTATTTTAAGTATGCTTCTGGCTCTTTAAGTATGTGTCTTCCCATATGGTCTAGCGGTTAGGATTCCTGGTTTTCACCCAGGTGGCCTGGGTTCAACTCCCGGTATGGGGAAGAATGTCTTGTCGTTAGGTACGCACTTGTGTAACAACAGATGCTGCATTTTAAATGGCAGCAGTTTCACACAACACAACAATATTCCCTTAGCAACAGGAAATGTGACATGTTATTCAAATTATACAAGGCTTTTAAACGTTGAATACACTTCATGGCTGCATTTCTTGCTCTGCAGTAAAATTCATGTAACAACAGGAGGATCAAATTTAGATATGCATCTGTAACAGAAATACCAAGGAACCTTGTCGCTGACAGACACTATGACTGTGTATACTGGCCTAGGTGTGACCTGACTTCAGCTTTTGGGGCCAGTGGCGCAATTCCTCCAAACCTCAGTTGTCCTGAGTCTGCACAACTCTGGGACCTGGATCAAGAGACGCTTATCTTTTAGTGATATCTCTTGAAACAATGATGAAAATAATCATGGCCTCTAAACCTTCAAGCTGCATACTGGACCCTATTCCAACTAAACTACCGAAAGAGCTTCTTCTGTGCTTGGCCCTCAACATCTCTGAGAAATAATAAACGGCTGTCTATCCACTGGATGTGTAAAACTCACTAAAAGTGGCAGTAATAAAGCCTCTCTGAAAAAGCCAAACCTTGACGAAAAAGCAGAAAATATCAAAAACTATCGGCCTATATCGAATCTTCCATTCCTCTCAAAAATTTTAGAGAAGGCTGTTGCGCAGCAACTCACTGCCTTCCTGAAGACAAACAATGTTACGAAATGCTTCAGTCTGGTTTTAGACCCCATCATAGCACTGAGACGGCACTTGTGAAGGTGGTAAATGACATTTTAATGGCATCGGACCGAGGCTCTGCATCTGTCCTCGTGCTCCTAGACCTTAGTGCTGCTTTTGATAACACAACATATTCACCACATTCTTTTGGAGAGATTGAAACCCAAATTGGTCTACACGGACATGTTCTGGCCTGGTTTAGATCTTATCTGTTGAAAGATATCAGTTTGTCTCTGTGAATGGTTTGTCCTCTGACAAATCAACTGTAAATTTCGGTGTTCCTCAAGGTTCTGTTTTAGGACCACTATTGTTTTCACTATATATTTTACCTCTTGGGGATGTTATTCGAAAACATAATGTAAACTTTCACTGCTATCGGATGACACACAGCTGTACATTTCAATGAAACATGGTGAAGCCCCAAAATTGCCCTCGCTAGAAGCATGTGTTTCAGACATAAGGAAGTGGATGGCTGCAAACTTTCTACTATTAAACTCGGACAAAACAGAGATGCTTGTTCTAGGTCCCAAGAAACAAAGAGATCTTCTGTTGAATCTGACAATTAATCTTAATGGTTGTACAGTCGTCTCAAATAAAACTGTGAAGGACCTCGGCGTTACTCTGGACCCTGATCTCTCTTTTGAAGAACATATCAAGACCATTTCGAGGACAGTTCTACTGTCTACGTAACATTGCAAAAATCAGAAACTTTCTGTCCAAAAATGATGCAGAAAAATGAATCCATGCTTTTGTCACTTCTAGGTTAGACTACTGCAATGCTCTATTTTCCGGCTACCCGGATAAAGCACTAAATAAACTTCAGTTAGTGCTAAATACGGCTGCTAGAATCCTGACTAGAACCAAAAAATGTGACAAATTAAATGGCTGCATATTACTCCAGTTCTAGCCTCTCTACACTGGCTTCCTGTCAAAGCAAGGGCTGATTTCAAGGTTTTACTGCTAACCTACAAAGCATTACATGGGCTTGCTCCTACCTATCTCTCTGATTTGGTCCTGCCGTAATACCTACACGTGTCGCTACGGTCACAAGACGCGGGCCTCCTAATTGTCCCTAGAATTTCTAAGCAAACAGCTGGAGGCAGGGCTTTCTCCTATAGAGCTCCATTTTTATGGAACGGTCTGCCTACCCATGTCAGAGACGCAAACTCGGTCTCAACCTTTAAGTCTTTACTGAAGACTCATCTCTTCAGTGGGTCATATGATTGAGTGTAGTCTGGCCCAGGAGTGGGAAGGTGAACGGAAAGGCTCTGGAGCAACGAACCGCCCTTGCTGTCTCTGCCTGGCCGGTTCCCCTCTTTCCACTGGGATTCTCTGCCTCTAACCCTGTTACAGGGGCTGAGTCACTGGCTTACTGGGGCTCTCTCATCATGCCGTCCCTGGGGGGGGGGGTGCGTCACCTGAGTGGGTTGATTCACTGTTGTGGTCAGCCTGTCTGGGTTGGCGCCCCCCTGGGTTGTGCCGTGGCGGAGATCTTTGTGGGCTATACTCGGCCTTGTCTCAGGATGGTAAGTTGGTGGTTGAAGATATCCCTCTAGTGGTGTGGGGGCTGTGCTTTGGCAAAGTGGGTGGGGTTATATCCTTCCTGTTTGGCCCTGTCCAGGGGTGTCCTCGGATGGGGCCACAGTGTTCTTGACCCCTCCTGTCTCAGCCTCCAGTATTTATGCTGCAGTAGTTTATGTGTCGGGGGGCTAGGGTCAGTTTGTTATATCTGGAGTACTTCTCCTGTCCTATTCGGTGTCCTGTGTGAATCTAAGTGTGCATTCTCTAATTCTCTCCTTCTCTCTTTCTTTCTCTCTCTCGGAGGACCTGAGCCCTAGGACCATGCCCCAGGACTACCTGACATGATGACTCCTTGCTGTCCCCAGTCCTGGCCATGCCGCTGCTCCAGTTTCAACTGGCCTGGGCCCTAGGACCATGCCCCAGGACTACCTGACATGATGACTCCTTGCTGTCCCCAGTCCACCTGGCCATGCTGCTGCTCCAGTTTCAACTGGCCTGGGCCCTAGGACCATGTCCCAGGACTACCTGACATGATGACTCCTTGCTGTCCCCAGTCCACCTGCCCATGCTGCTGCTCCAGTTTCAACTGTTCTGCCTTACTATTATTCGACCATGCTGGTCATTTATGAACATTTGAACATCTTGGCCACGTTCTGTTATAATCTCCACCCGGCACAGCCAGAAGAGGACTGGCCACCCCACATATGCTCTCTCTAATTCTCTCTTTCTTTCTCTCTCTCGGAGGACCTGAGCCCTAGGACCGTGCCCCAGGACTACCTGACATGATGACTCCTTGCTGTCCCCAGTCCACCTGACTGTGCTGCTGCTCCAGTTTCAACTGTTCTGCCTTATTATTATTTGACCATGCGGTCATTTATGAACATTTGAACATCTTGGCCATGTTCTGTTATAATCTCTACCCGGCACAGCCAGAAGAGGACTGGCCACCCCACATAGCCTGGTTCCTCTCTAGGTTTCTTCCTAGGTTTTGGCCTTTCTAGGGAGTTTTTCATAGCCACCGTGCTTTTACACCTGCATTGCTTGCTGTTTGGGGTTTCAGGCTGGGTTTCTGTACAGCACTTTGAGATATCAGCTGATGTACGAAGGGCTATATAAATAAATTTGATTTGATTTGATTTGATATACCTTTCAGTGCTTCTGGCTGTTCTCACTTCAAACACATTTTAGACGGATTTCATCTGGACATTCCCCAACATCTCTGAGAAAAAAAGATGTAGCTTTTAAATCCAACAGGCATAATGTCAACATTTAAAGATTTGTCTGTGATGTGTATTTTAAGTATGTGTCTTCCCATATGGTCTAGCGGTTAGGATTCCTGGTTTTCACCCAGGTGGCCCGGGTTCAACTCCCGGTATGGGAAAGAATATCTTGTCGTTAGGTACGCACTTGTGTAACAACAGATGCAGAAGTTTTACACAACACAACAATATTCCCTCAGCAACAGGAAATGTGACATGTTATGTAGATTCAAATTATACAAAGCTTTTTAAACGTTGAATACACTTCATGGCTGCATTTCTTGCTCTGCAGTAAAATTCATGCAACAACAGGAGGATCAAATTAAGATATGCATCTGAAACAGAAAACCAAGGAACCTTGTTGTTGACAGACGCTATGACTGTGTACACTGGTCTAGCTGTGACCTGACTTCAGCTTAGACGTGGGGCCAGTGGCGCAATGGATAACGTGTCTGACTACGGATCAGAAAATTCTAGGTTCGACTCCTGGCTGGCTCAATACTTTATTTAATTGACTGAAATCAAGCTGGGAATGATACTGTATACCTTTCAGTGCTTCTGGCTGTTCTCACTTCAAACACATTTTAGACGGATTTCATCTGGACATTCCCCAACATCTCTGAGAAAAAAAGATGTAGCTTTTAAATCCAACAGGCATAATGTCAACATTTAAAGATTTGTCTGTGATGTGTATTTTAAGTATGTGTCTTCCCATATGGTCTAGCGGTTAGGATTCCTGGTTTTCACCCAGGTGGCCCGGGTTCAACTCCCGGTATGGGAAAGAATATCTTGTCGTTAGGTACGCACTTGTGTAACAACAGATGCAGCAGTTTACACAACACAACAATATTCCCTCAGCAACAGGAAATGTGACATGTTATGTAGATTCAAATTATACAAAGCTTTTTAAACGTTGAATACACTTCATGGCTGCATTTCTTGCTCTGCAGTAAAATTCATGCAACAACAGGAGGATCAAATTAAGATATGCATCTGAAACAGAAAACCAAGGAACCTTGTTGTTGACAGACGCTATGACTGTGTACACTGGTCTAGCTGTGACCTGACTTCAGCTTAGACGTGGGGCCAGTGGCGCAATGGATAACGTGTCTGACTACGGATCAGAAGATTCTAGGTTCGACTCCTGGCTGGCTCAATACTTTATTTAATTGACTGAAATCAAGCTGGGAATGATACTGTATACCTTTCAGTGCTTCTGGCTGTTCTCACTTCAAACACATTTTAGACGGATTTCATCTGGACATTCCCCAACATCTCTGAGAAAAAAGATGTGGCTTTTAAATCCAACAGGCATAATGTCAACATTTAAAGATTTGTCTGTGATGTGTATTTTAAGTAAGTGTCTTCCCATATGGTCTAGCGTTTAGGATTCCTGGTTTTCACCCCCAGGTGGCCCGGGTTCAACTCCCGGTATGGGAAAGAATATCTTATAGTGGGTTCCCACTTGTGTAACAACAGATGCAGCAGTTTCACAGAACACAACAATATTCCCTAAGCAACAGGAAATGTGACATGTTATGTAGATTCAAATTATACAAACCTTTTTAAACGTTGAATACACTTCATGGCTGCATTTCTTGCTCTGCAGTAAAATTCATGCAACAACAGGAGGATCAACATTTACATTACATTTACATTTAAGTCATTTAGCAGACGCTCTTATCCAGAGCGACTTACAAATTGGTGCTTTCACCTTATGACATCCAGTGGAACAGCCACTTACAATAGTGCATCTAGGTCTTTTAAGGGGGGGGGGGGAGAAGGATTACTTTATCCTATCCTAGGTATTCCTTAAAGAGGTGGGGTTTCAGGTGTCTCCGGAAGGTGGTGATTGACTCCGCTGTCCTGGCGTCGTGAGGGAGTTTGTTCCACCATTGGGGGGCCAGAGCAGCGAACAGTTTTGACTGGGCTGAGCGGGAACTGTACTTCCTCAGTGGTAGGGAGGCGAGCAGGCCAGAGGTGGATGAACGCAGTGCCCTTGTTTGGGTGTAGGGCCTGATCAGAGCCTGGAGGTAGTGAGGTGCCGTTCCCCTCACAGCTCCGTAGGCAAGCACCATGGTCTTGTAGCGGATGCGAGCTTCAACTGGAAGCCAGTGGAGAGAGCGGAGGAGCGGGGTGACGTGAGAGAACTTGGGAAGGTTGAACACCAGACGGGCTGCGGCGTTCTGGATGAGTTGTAGGGGTTTAATGGCACAGGCAGGGAGCCCAGCCAACAGCGAGTTGCAGTAATCCAGACGGGAGATGACAAGTGCCTGGATTAGGACCTGCGCTTCCTGTGTGAGGCAGGGTCGTGCTCTGCGGATGTTGTAGAGCATGAACCTACAGGAAACGGGCCACCGCCTTGATGTTATTTGAGAACGACAGGGTGTTGTCCAGGATCACGCCAAGGTTCTTAGCGCTCTGGGACGAGGACACAATGGAGTTGTCAACCGTGATGGCGAGATCATGGAACGGGCAGTCCTTCCCGGGAGGAAGAGCAGCTCCGTCTTGCCGAGGTTCAGCTTGAGGTGATGATCCGTCATCCACACTGATATGTCTGCCAGACATGCAGAGATGCGATTCGCCACCTGGTCGTCAGAAGGGGAAGGAGAAGATTAATTGTGTGTCGTCTGCATAGCAATGATAGGAGAGACCATGTGAGGTTATGACAGAGCCAAGTGACTTGGTGTATAGCGAGAATAGGAGAGGGCCTAGAACAGAGCCCTGGGGGACACCAGTGGTGAGAGCACGTGGTGAGGAGAAAGATTCTCGCCACGCCACCTGGTAGGAGCGACCTGTCAGGTAGGACGCAATCCAAGCGTGGGCCGCGCCGGAGATGCCCAACTCGGAGAGGGTGGAGAGGAGGATCTGATGGTTCACAGTATCGAAGGCAGCCGATAGGTCTAGAAGGATGAGAGCAGAGGAGAGAGAGTTAGCTTTAGCAGTGCGGAGCGCCTCCGTGATACAGAGAAGAGCAGTCTCAGTTGAATGACTAGTCTTGAAACCTGACTGATTTGGATCAAGAAGGTCATTCTGAGAGAGATAGCGGGAGAGCTGGCCAAGGACGGCACGTTCAAGAGTTTTGGAGAGAAAAGAAAGAAGGGATACTGGTCTGTAGTTGTTGACATCGGAGGGATCGAGTGTAGGTTTTTTCAGAAGGGGTGCAACTCTCGCTCTCTTGAAGACGGGAGGGACGTAGCCAGCGGTCAGGGATGAGTTGATGAGCGAGGTGAGGTAAGGGAGAAGGTCACCGGAGATGGTCTGGAGAAGAGAGGAGGGGATAGGGTCAAGCGGGCAGGTTGTTGGGCGGCCGGCCGTCACAAGACGCGAGATGTCATCTGGAGAGAGAGGGGAGAAAGAGGTCAGAGCACAGGGTAGGGCAGTGTGAGCAGAACCAGCGGTGTCGTTTGACTTAGCAAACGAGGATCGGATGTCGTCCCTTCTTTTCAAAATGGTTGACGAAGTCATCTGCAGAGAGGGAGGAGGGGGGAGGGGAGGAGGATTCAAGAGGGAGGAGAAGGTGGCAAAGAGCTTCCTAGGGTTAGAGGCAGATGCTTGGAATTTAGAGTGGTAGAAAGTGGCTTTAGCAGCAGAGACAGAGGAGGAAAATGTAGAGAGGAGGGAGTGAAAGGATGCCAGGTCCGCAGGGAGGCGAGTTTTCCTCCATTTCCGCTCGGCTGCCCGGAGCCCTGTTCTGTGAGCTCGCAATGAGTCGTCGAGCCACGGAGCGGGAGGGGAGGACCGAGCCGGCCTGGAGGATAGGGGACATAGAGAGTCAAAGGATGCAGAAAGGGAGGAGAGGAGGGTTGAGGAGGCAGAATCAGGAGATAGGTTGGAGAAGGTTTGAGCAGAGGGAAGAGATGATAGGATGGAAGAGAGAGAAATTAAGGGGAGAGAGAGCGAAGGTTGGGACGGCGAAATACCATCCGAGTAGGGGCAGTGTGGGAAGTGTTGGATGAGAGCGAGAGGGAAAAGGATACAAGGTAGTGGTCGGAGACTTGGAGGGGAGTTGCAATGAGGTTAGTGGAGGAACAGCATCTAGTAAAGATGAGGTCGAGCGTATTGCCTGCCTTGTGAGTAGGGGGGAAGGTGAGAGGGTGAGTCAAAAGAGGAGAGGAGTGGAAAGAAGGAGGCAGAGAGGAATGAGTCAAAGGTAGACGTGGGGAGGTTAAAGTCGCCCAGAACTGTGAGAGGTGAGCCGTCCTCAGGAAAGGAGCTTATCAAGGCATCAAGCTCATTGATGAACTCTCCGAGGGAACCTGGAGGGCGATAAATGATAAGGATGTTAAGCTTGAAAGGGCTGGTAACTGTGACAGCATGGAATTCAAAGGAGGCGATAGACAGATGGGTAAGGGGAGAAAGAGAGAATGACCACTTGGGAGAGATGAGGATCCCGGTGCCACCACCCCGCTGACCAGAAGCTCTCGGGGTGTGCGAGAGCACGTGGGCGGACGAAGAGAGAGCAGTAGGAGGTAGCGGTGTTGTCTGTGGTGATCCATGTTTCCGTCAGAGCCAAGAAGTCGAGGGACTGGAGGGAGGCATAGGCTGAGATGAACTCTGCCTTGTTGGCCGCAGATCGGCAGTTCCAGAGGCTACCGGAGACCTGGAACTCCACGTGGGTCGTGCGCGCTGGGACCACCAGATTAGGGTGGCTGCATGCCACGCGGTGTGGAGCGTTTGTATGGTCTGTGCAGAGAGGAGAGAACAGGGATAGACAGACACATAGTTGACAGGCTAGAGAAGAGGCTACGCTAATGCAGAGGAGATTGGAATGACAAGTGGACTACACGTCTCGAATGTTCAGAAAGTTAAGCTTACGTAGCAAGAATCTAATTGACTAAAATGATTAAAATGATAGAGTACTGCTGGGGTAGGCTAGCTGCGTTGTTGACACTACCCTAATCAAGTCGTACCGTTGAGTGTGAAGTTTCTACAATGCTGCTTATCGGGAGCTAGCTGGCTAGCTAGCAGTGTTGGTTACGTTACGTTGCTTAGGAGAACGACAATAGCTGGCTAGCTAACCTAGAAAATCGCTTTCACTACACAATTATCTTTGAAACAAAGATGTAGGCTATGTAGCTAGCTATGTAGCTAGCTACGATCAACAAATCACACCGTTGGGACTGTAATGAAATGAAATGAAAAAGTGATACTACCTGTGGAGCGACCCGGTGCGACCGGGTGCAAAGTTCTATTCAGTAGACGTTGGCTGGCTATTGGCTAGCTAGGAGTGTCTCCTAAAGGACGACAAAATAGCTGGCTAGCTAACCTCGGTGAATTAAGATAATCACTCTAAGACTACACACTCTAAACTACACAATTATCTTGATTCAAGACAGCAAAGACAACTATGTAGCTATCTAATACTACACTAATCAAGTCGCTGCATTTTGAGTGTGATAGTTAAACAGTGCTACGGTAGCAACAGTGAACGATGCTAATGGCTAGCTGCTAGGCAGATAGGAGGGGCGAAAACCAAATACGATAATAACGCAATTATCACTCTAAGACTCCACACTCTAAGCTACACAATTATCTTGGATACGAAGACAGCAAAGACAACTATGTAGCTAGCTATGTAGCTAGCTAACACTACACTAATCAAGTCGTTCAGTTGAGTGTGATAGTTACTACAGTGCTACGGTAGCCTGGTGAACGTATGCTAGCTGGCTAGCTGCTAGGCAGATAGGAGGGCGACAAACACGATAATAACGCAATTATCACTCTAAGACTCCACACTCTAAGCTACACAATTATCTTGATACGAAACAGCAAAGACAACTATGTAGCTTTTAAATAACTAGCTAACACTATTTAATCAAGACGTTCAGTTGAGTGTGATAGTTACTACAGTGCTTCGGTAGACGGTGAAGCGTGTTGGACAGATGGTTTTCACGACAGATAGGAGACGGTTCAAAATACGATAATTAAAGAATTATCTTTGATACAACGACGACTATGTAGCTAGCTAAGAGGAAATTGCTAAGATTAACAAATCAGACCGTTGTACTATAATGAAATGTAATGAAATGTAATGAAAAAGTTATACAACCTGCAGACGTTGAATACACTTCATGCGCTGCAGATCTTGCTCTGCAACCCGGAAGTATACACAGATTAAGATCAAATTAAGATATGCATCTGAAACAGAAAACCAAGGAACCTTGTTGTTGACAGACGATATGACTGTGTACAGTGGTCTAGCTGTGACCTGACTTCAGCTTAGACATGAGGCCAGTGGTTGCAATGGATAACGTGTCTGACTACGGATCAGAAGATTCTAGGTTCGACACCTGGCTGGCTCAATACATTATTTAATTGACTGAAATCAAGCTGGGAATGATACTGTATACCTTTCAGTGCTTCTGGCTGTTCTCACTTCAAACGCAATTTAGACGGATTTCATCTGGACATTCCCCAACATCTCTGAGAAAAAAGATGTGGCTTTTAAATCCAACAGGCATAATGTCAACATTTAAAGATTTGTCTGTGATGTGTATTTTTAGTAAGTGTCTTCCCATATGGTCTAGCGGTTAGGATTCCTGGTTTTCACCCAGGTTCAACTCCCGGTATGGGAAAGAATATCTTGTCATTAGGTACGCACTTGTGTAACAACAGATGCAGCAGTTTCACACAACACAACAATATTGCCTCAGCAACAGGAAATATGTTATGTAGATTGAAATTATACAAGGCTTTTTAAACGTTGAATACACTTCATGGCTACATTTCTTGCTCTGCAGTAAAATTCATGCAACAACAGGAGGATCAAATTAAGATATGCATCTGAAACAGAAAACCAAGGAACCTTGTTGTTGACAGACGCTATGACTGTGTACACTGGTCTAGCTGTGACCTGACTTCAGCTTAGACGTGGGGCCAGTGGCGCAATGGATAACGTGTCTGACTACGGAGCAGAAGATTCTAGGTTCGACTCCTGGCTGGCTCAATACATTATTTAATTGACTGAAATCAAGCTGGGAATGATACTGTATACCTTTCAGTGCTTCTGGCTGTTCTCACCTCAAACACATTTTAGACGGATTTCATCTGGACATTCCCCAACATCTCTGAGAAAAAAAGATGTAGCTTTTAAATCCAACAGGCATAATGTCAACATTTAAAAATTTGTCTGTGATGTGTATTTTAAGTATGTGTCTTCCCATATGGTCTAGCTGGTTAGGATTCATGGTTTTCACCCAGGTGGCCCGCGTTCAACTCCCGGTATGGGAAAGAATATCTTGTCGTTAGGTACGCACTTGTGTAACAGCAGAAGTTTTACACAACACAACAATATTCCCTCAGCAACAGGAAATGTGACATGTTATGTAGATTCAAATTATACAAAGCTTTTTAAACGTTGAATACACTTCATGGCTGCATTTCTTGCTCTGCAGTAAAATTCATGCAACAACAGGAGGATCAAATTAAGATATGCATCTGAAACAGAAAACCAAGGAACCTTGTTCTTGACAGACGCTATGACTGTGTACACCGGTCTAGCTGTGACCTGACTTCAGCTTAGATGTGGGGCCAGTGGCGCAATGGATAACGTGTCTGACTACGGAGCAGAAGATTCTAGGTTTGACTCCTGGCTGGCTCAATACATTATTTAATTGACTGAAATCAAGCTGGGAATGATACTGTATACCTTTCAGTGCTTCTGGCTGTTCTCACTTCAAACACATTTTAGACCGATTTCATCTGGACATTCCCCAACATCTCTGAGAAAAAAGATGTATCTTTTAAATCCAACAGGCATAATGTCAACTTTTAAAATTTGTCTGTGATGTGTATTTTAAGTATGTGTCTTCCCATATGGTCTAGCGGTTAGGATTCCTGGTTTTCACCCAGGTTGCCAGGGTTCAACTCACGGTATGGGAAAGAATATCTTGTCGTTAGGTATGCACTTGTGTAACAACAGATGCAGAAGTTTTACACAACACAACAATATTCCCTCAGCAACAGGAAATGTGACATGTTATGTAGATTCAAATTATACAAGACTTTTTAAACGTTGAATACACTTCATGGCTGCATTTCTTGCTCTGCAGTAAAATTCATGCAACAACAGGAGGATCAAATTAAGATATGCATCTGAAACAGAAAACCAAGGAACCTTGTTCTTGACAGACGCTATGACTGTGTACACTGGTCTAGCTGTGACCTGACTTCAGCTTAGACGTGGGGCCAGTGGCGCAATGGATAACGTGTCTGACTACGGATCAGAAGATTCTAGGTTCGACTCCTGGCTGGCTCAATACTTTATTTAATTGACTGAAATCAAGCTGGGAATGATACTGTATACCTTTCAGTGCTTCTGGCTGTTCTCACTTCAAACACATTTTAGACGGATTTCATCTGGACATTCCCCAACATCTCTGAGAAAAAAGATGTGGCTTTTAAATCCAACAGGCATAATGTCAACATTTAAAGATTTGTCTGTGATGTGTATTTTAAGTAAGTGTCTTCCCATATGGTCTAGCGGTTAGGATTCCTGGTTTTCACCCAGGTGGCCTGGGTTCAACTCCCGGTATGGGAAAGAATATCTTGTCGTTAGGTACGCACTTGTGTAACAACAGATGCAGCAGTTTCACACAACACAACAATATTCCCTCAGCAACAGGAAATGTGACATGTTATGTAGATTCAAATTATACAAACTTTTTTAAACGTTGAATACACTTCATGGCTGCATTTCTTGCTCTGCAGTAAAATTCATGCAACAACAGGAGGATCAAATTAAGATATGCATCTGAAACAGAAAACCAAGGAACCTTGTTCTTGACAGACGCTATGACTGTGTACACTGGTCTAGCTGTGACCTGACTTCAGCTTAGACGTGGGGCCAGTGGCGCAATGGATAACGTGTCTGACTACGGATCAGAAGATTCTAGGTTTGACTCCTGGCTGGCTCAATACTTTATTTAATTGACTGAAATCAAGCTGGGAATGATACTGTATACCTTTCAGTGCTTCTGGCTGTTCTCACTTCAAACACATTTTAGACGGATTTCATCTGGACATTCCCCAACATCTCTGAGAAAAAAGATGTGGCTTTTAAATCCAACAGGCATAATGTCAACATTTAAAGATTTGTCTGTGATGTGTATTTTAAGTAAGTGTCTTCCCATATGGTCTAGCGTTTAGGATTCCTGGTTTTCACCCCCAGGTGGCCTGGGTTCAACTCCCGGTATGGGAAAGAATATCTTGTCATTAGGTACGCACTTGTGTAACAACAGATGCAGCAGTTTCACACAACACAACAATATTGCCTCAGCAACAGGAAATGTGACATGTTATGTAGATTGAAATTATACAAAGCTTTTTAAACGTTGAATACACTTCATGGCTGCATTTCTTGCTCTGCAGTAAAATTCATGCAACAACAGGAGGATCAAATTAAGATATGCATCTGAAACAGAAAACCAAGGAACCTTGTTGTTGACAGACGCTATGACTGTGTACACTGGTCTAGCTGTGACCTGACTTCAGCTTAGACTGGGGCCAGTGGCGCAATAACGTGTCTGACTACGGATCAGAAGATTCTAGGTTCGACTCCTGGCTGGCTCAATACTTTATTTAATTGACTGAAATCAAGCTGGGAATGATACTGTATACCTTTCAGTGCTTCTGGCTGTTCTCACTTCAAACACATTTTAGACCGATTTCATCTGGACATTCCCCAACATCTCTGAGAAAAAAAGATGTAGCTTTTAAATCCAACAGGCATAATGTCAACATTTAAAGATTTGTCTGTGATGTGTATTTTAAGTATGTGTCTTCCCATATGGTCTAGCGGTTAGGATTCCTGGTTTTCACCCAGGTGGCCCGGGTTCAACTCCCGGTATGGGAAAGAATATCTTGTCGTTAGGTACGCACTTGTGTAACAACAGATGCAGCAGTTTTACACAACACAACAATATTCCCTCAGCAACAGGAAATGTGACATGTTATGTAGATTCAAATTATACAAAGCTTTTTAAACGTTGAATACACTTCATGGCTGCATTTCTTGCTCTGCAGTAAAATTCATGCAACAACAGGAGGATCAAATTAAGATATGCATCTGAAACAGAAAACCAAGGAACCTTGTTTTTGACAGACGCTATGACTGTGTACACTGGTCTAGCTGTGACCTGACTTCAGCTTAGACGTGGGGCCAGTGGTGCAATGGATAACGTGTCTGACTACGGATCAGAAAATTCTAGGTTCGACTCCTGGCTGGCTCAATACTTTATTTAATTGACTGAAATCAAGCTGGGAATGATACTGTATACCTTTCAGTGCTTCTGGCTGTTCTCACTTCAAACAATTTTAGACGGATTTCATCTGGACATTCCCCAACATCTCTGAGAAAAAAGATGTAGCTTTTAAATCCAACAGGCATAATGTCAACATTTAAAGATTTGTCTGTGATGTGTATTTTAAGTATGTGTCTTCCCATATGGTCTAGCGGTTAGGATTCCTGGTTTTCACCCAGGTGGCCCGGGTTCAACTCCCAGTATGGGAAAGAAAATCTTGTCGTTAGGTACGCACTTGTGTAACAACAGATGCAGCAGTTTCACACAACACAACAATATTCCCTCAGCAACAGGAAATGTGACATGTTATGTAGATTCAAATTATACAAAGCTTTTTAAACGTTGAATACACTTCATGGCTGCATTTCTTGCTCTGCAGTAAAATTCATGCAACAACAGGAGGATCAAATTAAGATATGCATCTGAAACAGAAAACCAAGGAACCTTGTTGTTGACAGACGCTATGACTGTGTACACTGGTCTAGCTGTGACCTGACTTCAGCTTAGACGTGGGGCCAGTGGTGCAATGGATAACGTGTCTGACTACGGATCAGAAAATTCTAGGTTCGACTCCTGGCTGGCTCAATACTTTATTTAATTGACTGAAATCAAGCTGGGAATGATACTGTATACCTTTCAGTGCTTCTGGCTGTTCTCACTTCAAACACATTTTAGACGGATTTCATCTGGACATTCCCCAACATCTCTGAGAAAAAAAGATGTAGCTTTTAAATCCAACAGGCATAATGTCAACATTTAAAGATTTGTCTGTGATGTGTATTTT